>NC_082670.1:50990314-51301944 GCF_025265405.1 Mesoplodon densirostris
TAAGTGATATGATACGATATGTGTCTTTCACTTTCTGACTTACTCCAAGTCACGTGATTACCTCTAGACTCATCTACGGGGCTGCAAATGGCATTGTGTCCTTTTTTTCCTTGGCTTCTATTCTGCCTTAGCGAGGTCCATTTTCAAAAATGCGATTCCCTGAGGGTTGTGGATTAGCTGACCGGGGCAGCTTTACCCTGCCGGCCGGCCCTCCCCAGATGTGCCTGGTTGAGGTCAATATAAACAGCGCTCCAGGCAGCAATAGCCCCTGAAGTTGTGCCTGACTCCATATTCTCTGCCCCGTCAGCAGTCTCGGGGCTGTGCTGGTGGGAGGGAGTGAGGGGCCAAGGCTTTGTTGGTGGCCCGGTGTGAGTGGGGCTCTGCTGGCCTTTCTGCAGGAGTTGCCAGGCTGCCACCTGTAAAGAAGGGGATGTGTCACCCATACCTTCTGATGGAATTTCTCTCCGGACAGAGGTGAGGAAGGAAAAAAGCAGTGGGGGCCGGGACAGTAGGGGTATCTCAGGCAGGGCAATAGAAAGCTTCCAGAACAGCGCCCGGGGCCAGGACCATCCTGGCTGGCCTGCAGGCACTAAGTTGGCCTGCGTGCTGTCACTGGTGTGGCTCCATGGCCCTTCCTCTAGGCTTTCAAGCCCTTGTACATATTCAGGTGTTTTACCTGGGAAGGGTGGGAACAGTTCAGCAGCAGCTGGCCTGGGGCTCAGCTCACGTTTACTCACAGATGCCTCAGCACGGTCCCCCAGCTTTGCAATGAGGACGCTCCTTGCATGGGGGGTGGGTTGCTGGCTGTATGGGAGGTGATTCCCCACCTCTGACCAATTTCAGAATTGTTTACTGCTGGAGCAAGTGCCCTGATAGGGTTTCCCTCTGTATAACTGGTGGGTTCAGGTTTTTTTTTTCTTTTATGGTTCCAGTTAGATTTGATTCCTCTTTTATGTATTTATAGATATCAGCATGGAAATAATTCATTCCTATAAATACATCTGTGTGAAGGGAATAACTTTTTTCTGTTTTATTTTAAAATTTTATTTTTTAAAATTTTGAAATTTAATTTTATTTATTTTTTTATACAGCAGGTTATTATTAGTTATGTATTTTATGCATATACATGTATACAGGTCAATCCCAATCTCCCAACTCATCCCACCACCACCACCCCATGGCTTCCCACACTTGGTATCCATACGTTTGTTCTCTACCTCTGTGTCTCTATTTCTTCCCTGCAAAGCAGTTCATCTGTACCACTTTTTAGGTTCCACATATATGCATTAATATACAATATTTGTTTTCCTCTTTCTGACTGACTTCATTCGGTATGACAGTCTCTAGATCCATCGATGTCTCTACAAATGACCCAGTTTCATTCCTTTTTTACGGCTGAGTAATATTGCATTTTATATATGTACCACATCTCTCCATTCATCTGTCTGTGGGCATTTAGGTTGCTTGCATTACCTGGCTATTGTAAATAGTGCTGCAATGAACATTGTGGTGAATGTGTGTTTTTGATTTATGGTTTTCTCTGGGTATATGCCCAGAAGTGGGATTGCTGGATCCTATGGTAATTCTATTTCTAGTTTCTTTAAGGAAACTCCATACTGTTCTCCATAGTGACTGTATCAATTTACCTTCCCACCAATAGTGGAAGAGGGTTCCTTTTGTCCACACCCTCCCCAGAATTTGTTGTTTGTAGATTTTCTGATGACGCCGATTCTAACAGGTGTGAGGTGATACCTCATTGTCGTTTTGATTTGCATTTCTCTAATAATTAGTGGTGTTGAGCAGCTTTTCATGTGCGTCTTGGCAGTCTCTGTGACTTCTTTGAAGAAACGTCTATTTAGATCTTCTGCCCATTTTTGTATTGGGTTGTTTGTTTTATTAATATTAAGCTGCGTGAGCTGTTTATATATATTGGAGATTAAACCTTTGTCCATTGATTCGTTTGCGAACGTTTTCGCCCATTCTGAGGGTTTCCTTTTTCCATTCCCGTTTTTTTTTAACCAAAAAAGAAAGAAAGCAAAAGCAGCAGAACACTAATGTGCGTGAAATATGCCTCTTGAAACTGTCGTTTTGAAATATGGACGTCTTTTGAACTTTTTGGTCGATATATGACCCCAGGATTTGTTTTCAGGGCAGGTGTCATTTACAGGCCTGCAATGATTTGGAATATCCACTGACCATTAGCGCTGGGATTAAAGCTGCTGTTGTGTGAAACGGCCACAAGGTGGCAGCAGTTCTCCCTTCGCAAATCTAGTTACTAAGGCAACAGAGCCTCAATGGAAGTCCTGTTCTAGATTGGAATTTAGAAAGGAATGTTCCAGGAGAAAGCCTCTCAAGTTTGTCTCACTACTTCTTGTTCGTGTTTTTAATTTAAGTTTTAATTTTTTATTACAGCAAGTTTGATGACAACGTTTGGCTTGTTGTAGGTGTGCAAGATGTGGTTCTTTTACACATATACAGATGTCTGTTCTTCCTGGGATCCTTTTCCCGTGTACGTTAGGACAGAATGTTGAGTAGTCTTCTCTTGGTATTCCGTAGGTCTTTGGTGATTATATATGTCACCTGTGTTTGATTATGTCTGTTAACCCCGATATCGTAATGAAACCAATCCTCACACCTTTCCATTGGTGAACCATAAGTTTGTTTAATGAATCTGTGATTGCCCTTCTCCGTGGAAATATCTGCCCTGGTATCCATTTTTAGGTAACAGCTATAAGTGATATGATACGATATGTGTCTTTCACTTTCTGACTTACTCCAAGTCACATGATTACCTCTAGACTCATCTACGGGGCTGCAAATGGCATTGTGTCCTTTTTTTCCTTGGCTTCTATTCTGCCTTAGCGAGGTGCATTTTCAAAAATGCGATTCCCTGAGGGTTGTGGATTAGCTGACCTGGGCAGCCTTACCCTGCCGGCCCGCCCTCCCCAGGTGTGCCTGGTTGAGGTCAATATAAACAGCGCTCCAGGCAGCAATAGCCCCTGAAGTTGTGCCTGACTCCATATTCTCTGCCCCGTCAGCAGTCTCGGGGCTGTGCTGGTGGGAGGGAGTGAGGGGCCAAGGCTTTGTTGGTGGCCCGGTGTGAGTGGGGCTCTGCTGGCCTTTCTGCAGGAGTTGCCAGGCTGCCACCTTTAAAGAAGAGGATGTGTCACCCATGCCTTCCGCTGGAATTTCTCTCCGGACAGAGGTGAGGAAGGAAAAAAGCAGTGGGGGCCGGGACAGGAGGGGTATCTCAGGCAGGGCAATAGAAAGCTTCCAGAAGAGCGCCCGGGGCCAGGACCATCCTGGCTGCCCTGCAGGCACCAAGTGGGCCTGCGTGCTGTCGCTGGTGTGGCTCCACGGCCCTTCCTCTAGGCTTTCAAGCCCTTGTACATATTCAGGTGTTTTACCTGGGAAGGGTGGGAACAGTTCAGCAGCAGCTGGCCTGGGGCTCAGCTCACGATTACTCACAGATGCCTCAGCACGGTCCCCCAGCTTTGCAATGAGGACGCTCCTTGCATGGGGGGTGGGTTGCTGGCTGTATGGGAGGTGATTCCCCACCTCTGACCAATTTCAGAATTGTTTACCGCTGGAGCAAGTGCCCTGCTAGGGTTTCCCTCTGTATAACTGGTGGGTTCAGGTTTTTTTTTCTTTTATGGTTCAAGTTAGATTTGATTCCTCTTTTATGTATTTATAGATATCAGCATGGAAATAATTCATTCCTATAAATACAGCTGTGTGAAGGGAATAACTTTTTTCTGTTTTATTTTAAAATTTTATTTTTTAAAATTTTGAAATTTAATTTTATTTATTTTTTTATACAGCAGGTTATTATTAGTTATGTATTTTATGCATATACATGTATACAGGTCAATCCCAATCTCCCAACTCATCCCACCACCACCACCCCATGGCTTCCCACACTTGGTGTCCATACGTTTGTTCTCTACCTCTGTGTCTCTATTTCTTCCCTGCAAACCAGTTCATCTGTACCATTTTTTAGGTTCCACATATATGCATTAATATACAATATTTGTTTTCCTCTTTCTGACTGACTTCATTCTGTATGACAGTCTCTAGATCCATCGATGTCTCTACAAATGACCCAGTTTCATTCCTTTTTATGGCTGAGTAATATTGCATTTTATATATGTACCACATCTCTATCCATTCATCTGTCTGTGGGCATTTAGGTTGCTTGCATTACCTGGCTATTGTAAATAGTGCTGCAATGAACATTGTGGTGAATGTGCCTTTTTGATTTATGGTTTTCTCTGGGTATATGCCCAGAAGTGGGATTGCTGGATCAGATGGTAATTCTATTTCTAGTTTTTTTAAGGAAACTCCATACTGTTCTCCATAGTGACTGTATCAATTTACATCCCCACCAATAGTGGAAGAGGGCTCCTTTTGTCCACACCCTCCCCAGAATTTGTTGTTTGTAGATTTTCTGAGGATGCCGATTCTAACAGGTGTGAGGTGATACCTCATTGTAGTTTTGATTTGCATTTCTCTAATACTTAGTGCTGTTGAGCAGCTTTTCATGTGCGTCTTGGCCATCTCTGTGTCTTCTTTGAAGAAACGTCTCTTTAGATCTTCTGCCCATTTTTGTATTGGGTTGTTTGTTTTTTTAATATTAAGCTGCATGAGCTGTTTATATATATATTGGAGATTAAACCTTTGTCCATTGATTCGTTTGCAACGATTTTCGCCCATTCTGAGGGATGCCTTTTTCCATTCCCGTTTTTTTAACAAAAATGGAAAGAAAGAAAAAGGAGCAGAACACTAATGTGGGTAAAATATGCCTTTTGAAATGGTCGTTTTGAAATATGGATGTCCTTTGAATTTTTTGGTCGATATGTGACTCCAGGATTCCTTTTCAGGGCAGGTGTCATTTACAGGCCTGCAATGATTTTGAATATCAACTGACCATTAGCGCTGGGATTAAAGCTGCTGTTGCGTGAAACGGCCACAAGGTGGCAGCAGTTCTCCCTTACCTAATCTGGTTACTAGAGCAACAGAGCCTCAATGGAGGTCGTGTTCTAGATTGGAATTTAGAATGGAATGTGCCAGGAGAAAGCCCCTCAAGTTTGTCTCACTACTTCTTGTTCGTGTTTTTAATTTTTTTTTATTTTCTATTACAGCAAGTTTGATTACAATGTTTGGCTTGTTGTAGGTGTGGAAGATGTGGTTCTTTTACACATATACAGATGTCTGTTCTTCCTGGGATCCTTTTCCCGTGTACGTTAGGACAGAATGTTGAGTAGTCTTCTCTTGGTATTCCGTAGGTCTTTGGTGATTATATATGTCACCTGTGTTTGATTATGTCTGTTAACCCCGATATCGTAATGAAACCAATCCTCACACCTTTCCATTGGTGAACCATAAGTTTGTTTAATGAATGTGTGATTGCCCTTCTCCGTGGAAATATCTGCCCTGGTATCCATTTTTAGGTAACAGCTATAAGTGATATGATACGATATGTGTCTTTCACTTTCTGACTTACTCCAAGTCACGTGATTACCTCTAGACTCATCTACGGGGCTGCAAATGGCATTGTGTCCTTTTTTTCCTTGGCTTCTATTCTGCCTTAGCGAGGTCCATTTTCAACAATGTGATTCCCTGAGGGTTGTGGATTAGCTGACCTGGGCAGCCTTACCCTGCCGGCCGGCCCTCCACAGGTGTGCCTGGTTGAGGTCAATATAAACAGCGCTCCAGGCAGCAATAGCCCCTGAAGTTGTGCCTGACTCCATATTCTCTGCCCCGTCAGCAGTCTCGGGGCTGTGCTGGTGGGAGGGAGTGAGGGGCCAAGGCTTTGTTGGTGGCCCGGTGTGAGTGGGGCTCTGCTGGCCTTTCTGCATGAGTTGCCAGTCTGCCACCTGTAAAGAAGAGGATGTGTCACCCATACCTTCCGCTGGCATTTCTCTCCGGATAGAAGAGAGGAAGGAAAAAAGCAGTGGGGGCCGGGACAGGAGGGGTATCTCAGGCAGGGCAATAGAAAGCTTCCAGAAGAGCGCCTGGGGCCAGGACCATCCTGGCTGGCCTGCAGGCACCAAGTGGGCCTGCGTGCTGTCGCTGGTGTGGCTCCACGGCCCTTCCTCTAGGCTTTCAAGCCTTTGTACATATTCAGGTGTTTTACCTGGGAAGGGTGGGAACAGTTCAGCAGCAGCTGGCCTGGGGCTCAGCTCACGTTTACTCACAGATGCCTCAGCACGGTCCCCCAGCTTTGCAATGAGGACGCTCCTTGCATGGGGTGTGGGTTCCTGGCTGTATGGGAGGTGATTCCCCACCTCTGACCAATTTCAGAATTGTTTACCGCTGGAGCAAGTGCCCTGATAGGGTTTCCCTCTGTATAACTGGTGGGTTCAGGTTTTTTTTTCTTTTATGGTTCAAGTTAGATTTGATTCCTCTTTTATGTATTTATAGATATCAGCATGGAAATAATTCATTCCTCTAAATACATCTGTGTGAAGGGAATAACTTTTTTCTCTTTTATTTTAAAATTTTATTTTTTAAAATTTTGAAATTTAATTTTATTTATTTTTTTATACAGCAGGTTATTATTAGTTATGTATTTTATGCATATACATGTATACAGGTCAATCCCAATCTCCCAACTCATCCCACCACCACCACCCCATGGATTCCCACACTTGGTGTCCATACGTGTGTTCTCTACCTCTGTGTCTCTATTTCTTCCCTGCAAACCAGTTCATCTGTACCATTTTTTAGGTTCCACATATATGCATTAATATACAATATTTGTTTTCCTCTTTCTGACTGACTTCATTCGGTATGACAGTCTCTAGATCCATCGATGTCTCTACAAATGACCCAGTTTCATTCCTTTTTATGGCTGAGTAATATTGCATTTTATATATGTACCACATCTTTATCCATTCATCTGTCTGTGGGCATTTAGGTTGCTTGCATTACCTGGCTATTGTAAATAGTGCTGCAATGAACATTGTGGTGAATGTGCCTTTTTGATTTATGGTTTTCTCTGGGTATATGCCCAGAAGTGGGATTGCTGGATCAGATGGTAATTCTATTTCTAGTTTTTTTAAGGAAACTCCATACTGTTCTCCATAGTGACTGTATCAATTTACATCCCCACCAATAGTGGAAGAGGGCTCCTTTTGTCCACACCCTCCCCAGAATTTGTTGTTTGTAGATTTTCTGAGGATGCCGATTCTAACAGGTGTGAGGTGATACCTCATTGTAGTTTTGATTTGCATTTCTCTAATACTTAGTGCTGTTGAGCAGCTTTTCATGTGCGTCTTGGCCATCTCTGTGTCTTCTTTGAAGAAACGTCTCTTTAGATCTTCTGCTCATTTTTGTATTGGGTTGTTTGTTTTTTTAATATTAAGCTGCATGAGCTGTTTATATATATATTGGAGATTAAACCTTTGTCCATTGATTCGTTTGCAACGATTTTCGCCCATTCTGAGGGATGCCTTTTTCCATTCCCGTTTTTTTAACAAAAAGGAAAGAAAGAAAAAGAAGCAGAACACTAATGTGGGTAAAATATGCCTTTTGAAATGGTCGTTTTGAAATATGGACGTCCTTTGAATTTTTTGGTCGATATGTGACTCCAGGATTCCTTTTCAGGGCAGGTGTCATTTACAGGCCTGCAATGATTTTGAATATCAACTGACCATTAGCGCTGGGATTAAAGCTGCTGTTGCGTGAAACGGCCACAAGGTGGCAGCAGTTCTCCCTTACCTAATCTGGTTACTAGAGAAACAGAGCCTCAATGGAGGTCGTGTTCTAGATTGGAATTTAGAATGGAATGTGCCAGGAGAAAGCCCCTCAAGTTTGTCTCACTACTTCTTGTTCGTGTTTTTAATTTTTTTTTTATTTTCTATTACAGCAAGTTTGATTACAATGTTTGGCTTGTTGTAGGTGTGGAAGATGTGGTTCTTTTACACATATACAGATGTCTGTTCTTCCTGGGATCCTTTTCCCGTGTACGTTAGGACAGAATGTTGAGTAGTCTTCTCTTGGTATTCCATAGGTCTTTGGTGATTATATATGTCACCTGTGTTTGATTATGTCTGTTAACCCCGATATCGTAATGAAACCAATCCTCACACCTTTCCATTGGTGAACCATAAGTTTGTTTAATGAATGTGTGATTGCCCTTCTCCGTGGAAATATCTGCCCTGGTATCCATTTTTAGGTAACAGCTATAAGTGATATGATACGATATGTGTCTTTCACTTTCTGACTTACTCCAAGTCACGTGATTACCTCTAGACTCATCTACGGGGCTGCAAATGGCATTGTGTCCTTTTTTTCCTTGGCTTCTATTCTGCCTTAGCGAGGTCCATTTTCAAAAATGCGATTCCCTGAGGGTTGTGGATTAGCTGACCTGGGCAGCCTTACCCTGCCGGCCGGCCCTCCCCAGGTGTGCCTGGTTGAGGTCAATATAAACAGCGCTCCAGGCAGCAATAGCCCCTGAAGTTGTGCCTGACTCCATATTCTCTGCCCCGTCAGCAGTCTCGGGGCTGTGCTGGTGGGAGGGAGTGAGGGGCCAAGGCTTTGTTGGTGGCCCGGTGTGAGTGGGGCTCTGCTGGCCTTTCTGCAGGAGTTGCCAGGCTGCCACCTTTAAAGAAGAGGATGTGTCACCCATGCCTTCCGCTGGAATTTCTCTCCGGACAGAGGTGAGGAAGGAAAAAAGCAGTGGGGGCCGGGACAGGAGGGGTATCTCAGGCAGGGCAATAGAAAGCTTCCAGAAGAGCGCCCGGGGCCAGGACCATCCTGGCTGCCCTGCAGGCACCAAGTGGGCCTGCGTGCTGTCGCTGGTGTGGCTCCACGGCCCTTTCTCTAGGCTTTCAAGCCCTTGTACATATTCAGGTGTTTTACCTGGGAAGGGTGGGAACAGTTCAGCAGCAGCTGGCCTGGGGCTCAGCTCACGTTTACTCACAGATGCCTCAGCACGGTCCCCCAGCTTTGCAATGAGGACGCTCCTTGCATGGGGGGTGGGTTGCTGGCTGTATGCGAGGTGATTCCCCACCTCTGACCAATTTCAGAATTGTTTACCGCTGGAGCAAGTGCCCTGATAGGGTTTCCCTCTGTATAACTGGTGGGTTCAGGTTTTTTTTTCTTTTATGGTTCAAGTTAGATTTGATTCCTCTTTTATGTATTTATAGATATCAGCATGGAAATAATTCATTCCTATAAATACATCTGTGTGAAGGGAATAACTTTTTTCTGTTTTATTTTAAAATTTTATTTTTTAAAATTTTGAAATTTAATTTTATTTATTTTTTTATACAGCAGGTTATTATTAGTTATGTATTTTATGCATATACATGTATACAGGTCAATCCCAATCTCCCAACTCATCCCACCACCACCACCCCATGGCTTCCCACACTTGGTGTCCATACGTTTGTTCTCTACCTCTGTGTCTCTATTTCTTCCCTGCAAACCAGTTCATCTGTACCATTTTTTAGGTTCCACATATATGCATTAATATACAATATTTGTTTTCCTCTTTCTGACTGACTTCATTCAGTATGACAGTCTCTAGATCCATCGATGTCTCTACAAATGACCCAGTTTCATTCCTTTTTATGGCTGAGTAATATTGCATTTTATATATGTACCACATCTCTATCCATTCATCTGTCTGTGGGCATTTAGGTTGCTTGCATTACCTGGCTATTGTAAATAGTGCTGCAATGAACATTGTGGTGAATGTGCCTTTTTGATTTATGGTTTTCTCTGGGTATATGCCCAGAAGTGGGATTGCTGGATCAGATGGTAATTCTATTTCTAGTTTTTTTAAGGAAACTCCATACTGTTCTCCATAGTGACTGTATCAATTTACATCCCCACCAATAGTGGAAGAGGGCTCCTTTTGTCCACACCCTCCCCAGAATTTGTTGTTTGTAGATTTTCTGAGGATGCCGATTCTAACAGGTGTGAGGTGATACCTCATTGTAGTTTTGATTTGCATTTCTCTAATACTTAGTGCTGTTGAGCAGCTTTTCATGTGCGTCTTGGCCATCTCTGTGTCTTCTTTGAAGAAACGTCTCTTTAGATCTTCTGCCCATTTTTGTATTGGGTTGTTTGTTTTTTTAATATTAAGCTGCATGAGCTGTTTATATATATATTGGAGATTAAACCTTTGTCCATTGATTCGTTTGCAACGATTTTCGCCCATTCTGAGGGATGCCTTTTTCCATTCCCGTTTTTTTAACAAAAATGGAAAGAAAGAAAAAGGAGCAGAACACTAATGTGGGTAAAATATGCCTTTTGAAATGGTCGTTTTGAAATATGGACGTCCTTTGAATTTTTTGGTCGATATGTGACCCCAGGATTTGTTTTCAGGGCAGGTGTCATTTACAGGCCTGCAATGATTTTGAATATCAACTGACCATTAGCGCTGGGATTAAAGCTGCTGTTGCGTGAAACGGCCACAAGGTGGCAGCAGTTCTCCCTTACCTAATCTGGTTACTAGAGCAACAGAGCCTCAATGGAGGTCGTGTTCTAGATTGGAATTTAGAATGGAATGTGCCAGGAGAAAGCCCCTCAAGTTTGTCTCACTACTTCTTGTTCGTGTTTTTAATTTTTTTTTTTATTTTCTATTACAGCAAGTTTGATTACAATGTTTGGCTTGTTGTAGGTGTGGAAGATGTGGTTCTTTTACACATATACAGATGTCTGTTCTTCCTGGGATCCTTTTCCCGTGTACGTTAGGACAGAATGTTGAGTAGTCTTCTCTTGGTATTCCGTAGGTCTTTGGTGATTATATATGTCACCTGTGTTTGATTATGTCTGTTAACCCCGATATCGTAATGAAACCAATCCTCACACCTTTCCATTGGTGAACCATAAGTTTGTTTAATGAATGTGTGATTGCCCTTCTCCGTGGAAATATCTGCCCTGGTATCCATTTTTAGGTAACAGCTATAAGTGATATGATACGATATGTGTCTTTCACTTTCTGACTTACTCCAAGTCACGTGATTACCTCTAGACTCATCTACGGGGCTGCAAATGGCATTGTGTCCTTTTTTTCCTTGGCTTCTATTCTGCCTTAGCGAGGTCCATTTTCAAAAATGCGATTCCCTGAGGGTTGTGGATTAGCTGACCTGGGCAGCCTTACCCTGCCGGCCGGCCCTCCCCAGGTGTGCCTGGTTGAGGTCAATATAAACAGCGCTCCAGGCAGCAATAGCCCCTGAAGTTGTGCCTGACTCCATATTCTCTGCCCCGTCAGCAGTCTCGGGGCTGTGCTGGTGGGAGGGAGTGAGGGGCCAAGGCTTTGTTGGTGGCCCGGTGTGAGTGGGGCTCTGCTGGCCATTCTGCAGGAGTTGCCAGGCTGCCACCTGTAAAGAAGAGGATGTGTCACCCATGCCTTCCGCTGGAATTTCTCTCCGGACAGAGGTGAGGAAGGAAAAAAGCAGTGGGGGCCGGGACAGGAGGGGTATCTCAGGCAGGGCAATAGAAAGCTTCCAGAAGAGCGCCCGGGGCCAGGACCATCCTGGCTGGCCTGCAGGCACCAAGTGGGCCTGCGTGCTGTCGCTGGTGTGGCTCCACGGCCCTTCCTCTAGGCTTTCAAGCCCTTGTACATATTCAGGTGTTTTACCTGGGAAGGGTGGGAACAGTTCAGCAGCAGCTGGCCTGGGGCTCAGCTCACGTTTACTCACAGATGCCTCAGCACGGTCCCCCAGCTTTGCAATGAGGACGCTCCTTGCATGGGGGGTGGGTTGCTGGCTGTATGGGAGGTGATTCCCCACCTCTGACCAATTTCAGAATTGTTTACCGCTGGAGCAAGTGCCCTGATAGGGTTTCCCTCTGTATAACTGGTGGGTTCAGGTTTTTTTTTCTTTTATGGTTCAAGTTAGATTTGATTCCTCTTTTATGTATTTATAGATATCAGCATGGAAATAATTCATTCCTATAAATACAGCTGTGTGAAGGGAATAACTTTTTTCTGTTTTATTTTAAAATTTTATTTTTTAAAATTTTGAAATTTAATTTTATTTATTTTTTTATACAGCAGGTTATTATTAGTTATGTATTTTATGCATATACATGTATACAGGTCAATCCCAATCTCCCAACTCATCCCACCACCACCACCCCATGGCTTCCCACACTTGGTGTCCATACGTTTGTTCTCTACCTCTGTGTCTCTATTTCTTCCCTGCAAACCAGTTCATCTGTACCATTTTTTAGGTTCCACATATATGCATTAATATACAATATTTGTTTTCCTCTTTCTGACTGACTTCATTCTGTATGACAGTCTCTAGATCCATCGATGTCTCTACAAATGACCCAGTTTCATTCCTTTTTATGGCTGAGTAATATTGCATTTTATATATGTACCACATCTTTATCCATTCATCTGTCTGTGGGCATTTAGGTTGCTTGCATTACCTGGCTATTGTAAATAGTGCTGCAATGAACATTGTGGTGAATGTACCTTTTTGATTTATGGTTTTCTCTGGGTATATGCCCAGAAGTGGGATTGCTGGATCAGATGGTAATTCTATTTCTAGTTTTTTTAAGGAAACTCCATACTGTTCTCCATAGTGACTGTATCAATTTACATCCCCACCAATAGTGGAAGAGGGCTCCTTTTGTCCACACCCTCCCCAGAATTTGTTGTTTGTAGATTTTCTGAGGATGCCGATTCTAACAGGTGTGAGGTGATACCTCATTGTAGTTTTGATTTGCATTTCTCTAATACTTAGTGCTGTTGAGCAGCTTTTCATGTGCGTCTTGGCCATCTCTGTGTCTTCTTTGAAGAAACGTCTCTTTAGATCTTCTGCCCATTTTTGTATTGGGTTGTTTGTTTTTTTAATATTAAGCTGCATGAGCTGTTTATATATATATTGGAGATTAAACCTTTGTCCATTGATTCGTTTGCAACGATTTTCGCCCATTCTGAGGGATGCCTTTTTCCATTCCCGTTTTTTTAACAAAAATGGAAAGAAAGAAAAAGGAGCAGAACACTAATGTGGGTAAAATATGCCTTTTGAAATGGTCGTTTTGAAATATGGACGTCCTTTGAATTTTTTGGTCGATATGTGACCCCAGGATTTGTTTTCAGGGCAGGTGTCATTTACAGGCCTGCAATGATTTTGAATATCAACTGACCATTAGCGCTGGGATTAAAGCT
Organism: Mesoplodon densirostris; assembly: GCF_025265405.1. NCBI lineage: Eukaryota > Metazoa > Chordata > Mammalia > Artiodactyla > Ziphiidae > Mesoplodon > Mesoplodon densirostris. The sequence goes on from NC_082670.1 coordinate 51,003,453, forward strand.
GCTGTTGCGTGAAACGGCCACAAGGTGGCAGCAGTTCTCCCTTACCTAATCTGGTTACTAGAGCAACAGAGCCTCAATGGAGGTCGTGTTCTAGATTGGAATTTAGAATGGAATGTGCCAGGAGAAAGCCCCTCAAGTTTGTCTCACTACTTCTTGTTCGTGTTTTTAATTTTTTTTTTTATTTTCTATTACAGCAAGTTTGATTACAATGTTTGGCTTGTTGTAGGTGTGGAAGATGTGGTTCTTTTACACATATACAGATGTCTGTTCTTCCTGGGATCCTTTTCCCGTGTACGTTAGGACAGAATGTTGAGTAGTCTTCTCTTGGTATTCCGTAGGTCTTTGGTGATTATATATGTCACCTGTGTTTGATTATGTCTGTTAACCCCGATATCGTAATGAAACCAATCCTCACACCTTTCCATTGGTGAACCATAAGTTTGTTTAATGAATGTGTGATTGCCCTTCTCCGTGGAAATATCTGCCCTGGTATCCATTTTTAGGTAACAGCTATAAGTGATATGATACGATATGTGTCTTTCACTTTCTGACTTACTCCAAGTCACGTGATTACCTCTAGACTCATCTACGGGGCTGCAAATGGCATTGTGTCCTTTTTTTCCTTGGCTTCTATTCTGCCTTAGCGAGGTCCATTTTCAAAAATGCGATTCCCTGAGGGTTGTGGATTAGCTGACCTGGGCAGCCTTACCCTGCCGGCCGGCCCTCCCCAGGTGTGCCTGGTTGAGGTCAATATAAACAGCGCTCCAGGCAGCAATAGCCCCTGAAGTTGTGCCCGACTCCATATTCTCTGCCCCGTCAGCAGTCTCGGGGCTGTGCTGGTGGGAGGGAGTGAGGGGCCAAGGCTTTGTTGGTGGCCCGGTGTGAGGGGGGCTCTGCTGGCCATTCTGCAGGAGTTGCCAGGCTGCCACCTGTAAAGAAGAGGATGTGTCACCCATGCCTTCCGCTGGAATTTCTCTCCGGACAGAGGTGAGGAAGGAAAAAAGCAGTGGGGGCCGGGACAGGAGGGGTATCTCAGGCAGGGCAATAGAAAGCTTCCAGAAGAGCGCCCGGGGCCAGGACCATCCTGGCTGGCCTGCAGGCACCAAGTGGGCCTGCGTGCTGTCGCTGGTGTGGCTCCACGGCCCTTCCTCTAGGCTTTCAAGCCCTTGTACATATTCAGGTGTTTTACCTGGGAAGGGTGGGAACAGTTCAGCAGCAGCTGGCCTGGGGCTCAGCTCACGTTTACTCACAGATGCCTCAGCACGGTCCCCCAGCTTTGCAATGAGGACGCTCCTTGCATGGGGGGTGGGTTGCTGGCTGTATGGGAGGTGATTCCCCACCTCTGACCAATTTCAGAATTGTTTACCGCTGGAGCAAGTGCCCTGATAGGGTTTCCCTCTGTATAACTGGTGGGTTCAGGTTTTTTTTTCTTTTATGGTTCAAGTTAGATTTGATTCCTCTTTTATGTATTTATAGATATCAGCATGGAAATAATTCATTCCTATAAATACAGCTGTGTGAAGGGAATAACTTTTTTCTGTTTTATTTTAAAATTTTATTTTTTAAAATTTTGAAATTTAATTTTATTTATTTTTTTATACAGCAGGTTATTATTAGTTATGTATTTTATGCATATACATGTATACAGGTCAATCCCAATCTCCCAACTCATCCCACCACCACCACCCCATGGCTTCCCACACTTGGTGTCCATACGTTTGTTCTCTACCTCTGTGTCTCTATTTCTTCCCTGCAAACCAGTTCATCTGTACCATTTTTTAGGTTCCACATATATGCATTAATATACAATATTTGTTTTCCTCTTTCTGACTGACTTCATTCGGTATGACAGTCTCTAGATCCATCGATGTCTCTACAAATGACCCAGTTTCATTCCTTTTTATGGCTGAGTAATATTGCATTTTATATATGTACCACATCTTTATCCATTCATCTGTCTGTGGGCATTTAGGTTGCTTGCATTACCTGGCTATTGTAAATAGTGCTGCAATGAACATTGTGGTGAATGTGCCTTTTTGATTTATGGTTTTCTCTGGGTATATGCCCAGAAGTGGGATTGCTGGATCAGATGGTAATTCTATTTCTAGTTTTTTTAAGGAAACTCCATACTGTTCTCCATAGTGACTGTATCAATTTACATCCCCACCAATAGTGGAAGAGGGCTCCTTTTGTCCACACCCTCCCCAGAATTTGTTGTTTGTAGATTTTCTGAGGATGCCGATTCTAACAGGTGTGAGGTGATACCTCATTGTAGTTTTGATTTGCATTTCTCTAATACTTAGTGCTGTTGAGCAGCTTTTCATGTGCGTCTTGGCCATCTCTGTGTCTTCTTTGAAGAAACGTCTCTTTAGATCTTCTGCCCATTTTTGTATTGGGTTGTTTGTTTTTTTAATATTAAGCTGCATGAGCTGTTTATATATATATTGGAGATTAAACCTTTGTCCATTGATTCGTTTGCAACGATTTTCGCCCATTCTGAGGGATGCCTTTTTCCATTCCCGTTTTTTTAACAAAAATGGAAAGAAAGAAAAAGGAGCAGAACACTAATGTGGGTAAAATATGCCTTTTGAAATGGTCGTTTTGAAATATGGACGTCCTTTGAATTTTTTGGTCGATATGTGACCCCAGGATTTGTTTTCAGGGCAGGTGTCATTTACAGGCCTGCAATGATTTTGAATATCAACTGACCATTAGCGCTGGGATTAAAGCTGCTGTTGCGTGAAACGGCCACAAGGTGGCAGCAGTTCTCCCTTACCTAATCTGGTTACTAGAGCAACAGAGCCTCAATGGAGGTCGTGTTCTAGATTGGAATTTAGAATGGAATGTGCCAGGAGAAAGCCCCTCAAGTTTGTCTCACTACTTCTTGTTCGTGTTTTTAATTTTTTTTTATTTTCTATTACAGCAAGTTTGATTACAATGTTTGGCTTGTTGTAGGTGTGGAAGATGTGGTTCTTTTACACATATACAGATGTCTGTTCTTCCTGGGATCCTTTTCCCGTGTACGTTAGGACAGAATGTTGAGTAGTCTTCTCTTGGTATTCCGTAGGTCTTTGGTGATTATATATGTCACCTGTGTTTGATTATGTCTGTTAACCCCGATATCGTAATGAAACCAATCCTCACACCTTTCCATTGGTGAACCATAAGTTTGTTTAATGAATGTGTGATTGCCCTTCTCCGTGGAAATATCTGCCCTGGTATCCATTTTTAGGTAACAGCTATAAGTGATATGATACGATATGTGTCTTTCACTTTCTGACTTACTCCAAGTCACGTGATTACCTCTAGACTCATCTACGGGGCTGCAAATGGCATTGTGTCCTTTTTTTCCTTGGCTTCTATTCTGCCTTAGCGAGGTCCATTTTCAACAATGTGATTCCCTGAGGGTTGTGGATTAGCTGACCTGGGCAGCCTTACCCTGCCGGCCGGCCCTCCACAGGTGTGCCTGGTTGAGGTCAATATAAACAGCGCTCCAGGCAGCAATAGCCCCTGAAGTTGTGCCTGACTCCATATTCTCTGCCCCGTCAGCAGTCTCGGGGCTGTGCTGGTGGGAGGGAGTGAGGGGCCAAGGCTTTGTTGGTGGCCCGGTGTGAGTGGGGCTCTGCTGGCCTTTCTGCATGAGTTGCCAGTCTGCCACCTGTAAAGAAGAGGATGTGTCACCCATACCTTCCGCTGGCATTTCTCTCCGGATAGAAGAGAGGAAGGAAAAAAGCAGTGGGGGCCGGGACAGGAGGAGTATCTCAGGCAGGGCAATAGAAAGCTTCCAGAAGAGTGCCCGGGGCCAGGACCATCCTGGCTGGCCTGCAGGCACCAAGTTCGCCTGCACGCTGTCGCTGGTGTGGCTCCTCGGCCCTTCCTCTAGGCTTTCAAGCCCTTGTACATATTCAGGTGTTTTACCTGGGAAGGGTGGGAACAGTTCAGCAGCAGCTGGCCTGGGGCTCAGCTCACGTTTACTCACAGATGCCTCAGCACGGTCCCCCAGCTTTGCAATGAGGACGCTCCTTGCATGGGGGGTGGGTTGCTGGCTGTATGGGAGGTGATTCCCCACCTCTGACCAATTTCAGAATTGTTTACCGCTGGAGCAAGTGCCCTGCTAGTGTTTCCCTCTGTATAACTGGTGGGTTCAGGTTTTTTTTTCTTTTATGGTTCAAGTTAGATTTGATTCCTCTTTTATGTATTTATAGATATCAGCATGGAAATAATTCATTCCTATAAATACATCTGTGTGAAGGGAATAACTTTTCTGTTTTATTTTAAAATTTTATTTTTTAAAATTTTGAAATTTAATTTTATTTATTTTTTTATACAGCAGGTTATTATTAGTTATGTATTTTATGCATATACATGTATACAGGTCAATCCCAATCTCCCAACTCATCCCACCACCACCACCCCATGGATTCCCACACTTGGTGTCCATACGTTTGTTCTCTACCTCTGTGTCTCTATTTCTTCCCTGCAAACCAGTTCATCTGTACCATTTTTTAGGTTCCACATATATGCATTAATATACAATATTTGTTTTCCTCTTTCTGACTGACTTCATTCGGTATGACAGTCTCTAGATCCATCGATGTCTCTACAAATGACCCAGTTTCATTCCTTTTTATGGCTGAGTAATATTGCATTTTATATATGTACCACATCTCTATCCATTCATCTGTCTGTGGGCATTTAGGTTGCTTGCATTACCTGGCTATTGTAAATAGTGCTGCAATGAACATTGTGGTGAATGTGCCTTTTTGATTTATGGTTTTCTCTGGGTATATGCCCAGAAGTGGGATTGCTGGATCAGATGGTAATTCTATTTCTAGTTTTTTTAAGGAAACTCCATACTGTTCTCCATAGTGACTGTATCAATTTACATCCCCACCAATAGTGGAAGAGGGCTCCTTTTGTCCACACCCTCCCAAGAATTTGTTGTTTGTAGATTTTCTGAGGATGCCGATTCTAACAGGTGTGAGGTGATACCTCATTGTAGTTTTGATTTGCATTTCTCTAATACTTAGTGCTGTTGAGCAGCTTTTCATGTGCGTCTTGGCCATCTCTGTGTCTTCTTTGAAGAAACGTCTCTTTAGATCTTCTGCCCATTTTTGTATTGGGTTGTTTGTTTTTTTAATATTAAGCTGCATGAGCTGTTTATATATATATTGGAGATTAAACCTTTGTCCATTGATTCGTTTGCAACGATTTTCGCCCATTCTGAGGGATGCCTTTTTCCATTCCCGTTTTTTTAACAAAAAAGGAAAGGAAGAAAAAGAAGCAGAACACTAATGTGGGTAAAATATGCCTTTTGAAATGGTCGTTTTGAAATATGGACGTCCTTTGAATTTTTTGGTCGATATGTGACCCCAGGATTTCTTTTCAGGGCAGGTGTCATTTACAGGCCTGCAATGATTTTGAATATCAACTGACCCTTAGCGCTGGGATTAAAGTTGCTGTTGCGTGAAATGGCCACAAGGTGGCAGCAGTTCTCCCTTACCTAATCTGGTTACTAGAACAACAGAGCCTCAATGGAGGTCGTGTTCTAGATTGGAATTTAGAATGGAATGTGCCAGGAGAAAGCCCCTCAAGTTTGTCTCACTACTTCTTGTTCGTGTTTTTAATTTTTTTTTTATTTTCTATTACAGCAAGTTTGATTACAATGTTTGGCTTGTTGTAGGTGTGGAAGATGTGGTGCTTTTACACATATACAGATGTCTGTTCTTCCTGGGATCCTTTTCCCATGTACGTTAGGACAGAATGTTGAGTAGTCTTCTCTTGGTATTCCGTAGGTCTTTGGTGATTATATATGTCACCTGTGTTTGATTATGTCTGTTAACCCCGATATCGTAATGAAACCAATCCTCACACCTTTCCATTGGTGAACCATAAGTATGTTTAATGAATCTGTGATTGCCCTTCTCCGTGGAAATATCTGCCCTGGTATCCATTTTTAGGTAACACCTATAAGTGATATGATACGATATGTGTCTTTCACTTTCTGACTTACTCCAAGTCACGTGATTACCTCTAGACACATCTACGGGGCTGCAATGGCATTGTGTCCTTTTTTCCTTGGCTTCTATTCTGCTTTAGCGAGGTCCATTTTCAACAATGTGATTCCCTGAGGGTTGTGGATTAGCTGACCTGAGCAGCCTTACCCTGCCGGCCAGCCCTCCCCAGGTGTGCCTGGTTGAGGTCAATATAAACAGCGCTCCAGGCAGCAATAGCCCCTGAATTTGTGCCTGACTCCATATTCTCTGCCCCGTCAGCAGTCTCGGGGCTGTACTGGTGGGAGGGAGTGAGGGGCCAAGGCTTTGTTGGTGGCCCGGTGTGAGTGGGGCTCTGCTGGCCATTCTGCAGGAGTTGCGAGGCTGCCACCTGTAAAGAAGAGGATGTGTCACCCATACCTTCCGATGGAATTTCTCTCCGGACAGAGGTGAGGAAGGAAAAAAGCAGTGGGGGCCGGGACAGGAGGGGTATCTCAGGCAGGGCAATAGAAAGCTTCCAGAAGAGCGCCTGGGGCCAGGACCATCCTGGCTGGCCTGCAGGCACCAAGTGGGCCTGCGTGCTGTCGCTGGTGTGGCTCCACGGCCCTTCCTCTAGGCTTTCAAGCCTTTGTACATATTCAGGTGTTTTACCTGGGAAGGGTGGGAACAGTTCAGCAGCAGCTGGCCTGGGGCTCAGCTCACGTTTACTCACAGATGCCTCAGCACGGTCCCCCAGCTTTGCAATGAGGACGCTCCTTGCATGGGGTGTGGGTTGCTGGCTGTATGGGAGGTGATTCCCCACCTCTGACCAATTTCAGAATTGTTTACCGCTGGAGCAAGTGCCCTGATAGGGTTTCCCTCTGTATAACTGGTGGGTTCAGGTTTTTTTTTCTTTTATGGTTCAATTTAGATTTGATTCCTCTTTTATGTATTTATAGATATCAGCATGGAAATAATTCATTCCTCTAAATAAATCTGTGTGAAGGGAATAACTTTTTTCTCTTTTATTTTAAAATTTTATTTTTTAAAATTTTGAAATTTAATTTTATTTATTTTTTTATACAGCAGGTTATTATTAGTTATGTATTTTATGCATATACATGTATACAGGTCAATCCCAATCTCCCAACTCATCCCACCACCACCACCCCATGGCTTCCCACACTTGGTGTCCATACGTGTGTTCTCTACCTCTGTGTCTCTATTTCTTCCCTGCAAACCAGTTCATCTGTACCATTTTTTAGGTTCCACATATATGCATTAATATACAATATTTGTTTTCCTCTTTCTGACTGACTTCATTCTGTATGACAGTCTCTAGATCCATCGATGTCTCTACAAATGACCCAGTTTCATTCCTTTTTATGGCTGAGTAATATTGCATTTTATATATGTACCACATCTTTATCCATTCATCTGTCTGTGGGCATTTAGGTTGCTTGCATTACCTGGCTATTGTAAATTGTGCTGCAATGAACATTGTGGTGAATGTGCCTTTTTGATTTATGGTTTTCTCTGGGTATATGCCCAGAAGTGGGATTGCTGGATCAGATGGTAATTCTATTTCTAGTTTTTTTAAGGAAACTCCATACTGTTCTCCATAGTGACTGTATCAATTTACATCCCCACCAATAGTGGAAGAGGGCTCCTTTTGTCCACACCCTCCCCAGAATTTGTTGTTTGTAGATTTTCTGAGGATGCCGATTCTAACAGGTGTGAGGTGATACCTCATTGTAGTTTTGATTTGCATTTCTCTAATACTTAGTGCTGTTGAGCAGCTTTTCATGTGCGTCTTGGCCATCTCTGTGTCTTCTTTGAAGAAACGTCTCTTTAGATCTTCTGCCCATTTTTGTATTGGGTTGTTTGTTTTTTTAATATTAAGCTGCATGAGCTGTTTATATATATATTGGAGATTAAACCTTTGTCCATTGATTCGTTTGCAACGATTTTCGCCCATTCTGAGGGATGCCTTTTTCCATTCCCGTTTTTTTAACAAAAAAGGAAAGAAAGAAAAAGAAGCAGAACACTAATGTGGGTAAAATATGCCTTTTGAAATGGTCGTTTTGAAATATGGACGTCCTTTGAATTTTTTGGTCGATATGTGACTCCAGGATTCCTTTTCAGGGCAGGTGTCATTTACAGGCCTGCAATGATTTTGAATATCAACTGACCATTAGCGCTGGGATTAAAGCTGCTGTTGCGTGAAACGGCCACAAGGTGGCAGCAGTTCTCCCTTACCTAATCTGGTTACTAGAGCAACAGAGCCTCAATGGAGGTCGTGTTCTAGATTGGAATTTAGAATGGAATGTGCCAGGAGAAAGCCCCTCAAGTTTGTCTCACTACTTCTTGTTCGTGTTTTTAATTTTTTTTTTTATTTTCTATTACAGCAAGTTTGATTACAATGTTTGGCTTGTTGTAGGTGTGGAAGATGTGGTTCTTTTACACATATACAGATGTCTGTTCTTCCTGGGATCCTTTTCCCGTGTACGTTAGGACAGAATGTTGAGTAGTCTTCTCTTGGTATTCCGTAGGTCTTTGGTGATTATATATGTCACCTGTGTTTGATTATGTCTGTTAACCCCGATATCGTAATGAAACCAATCCTCACACCTTTCCATTGGTGAACCATAAGTTTGTTTAATGAATGTGTGATTGCCCTTCTCCGTGGAAATATCTGCCCTGGTATCCATTTTTAGGTAACAGCTATAAGTGATATGATACGATATGTGTCTTTCACTTTCTGACTTACTCCAAGTCACGTGATTACCTCTAGACTCATCTACGGGGCTGCAAATGGCATTGTGTCCTTTTTTTCCTTGGCTTCTATTCTGCCTTAGCGAGGTCCATTTTCAACAATGTGATTCCCTGAGGGTTGTGGATTAGCTGACCTGGGCAGCCTTACCCTGCCGGCCGGCCCTCCACAGGTGTGCCTGGTTGAGGTCAATATAAACAGCGCTCCAGGCAGCAATAGCCCCTGAAGTTGTGCCTGACTCCATATTCTCTGCCCCGTCAGCAGTCTCGGGGCTGTGCTGGTGGGAGGGAGTGAGGGGCCAAGGCTTTGTTGGTGGCCCGGTGTGAGTGGGGCTCTGCTGGCCTTTCTGCATGAGTTGCCAGTCTGCCACCTGTAAAGAAGAGGATGTGTCACCCATACCTTCCGCTGGCATTTCTCTCCGGATAGAAGAGAGGAAGGAAAAAAGCAGTGGGGGCCGGGACAGGAGGAGTATCTCAGGCAGGGCAATAGAAAGCTTCCAGAAGAGTGCCCGGGGCCAGGACCATCCTGGCTGGCCTGCAGGCACCAAGTTCGCCTGCACGCTGTCGCTGGTGTGGCTCCTCGGCCCTTCCTCTAGGCTTTCAAGCCCTTGTACATATTCAGGTGTTTTACCTGGGAAGGGTGGGAACAGTTCAGCAGCAGCTGGCCTGGGGCTCAGCTCACATTTACTCACAGATGCCTCAGCACAGTCCCCCAGCTTTGCAATGAGGACGCTCCTTGCATGGGGGGTGGGTTGCTGGCTGTATGGGAGGTGATTCCCCACCTCTGACCAATTTCAGAATTGTTTACCGCTGGAGCAAGTGCCCTGATAGGGTTTCCCTCTGTATAACTGGTGGGTTCAGGTTTTTTTTTTCTTTTATGGTTCAAGATTGATTTGATTCCTCTTTTATGTATTTATAGATATCAGCATGGAAATAATTCATTCCTATAAATACATCTGTGTGAAGGGAATAACTTTTTTCTGTTTTATTTTAAAATTTTATATTTTAAAATTTTGAAATTTAATTTTATTTATTTTTTTATACAGCAGGTTATTATTAGTTATGTATTTTATGCATATACATGTATACAGGTCAATCCCAATCTCCCAACTCATCCCACCACCATCACCCCATGGCTTCCCACACTTGGTGTCCATACGTTTGTTCTCTACCTCTGTGTCTCTATTTCTTCCCTGCAAACCAGTTCATCTGTACCATTTTTTAGGTTCCACGTATATGCATTAATATACAATATTTGTTTTCCTCTTTCTGACTGACTTCATTCTGTATGACAGTCTCTAGATCCATCGATGTCTCTACAAATGACCCAGTTTCATTCCTTTTTATGGCTGAGTAATATTGCATTTTATATATGTACCACATCTCTATCCATTCATCTGTCTGTGGGCATTTAGGTTGCTTGCATTACCTGGCTATTGTAAATAGTGCTGCAATGAACATTGTGGTGAATGTGCCTTTTTGATTTATGGTTTTCTCTGGGTATATGCCCAGAAGTGGGATTGCTGGATCAGATGGTAATTCTATTTCTAGTTTTTTTAAGGAAACTCCATACTGTTCTCCATAGTGACTGTATCAATTTACATCCCCACCAATAGTGGAAGAGGGCTCCTTTTGTCCACACCCTCCCCAGAATTTGTTGTTTGTAGATTTTCTGAGGATGCCGATTCTAACAGGTGTGAGGTGATACCTCATTGTAGTTTTGATTTGCATTTCTCTAATACTTAGTGCTGTTGAGCAGCTTTTCATGTGCGTCTTGGCCATCTCTGTGTCTTCTTTGAAGAAACGTCTCTTTAGATCTTCTGCCCATTTTTGTATTGGGTTGTTTGTTTTTTAATATTAAGCTGCATGAGCTGTTTATATATATATTGGAGATTAAACCTTTGTCCATTGATTCGTTTGCAACGATTTTCGCCCATTCTGAGGGATGCCTTTTTCCATTCCCGTTTTTTTAACAAAAATGGAAAGAAAGAAAAAGAAGCACAACACTAATGTGGGTAAAATATGCCTTTTGAAATGGTCGTTTTGAAATATGGACGTCCTTTGAATTTTTTGGTCGATATGTGACCCCAGGATTTGTGTTCAGGGCAGGTGTCATTTACAGGCCTGCAATGATTTTGAATATCAACTGACCATTAGCGCTGGGATTAAAGCTGCTGTTGCGTGAAACGGCCACAAGGTGGCAGCAGTTCTCCCTTACCTAATCTGGTTACTAGAGCAACAGAGCCTCAATGGAGGTCGTGTTCTAGATTGGAATTTAGAATGGAATGTGCCAGGAGAAAGCCCCTCAAGTTTGTCTCACTACTTCTTGTTCGTGTTTTTAATTTTTTTTTTTATTTTCTATTACAGCAAGTTTGATTACAATGTTTGGCTTGTTGTAGGTGTGGAAGATGTGGTTCTTTTACACATATACAGATGTCTGTTCTTCCTGGGATCCTTTTCCCGTGTACGTTAGGACAGAATGTTGAGTAGTCTTCTCTTGGTATTCCGTAGGTCTTTGGTGATTATATATGTCACCTGTGTTTGATTATGTCTGTTAACCCCGATATCGTAATGAAACCAATCCTCACACCTTTCCATTGGTGAACCATAAGTTTGTTTAATGAATCTGTGATTGCCCTTCTCCGTGGAAATATCTGCCCTGGTATCCATTTTTAGGTAACAGCTATAAGTGATATGATACGATATGTGTCTTTCACTTTCTGACTTACTCCAAGTCACGTGATTACCTCTAGACTCATCTACGGGGCTGCAAATGGCATTGTGTCCTTTTTTTCCTTGGCTTCTATTCTGCCTTAGCGAGGTCCATTTTCAAAAATGCGATTCCCTGAGGGTTGTGGATTAGCTGACCTGGGCAGCCTTACCCTGCCGGCCGGCCCTCCCCAGGTGTGCCTGGTTGAGGTCAATATAAACAGCGCTCCAGGCAGCAATAGCCCCTGAAGTTGTGCCTGACTCCATATTCTCTGCCCCGTCAGCAGTCTCGGGGCTGTGCTGGTGGGAGGGAGTGAGGGGCCAAGGCTTTGTTGGTGGCCCGGTGTGAGTGGGGCTCTGCTGGCCTTTCTGCAGGAGTTGCCAGGCTGCCACCTTTAAAGAAGAGGATGTGTCACCCATGCCTTCCGCTGGAATTTCTCTCCGGACAGAGGTGAGGAAGGAAAAAAGCAGTGGGGGCCGGGACAGGAGGGGTATCTCAGGCAGGGCAATAGAAAGCGTCCAGAAGAGCGCCCGGGGCCAGGACCATCCTGGCTGCCCTGCAGGCACCAAGTGGGCCTGCGTGCTGTCGCTGGTGTGGCTCCACGGCCCTTCCTCTAGGCTTTCAAGCCCTTGTACATATTCAGGTGTTTTACCTGGGAAGGGTGGGAACAGTTCAGCAGCAGCTGGCCTGGGGCTCAGCTCACGTTTACTCACAGATGCCTCAGCACAGTCCCCCAGCTTTGCAATGAGGACGCTCCTTGCATGGGGGGTGGGTTGCTGGCTGTATGGGAGGTGATTCCCCACCTCTGACCAATTTCAGAATTGTTTACCGCTGGAGCAAGTGCCCTGATAGGGTTTCCCTCTGTATAACTGGTGGGTTCAGGTTTTTTTTTCTTTTATGGTTCAAGTTAGATTTGATTCCTCTTTTATGTATTTATAGATATCAGCATGGAAATAATTCATTCCTATAAATACATCTGTGTGAAGGGAATAACTTTTTTCTGTTTTATTTTAAAATTTTATTTTTTAAAATTTTGAAATTTAATTTAATTTATTTTTTTATACAGCAGGTTATTATTAGTTATGTATTTTATGCATATACATGTATACAGGTCAATCCCAATCTCCCAACTCATCCCACCACCACCACCCCATGGCTTCCCACACTTGGTGTCCATACGTTTGTTCTCTACCTCTGTGTCTCTATTTCTTCCCTGCAAACCAGTTCATCTGTACCATTTTTTAGGTTCCACATATATGCATTAATATACAATATTTGTTTTCCTCTTTCTGACTGACTTCATTCGGTATGACAGTCTCTAGATCCATCGATGTCTCTACAAATGACCCAGTTTCATTCCTTTTTATGGCTGAGTAATATTGCATTTTATATATGTACCACATCTTTATCCATTCATCTGTCTGTGGGCATTTAGGTTGCTTGCATTACCTGGCTATTGTAAATAGTGCTGCAATGAACATTGTGGTGAATGTGCCTTTTTGATTTATGGTTTTCTCTGGGTATATGCCCAGAAGTGGGATTGCTGGATCAGATGGTAATTCTATTTCTAGTTTTTTTAAGGAAACTCCATACTGTTCTCCATAGTGACTGTATCAATTTACATCCCCACCAATAGTGGAAGAGGGCTCCTTTTGTCCACACCCTCCCCAGAATTTGTTGTTTGTAGATTTTCTGAGGATGCCGATTCTAACAGGTGTGAGGTGATACCTCATTGTAGTTTTGATTTGCATTTCTCTAATACTTAGTGCTGTTGAGCAGCTTTTCATGTGCGTCTTGGCCATCTCTGTGTCTTCTTTGAAGAAACGTCTCTTTAGATCTTCTGCCCATTTTTGTATTGGGTTGTTTGTTTTTTTAATATTAAGCTGCATGAGCTGTTTATATATATATTGGAGATTAAACCTTTGTCCATTGATTCGTTTGCAACGATTTTCGCCCATTCTGAGGGATGCCTTTTTCCATTCCCGTTTTTTTAACAAAAATGGAAAGAAAGAAAAAGGAGCAGAACACTAATGTGGGTAAAATATGCCTTTTGAAATGGTCGTTTTGAAATATGGACGTCCTTTGAATTTTTTGGTCGATATGTGACCCCAGGATTTGTTTTCAGGGCAGGTGTCATTTACAGGCCTGCAATGATTTTGAATATCAACTGACCATTAGCGCTGGGATTAAAGCTGCTGTTGCGTGAAACGGCCACAAGGTGGCAGCAGTTCTCCCTTACCTAATCTGGTTACTAGAGCAACAGAGCCTCAATGGAGGTCGTGTTCTAGATTGGAATTTAGAATGGAATGTGCCAGGAGAAAGCCCCTCAAGTTTGTCTCACTACTTCTTGTTCGTGTTTTTAATTTTTTTTTATTTTCTATTACAGCAAGTTTGATTACAATGTTTGGCTTGTTGTAGGTGTGGAAGATGTGGTTCTTTTACACATATACAGATGTCTGTTCTTCCTGGGATCCTTTTCCCGTGTACGTTAGGACAGAATGTTGAGTAGTCTTCTCTTGGTATTCCGTAGGTCTTTGGTGATTATATATGTCACCTGTGTTTGATTATGTCTGTTAACCCCGATATCGTAATGAAACCAATCCTCACACCTTTCCATTGGTGAACCATAAGTTTGTTTAATGAATGTGTGATTGCCCTTCTCCGTGGAAATATCTGCCCTGGTATCCATTTTTAGGTAACAGCTATAAGTGATATGATACGATATGTGTCTTTCACTTTCTGACTTACTCCAAGTCACGTGATTACCTCTAGACTCATCTACGGGGCTGCAAATGGCATTGTGTCCTTTTTTTCCTTGGCTTCTATTCTGCCTTAGCGAGGTCCATTTTCAACAATGTGATTCCCTGAGGGTTGTGGATTAGCTGACCTGGGCAGCCTTACCCTGCCGGCCGAACCTCCACAGGTGTGCCTGGTTGAGGTCAATATAAACAGCGCTCCAGGCAGCAATAGCCCCTGAAGTTGTGCCTGACTCCATATTCTCTGCCCCGTCAGCAGTCTCGGGGCTGTGCTGGTGGGAGGGAGTGAGGGGCCAAGGCTTTGTTGGTGGCCCGGTGTGAGTGGGGCTCTGCTGGCCTTTCTGCATGAGTTGCCAGTCTGCCACCTGTAAAGAAGAGGATGTGTCACCCATACCTTCCGCTGGCATTTCTCTCCGGATAGAAGAGAGGAAGGAAAAAAGCAGTGGGGGCCGGGACAGGAGGAGTATCTCAGGCAGGGCAATAGAAAGCTTCCAGAAGAGTGCCCGGGGCCAGGACCATCCTGGCTGGCCTGCAGGCACCAAGTTCGCCTGCACGCTGTCGCTGGTGTGGCTCCTCGGCCCTTCCTCTAGGCTTTCAAGCCCTTGTACATATTCAGGTGTTTTACCTGGGAAGGGTGGGAACAGTTCAGCAGCAGCTGGCCTGGGGCTCAGCTCACATTTACTCACAGATGCCTCAGCACGGTCCCCCAGCTTTGCAATGAGGACGCTCCTTGCATGGGGGGTGGGTTGCTGGCTGTATGGGAGGTGATTCCCCACCTCTGACCAATTTCAGAATTGTTTACCGCTGGAGCAAGTGCCCTGATAGGGTTTCCCTCTGTATAACTGGTGGGTTCAGGTTTTTTTTTTCTTTTATGGTTCAAGATTGATTTGATTCCTCTTTTATGTATTTATAGATATCAGCATGGAAATAATTCATTCCTATAAATACATCTGTGTGAAGGGAATAACTTTTTTCTGTTTTATTTTAAAATTTTATATTTTAAAATTTTGAAATTTAATTTTATTTATTTTTTTATACAGCAGGTTATTATTAGTTATGTATTTTATGCATATACATGTATACAGGTCAATCCCAATCTCCCAACTCATCCCACCACCATCACCCCATGGCTTCCCACACTTGGTGTCCATACGTTTGTTCTCTACCTCTGTGTCTCTATTTCTTCCCTGCAAACCAGTTCATCTGTACCATTTTTTAGGTTCCACGTATATGCATTAATATACAATATTTGTTTTCCTCTTTCTGACTGACTTCATTCTGTATGACAGTCTCTAGATCCATCGATGTCTCTACAAATGACCCAGTTTCATTCCTTTTTATGGCTGAGTAATATTGCATTTTATATATGTACCACATCTCTATCCATTCATCTGTCTGTGGGCATTTAGGTTGCTTGCATTACCTGGCTATTGTAAATAGTGCTGCAATGAACATTGTGGTGAATGTGCCTTTTTGATTTATGGTTTTCTCTGGGTATATGCCCAGAAGTGGGATTGCTGGATCAGATGGTAATTCTATTTCTAGTTTATTTAAGGAAACTCCATACTGTTCTCCATAGTGACTGTATCAATTTACATCCCCACCAATAGTGGAAGAGGGCTCCTTTTGTCCACACCCTCCCCAGAATTTGTTGTTTGTAGATTTTCTGAGGATGCCGCTTCTAACAGGTGTGAGGTGATACCTCATTGTAGTTTTGATTTGCATTTCTCTAATACTTAGTGCTGTTGAGTAGCTTTTCATGTGCGTCTTGGCCATCTCTGTGTCTTCTTTGAAGAAACGTCTCTTTAGATCTTCTGCGCATTTTTGTATTGGGTTGTTTGTTTTTTAATATTAAGCTGCATGAGCTGTTTATATATATATTGGAGATTAAACCTTTGTCCATTGATTCGTTTGCAACGATTTTCGCCCATTCTGAGGGATGCCTTTTTCCATTCCCGTTTTTTTAACAAAAATGGAAAGAAAGAAAAAGAAGCACAACACTAATGTGGGTAAAATATGCCTTTTGAAATGGTCGTTTTGAAATATGGACGTCCTTTGAATTTTTTGGTCGATATGTGACCCCAGGATTTGTGTTCAGGGCAGGTGTCATTTACAGGCCTGCAATGATTTTGAATATCAACTGACCATTAGCGCTGGGATTAAAGCTGCTGTTGCGTGAAACGGCCACAAGGTGGCAGCAGTTCTCCCTTACCTAATCTGGTTACTAGAGCAACAGAGCCTCAATGGAGGTCGTGTTCTAGATTGGAATTTAGAATGGAATGTGCCAGGAGAAAGCCCCTCAAGTTTGTCTCACTACTTCTTGTTCGTGTTTTTAATTTTTTTTTTTATTTTCTATTACAGCAAGTTTGATTACAATGTTTGGCTTGTTGTAGGTGTGGAAGATGTGGTTCTTTTACACATATACAGATGTCTGTTCTTCCTGGGATCCTTTTCCCGTGTACGTTAGGACAGAATGTTGAGTAGTCTTCTCTTGGTATTCCGTAGGTCTTTGGTGATTATATATGTCACCTGTGTTTGATTATGTCTGTTAACCCCGATATCGTAATGAAACCAATCCTCACACCTTTCCATTGGTGAACCATAAGTTTGTTTAATGAATCTGTGATTGCCCTTCTCCGTGGAAATATCTGCCCTGGTATCCATTTTTAGGTAACAGCTATAAGTGATATGATACGATATGTGTCTTTCACTTTCTGACTTACTCCAAGTCACGTGATTACCTCTAGACTCATCTACGGGGCTGCAAATGGCATTGTGTCCTTTTTTTCCTTGGCTTCTATTCTGCCTTAGCGAGGTCCATTTTCAAAAATGCGATTCCCTGAGGGTTGTGGATTAGCTGACCTGGGCAGCCTTACCCTGCCGGCCGGCCCTCCCCAGGTGTGCCTGGTTGAGGTCAATATAAACAGCGCTCCAGGCAGCAATAGCCCCTGAAGTTGTGCCTGACTCCATATTCTCTGCCCCGTCAGCAGTCTCGGGGCTGTGCTGGTGGGAGGGAGTGAGGGGCCAAGGCTTTGTTGGTGGCCCGGTGTGAGTGGGGCTCTGCTGGCCTTTCTGCAGGAGTTGCCAGGCTGCCACCTTTAAAGAAGAGGATGTGTCACCCATGCCTTCCGCTGGAATTTCTCTCCGGACAGAGGTGAGGAAGGAAAAAAGCAGTGGGGGCCGGGACAGGAGGGGTATCTCAGGCAGGGCAATAGAAAGCGTCCAGAAGAGCGCCCGGGGCCAGGACCATCCTGGCTGCCCTGCAGGCACCAAGTGGGCCTGCGTGCTGTCGCTGGTGTGGCTCCACGGCCCTTCCTCTAGGCTTTCAAGCCCTTGTACATATTCAGGTGTTTTACCTGGGAAGGGTGGGAACAGTTCAGCAGCAGCTGGCCTGGGGCTCAGCTCACGTTTACTCACAGATGCCTCAGCACAGTCCCCCAGCTTTGCAATGAGGACGCTCCTTGCATGGGGGGTGGGTTGCTGGCTGTATGGGAGGTGATTCCCCACCTCTGACCAATTTCAGAATTGTTTACTGCTGGAGCAAGTGCCCTGATAGGGTTTCCCTCTGTATAACTGGTGGGTTCAGGTTTTTTTTTCTTTTATGGTTCAAGTTAGATTTGATTCCTCTTTTATGTATTTATAGATATCAGCATGGAAATAATTCATTCCTATAAATACATCTGTGTGAAGGGAATAACTTTTTTCTGTTTTATTTTAAAATTTTATTTTTTAAAATTTTGAAATTTAATTTAATTTATTTTTTTATACAGCAGGTTATTATTAGTTATGTATTTTATGCATATACATGTATACAGGTCAATCCCAATCTCCCAACTCATCCCACCACCACCACCCCATGGCTTCCCACACTTGGTGTCCATACGTTTGTTCTCTACCTCTGTGTCTCTATTTCTTCCCTGCAAACCAGTTCATCTGTACCATTTTTTAGGTTCCACATATATGCATTAATATACAATATTTGTTTTCCTCTTTCTGACTGACTTTATTCTGTATGACAGTCTCTAGATCCATCGATGTCTCTACAAATGACCCAGTTTCATTCCTTTTTATGGCTGAGTAATATTGCATTTTATATATGTACCACATCTTTATCCATTCATCTGTCTGTGGGCATTTAGGTTGCTTGCATTACCTGGCTATTGTAAATAGTGCTGCAATGAACATTGTGGTGAATGTGCCTTTTTGATTTATGGTTTTCTCTGGGTATATGCCCAGAAGTGGGATTGCTGGATCAGATGGTAATTCTATTTCTAGTTTTTTTAAGGAAACTCCATACTGTTCTCCATAGTGACTGTATCAATTTACATCCCCACCAATAGTGGAAGAGGGCTCCTTTTGTCCACACCCTCCCCAGAATTTGTTGTTTGTAGATTTTCTGAGGATGCCGATTCTAACAGGTGTGAGGTGATACCTCATTGTAGTTTTGATTTGCATTTCTCTAATACTTAGTGCTGTTGAGCAGCTTTTCATGTGCGTCTTGGCCATCTCTGTGTCTTCTTTGAAGAAACGTCTCTTTAGATCTTCTGCCCATTTTTGTATTGGGTTGTTTGTTTTTTTAATATTAAGCTGCATGAGCTGTTTATATATATATTGGAGATTAAACCTTTGTCCATTGATTCGTTTGCAACGATTTTCGCCCATTCTGAGGGATGCCTTTTTCCATTCCCGTTTTTTTAACAAAAATGGAAAGAAAGAAAAAGGAGCAGAACACTAATGTGGGTAAAATATGCCTTTTGAAATGGTCGTTTTGAAATATGGACGTCCTTTGAATTTTTTGGTCGATATGTGACCCCAGGATTTGTTTTCAGGGCAGGTGTCATTTACAGGCCTGCAATGATTTTGAATATCAACTGACCATTAGCGCTGGGATTAAAGCTGCTGTTGCGTGAAACGGCCACAAGGTGGCAGCAGTTCTCCCTTACCTAATCTGGTTACTAGAGCAACAGAGCCTCAATGGAGGTCGTGTTCTAGATTGGAATTTAGAATGGAATGTGCCAGGAGAAAGCCCCTCAAGTTTGTCTCACTACTTCTTGTTCGTGTTTTTAATTTTTTTTTATTTTCTATTACAGCAAGTTTGATTACAATGTTTGGCTTGTTGTAGGTGTGGAAGATGTGGTTCTTTTACACATATACAGATGTCTGTTCTTCCTGGGATCCTTTTCCCGTGTACGTTAGGACAGAATGTTGAGTAGTCTTCTCTTGGTATTCCGTAGGTCTTTGGTGATTATATATGTCACCTGTGTTTGATTATGTCTGTTAACCCCGATATCGTAATGAAACCAATCCTCACACCTTTCCATTGGTGAACCATAAGTTTGTTTAATGAATGTGTGATTGCCCTTCTCCGTGGAAATATCTGCCCTGGTATCCATTTTTAGGTAACAGCTATAAGTGATATGATACGATATGTGTCTTTCACTTTCTGACTTACTCCAAGTCACGTGATTACCTCTAGACTCATCTACGGGGCTGCAAATGGCATTGTGTCCTTTTTTTCCTTGGCTTCTATTCTGCCTTAGCGAGGTCCATTTTCAACAATGTGATTCCCTGAGGGTTGTGGATTAGCTGACCTGGGCAGCCTTACCCTGCCGGCCGACCCTCCACAGGTGTGCCTGGTTGAGGTCAATATAAACAGCGCTCCAGGCAGCAATAGCCCCTGAAGTTGTGCCTGACTCCATATTCTCTGCCCCGTCAGCAGTCTCGGGGCTGTGCTGGTGGGAGGGAGTGAGGGGCCAAGGCTTTGTTGGTGGCCCGGTGTGAGTGGGGCTCTGCTGGCCTTTCTGCAGGAGTTGCCAGTCTGCCACCTGTAAAGAAGAGGATGTGTCACCCATACCTTCCGCTGGCATTTCTCTCCGGATAGAAGAGAGGAAGGAAAAAAGCAGTGGGGTCCGGGACAGGAGGAGTATCTCAGGCAGGGCAATAGAAAGCTTCCAGAAGAGTGCCCGGGGCCAGGACCATCCTGGCTGGCCTGCAGGCACCAAGTTCGTCTGCACGCTGTCGCTGGTGTGGCTCCTCGGCCCTTCCTCTAGGCTTTCAAGCCCTTGTACATATTCAGGTGTTTTACCTGGGAAGGGTGGGAACAGTTCAGCAGCAGCTGGCCTGGGGCTCAGCTCACGTTTACTCACAGATGCCTCAGCACGGTCCCCCAGCTTTGCAATGAGGACGCTCCTTGCATGGGGGGTGGGTTGCTGGCTGTATGGGAGGTGATTCCCCACCTCTGACCAATTTCAGAATTGTTTACCGCTGGAGCAAGTGCCCTGCTAGTGTTTCCCTCTGTATAACTGGTGGGTTCAGGTTTTTTTTTCTTTTATGGTTCAAGTTAGATTTGATTCCTCTTTTATGTATTTATAGATATCAGCATGGAAATAATTCATTCCTATAAATACATCTGTGTGAAGGGAATAACTTTTCTGTTTTATTTTAAAATTTTATTTTTTAAAATTTTGAAATTTAATTTTATTTATTTTTTTATACAGCAGGTTATTATTAGTTATGTATTTTATGCATATACATGTATACAGGTCAATCCCAATCTCCCAACTCATCCCACCACCACCACCCCATGGCTTCCCACACTTGGTGTCCATACGTTTGTTCTCTACCTCTGTGTCTCTATTTCTTCCCTGCAAACCAGTTCATCTGTACCATTTTTTAGGTTCCACATATATGCATTAATATACAATATTTGTTTTCCTCTTTCTGACTGACTTCATTCTGTATGACAGTCTCTAGATCCATCGATGTCTCTACAAATGACCCAGTTTCATTCCTTTTTATGGCTGAGTAATATTGCATTTTATATATGTACCACATCTCTATCCATTCATCTGTCTGTGGGCATTTAGGTTGCTTGCATTACCTGGCTATTGTAAATAGTGCTGCAATGAACATTGTGGTGAATGTGCCTTTTTGATTTATGGTTTTCTCTGGGTATATGCCCAGAAGTGGGATTGCTGGATCAGATGGTAATTCTATTTCTAGTTTTTTTAAGGAAACTCCATACTGTTCTCCATAGTGACTGTATCAATTTACATCCCCACCAATAGTGGAAGAGGGCTCCTTTTGTCCACACCCTCCCCAGAATTTGTTGTTTGTAGATTTTCTGAGGATGCCGATTCTAACAGGTGTGAGGTGATACCTCATTGTAGTTTTGATTTGCATTTCTCTAATACTTAGTGCTGTTGAGCAGCTTTTCATGTGCGTCTTGGCCATCTCTGTGTCTTCTTTGAAGAAACGTCTCTTTAGATCTTCTGCCCATTTTTGTATTGGGTTGTTTGTTTTTTTAATATTAAGCTGCATGAGCTGTTTATATATATATTGGAGATTAAACCTTTGTCCATTGATTCGTTTGCAACGATTTTCGCCCATTCTGAGGGATGCCTTTTTCCATTCCCGTTTTTTTAACAAAAAAGGAAAGAAAGAAAAAGAAGCACAACACTAATGTGGGTAAAATATGCCTTTTGAAATGGTCGTTTTGAAATATGGACGTCCTTTGAATTTTTTGGTCGATATGTGACCCCAGGATTTGTGTTCAGGGCAGGTGTCATTTACAGGCCGGCAATGATTTTGAATATCAACTGACCATTAGCGCTGGGATTAAAGCTGCTGTTGCGTGAAACGGCCACAAGGTGGCAGCAGTTCTCCCTTACCTAATCTGGTTACTAGAGCAACAGAGCCTCAATGGAGGTCGTGTTCTAGATTGGAATTTAGAATGGAATGTGCCAGGAGAAAGCCCCTCAAGTTTGTCTCACTACTTCTTGTTCGTGTTTTTAATTTTTTTTTTTTATTTTCTATTACAGCAAGTTTGATTACAATGTTTGGCTTGTTGTAGGTGTGGAAGATGTGGTTCTTTTACACATATACAGATGTCTGTTCTTCCTGGGATCCTTTTCCCATGTACGTTAGGACAGAATGTTGAGTAGTCTTCTCTTGGTATTCCGTAGGTCCTTGGTGATTATATATGTCACCTGTGTTTGATTATGTCTGTTAACCCCGATATCGTAATGAAACCAATCCTCACACCTTTCCATTGGTGAACCATAAGTTTGTTTAATGAATCTGTGATTGCCCTTCTCCGTGGAAATATCTGCCCTGGTATCCATTTTTATGTAACACCTATAAGTGATATGATACGATATGTGTCTTTCACTTTCTGACTTACTCCAAGTCACGTGATTACCTCTAGACACATCTACGGGGCTGCAATGGCATTGAGTCCTTTTTTCCTTGGCTTCTATTCTGCTTTAGCGAGGTCCATTTTCAACAATGTGATTCCCTGAGGGTTGTGGATTAGCTGACCTGGGCAGCCTTACCCTGCCGGCCAGCCCTCCCCAGGTGTGCCTGGTTGAGGTCAATATAAACAGCGCTCCAGGCAGCAATAGCCCCTGAATTTGTGCCTGACTCCATATTCTCTGCCCCGTCAGCAGTCTCGGGGCTGTACTGGTGGGAGGGAGTGAGGGGCCAAGGCTTTGTTGGTGGCCCGGTGTGAGTGGGGCTCTGCTGGCCATTCTGCAGGAGTTGCCAGGCTGCCACCTGTAAAGAAGAGGATGTGTCACCCATACCTTCCGATGGAATTTCTCTCCGGACAGAGGTGAGGAAGGAAAAAAGCAGTGGGGGCCGGGACAGGAGGGGTATCTCAGGCAGGGCAATAGAAAGCTTCCAGAAGAGCGCCTGGGGTCAGGACCATCCTGGCTGGCCTGCAGGCACCAAGTGGGCCTGCGTGCTGTCGCTGGTGTGGCTCCAGGGCCCTTCCTCTAGGCTTTCAAGCCTTTGTACATATTCAGGTGTTTTACCTGGGAAGGGTGGGAACAGTTCAGCAGCAGCTGGCCTGGGGCTCAGCTCACGTTTACTCACAGATGCCTCAGCACGGTCCCCCAGCTTTGCAATGAGGACGCTCCTTGCATGGGGGGTGGGTTGCTGGCTGTATGGGAGGTGATTCCCCACCTCTGACCAATTTCAGAATTGTTTACCGCTGGAGCAAGTGCCCTGATAGGGTTTCCCTCTGTATAACTGGTGGGTTCAGGTTTTTTTTTCTTTTATGGTTCAAGTTAGATTTGATTCCTCTTTTATGTATTTATAGATATCAGCATGGAAATAATTCATTCCTATAAATACATCTGTGTGAAGGGAATAACTTTTTTCTGTTTTATTTTAAAATTTTATTTTTTAAAATTTTGAAATTTAATTTTATTTATTTTTTTATACAGCAGGTTATTATTAGTTATGTATTTTATGCATATACATGTATACAGGTCAATCCCAATCTCCCAACTCATCCCACCACCACCACCCCATGGCTTCCCACACTTGGTGTCCATACGTGTGTTCTCTACCTCTGTGTCTCTATTTCTTCCCTGCAAACCAGTTCATCTGTACCATTTTTTAGGTTCCACATATATGCATTAATATACAATATTTGTTTTCCTCTTTCTGACTGACTTCATTCGGTATGACAGTCTCTAGATCCATCGATGTCTCTACAAATGACCCAGTTTCATTCCTTTTTATGGCTGAGTAATATTGCATTTTATATATGTACCACATCTCTATCCATTCATCTGTCTGTGGGCATTTAGGTTGCTTGCATTACCTGGCTATTGTAAATAGTGCTGCAATGAACATTGTGGTGAATGTGCCTTTTTGATTTATGGTTTTCTCTGGGTATATGCCCAGAAGTGGGATTGCTGGATCAGATGGTAATTCTATTTCTAGTTTTTTTAAGGAAACTCCATACTGTTCTCCATAGTGACTGTATCAATTTACATCCCCACCAATAGTGGAAGAGGGCTCCTTTTGTCCACACCCTCCCCAGAATTTGTTGTTTGTAGATTTTCTGAGGATGCCGATTCTAACAGGTGTGAGGTGATACCTCATTGTAGTTTTGATTTGCATTTCTCTAATACTTAGTGCTGTTGAACAGCTTTTCATGTGCGTCTTGGCCATCTCTGTGTCTTCTTTGAAGAAACGTCTCTTTAGATCTTCTGCCCATTTTTGTATTGGGTTGTTTGTTTTTTTAATATTAAGCTGCATGAGCTGTTTATATATATATTGGAGATTAAACCTTTGTCCATTGATTCGTTTGCAACGATTTTCGCCCATTCTGAGGGATGCCTTTTTCCATTCCCGTTTTTTTAACAAAAAAGGAAAGAAAGAAAAAGAAGCAGAACACTAATGTGGGTAAAATATGCCTTTTGAAATGGTCGTTTTGAAATATGGACGTCCTTTGAATTTTTTGGTCGATATGTGACCCCAGGATTTCTTTTCAGGGCAGGTGTCATTTACAGGCCTGCAATGATTTTGAATATCAACTGACCATTAGCGCTGGGATTAAAGTTGCTGATGCGTGAAACGGCCACAAGGTGGCAGCAGTTCTCCCTTACCTAATCTGGTTACTAGAGCAACAGAGCCTCAATGGAGGTCGTGTTCTAGATTGGAATTTAGAATGGAATGTGCCAGGAGAAAGCCCCTCAAGTTTGTCTCACTACTTCTTGTTCGTGTTTTTAATTTTTTTTTATTTTCTATTACAGCAAGTTTGATTACAATGTTTGGCTTGTTGTAGGTGTGGAAGATGTGGTTCTTTTACACATATACAGATGTCTGTTCTTCCTGGGATCCTTTTCCCATGTACGTTAGGACAGAATGTTGAGTAGTCTTCTCTTGGTATTCCGTAGGTCCTTGGTGATTATATATGTCACCTGTGTTTGATTATGTCTGTTAACCCCGATATCGTAATGAAACCAATCCTCACACCTTTCCATTGGTGAACCATAAGTTTGTTTAATGAATCTGTGATTGCCCTTCTCCGTGGAAATAACTGCCCTGGTATCCATTTTTAGGTAACACCTATAAGTGATATGATACGATATGTGTCTTTCACTTTCTGACTTACTCCAAGTCACGTGATTACCTCTAGACTCATCTACGGGGCTGCAAATGGCATTGTGTCCTTTTTTTCCTTGGCTTCTATTCTGCCTTAGCGAGGTGCATTTTCAACAATGTGATTCCCTGAGGGTTGTGGATTAGCTGACCTGGGCAGCCTTACCCTGCCGGCCGGCCCTCCCCAGGTGTGCCTTGTTGAGGTCAATATAAACAGCGCTCCAGGCAGCAATAACCCCTGAAGTTGTGCCTGACTCCATATTCTCTGCCCCGTCAGCAGTCTCGGGGCTGTGCTGGTGGGAGGGAGTGAGGGGCCAAGGCTTTGTTGGTGGCCCGGTGTGAGTGGGGCTCTGCTGGCCATTCTGCAGGAGTTGCCAGGCTGCCACCTGTAAAGAAGAGGATGTGTCACCCATGCCTTCCGCTGGAATTTCTCTCCGGACAGAGGTGAGGAAGGAAAAAAGCAGTGGGGGCCGGGACAGGAGGGGTATCTCAGGCAGGGCAATAGAAAGCTTCCAGAAGAGCGCCCGGGGCCAGGACCATCCTGGCTGGCCTGCAGGCACCAAGTGGGCCTGCGTGCTGTCGCTGGTGTGGCTCCACGGCCCTTCCTCTAGGCTTTCAAGCCCTTGTACATATTCAGGTGTTTTACCTGGGAAGGGTGGGAACAGTTCAGCAGCAGCTGGCCTGGGGCTCAGCTCACGTTTACTCACAGATGCCTCAGCACGGTCCCCCAGCTTTGCAATGAGGACGCTCCTTGCATGGGGGGTGGGTTGCTGGCTGTATGGGAGGTGATTCCCCACCTCTGACCAATTTCAGAATTGTTTACCGCTGGAGCAAGTGCCCTGATAGGGTTTCCCTCTGTATAACTGGTGGGTTCAGGTTTTTTTTTCTTTTATGGTTTAAGTTAGATTTGATTCCTCTTTTATGTATTTATAGATATCAGCATGGAAATAATTCATTCCTATAAATACATCTGTGTGAAGGGAATAACTTTTTTCTGTTTTATTTTAAAATTTTATTTTTTAAAATTTTGAAATTTAATTTAATTTATTTTTTTATACAGCAGGTTATTATTAGTTATGTATTTTATGCATATACATGTATACAGGTCAATCCCAATCTCCCAACTCATCCCACCACCACCACCCCATGGCTTCCCACACTTGGTGTCCATACGTTTGTTCTCTACCTCTGTGTCTCTATTTCTTCCCTGCAAACCAGTTCATCTGTACCATTTTTTAGGTTCCACATATATGCATTAATATACAATATTTGTTTTCCTCTTTCTGACTGACTTCATTCTGTATGACAGTCTCTAGATCCATCGATGTCTCTACAAATGACCCAGTTTCATTCCTTTTTATGGCTGAGTAATATTGCATTTTATATATGTACCACATCTCTATCCATTCATCTGTCTGTGGGCATTTAGGTTGCTTGCATTACCTGGCTATTGTAAATAGTGCTGCAATGAACATTGTGGTGAATGTGCCTTTTTGATTTATGGTTTTCTCTGGGTATATGCCCAGAAGTGGGATTGCTGGATCAGATGGTAATTCTATTTCTAGTTTTTTTAAGGAAACTCCATACTGTTCTCCATAGTGACTGTATCAATTTACATCCCCACCAATAGTGGAAGAGGGCTCCTTTTGTCCACACCCTCCCCAGAATTTGTTGTTTGTAGATTTTCTGAGGATGCCGATTCTAACAGGTGTGAGGTGATACCTCATTGTAGTTTTGATTTGCATTTCTCTAATACTTAGTGCTGTTGAGCAGCTTTTCATGTGCGTCTTGGCCATCTCTGTGTCTTCTTTGAAGAAACGTCTCTTTAGATCTTCTGCCCATTTTTGTATTGGGTTGTTTGTTTTTTTAATATTAAGCTGCATGAGCTGTTTATATATATATTGGAGATTAAACCTTTGTCCATTGATTCGTTTGCAACGATTTTCGCCCATTCTGAGGGATGCCTTTTTCCATTCCCGTTTTTTTAACAAAAATGGAAAGAAAGAAAAAGGAGCAGAACACTAATGTGGGTAAAATATGCCTTTTGAAATGGTCGTTTTGAAATATGGACGTCCTTTGAATTTTTTGGTCGATATGTGACCCCAGGATTTCTTTTCAGGGCAGGTGTCATTTACAGGCCTGCAATGATTTTGAATATCAACTGACCATTAGCGCTGGGATTAAAGCTGCTGTTGCGTGAAACGGCCACAAGGTGGCAGCAGTTCTCCCTTACCTAATCTGGTTACTAGAGCAACAGAGCCTCAATGGAGGTCGTGTTCTAGATTGGAATTTAGAATGGAATGTGCCAGGAGAAAGCCCCTCAAGTTTGTCTCACTACTTCTTCGTGTTTTTAATTTTTTTTTATTTTCTATTACAGCAAGTTTGATTACAATGTTTGGCTTGTTGTAGGTGTGGAAGATGTGGTTCTTTTACACATATACAGATGTCTGTTCTTCCTGGGATCCTTTTCCCGTGTACGTTAGGACAGAATGTTGAGTAGTCTTCTCTTGGTATTCCGTAGGTCTTTGGTGATTATATATGTCACCTGTGTTTGATTATGTCTGTTAACCCCGATATCGTAATGAAACCAATCCTCACACCTTTCCATTGGTGAACCATAAGTTTGTTTAATGAATCTGTGATTGCCCTTCTCCGTGGAAATATCTGCCCTGGTATCCATTTTTAGGTAACAGCTATAAGTGATATGATACGATATGTGTCTTTCACTTTCTGACTTACTCCAAGTCACGTGATTACCTCTAGACTCATCTACGGGGCTGCAAATGGCATTGTGTCCTTTTTTTCCTTGGCTTCTATTCTGCCTTAGCGAGGTCCATTTTCAAAAATGCGATTCCCTGAGGGTTGTGGATTAGCTGACCTGGGCAGCCTTACCCTGCCGGCCGGCCCTCCCCAGGTGTGCCTGGTTGAGGTCAATATAAACAGCGCTCCAGGCAGCAATAGCCCCTGAAGTTGTGCCTGACTCCATATTCTCTGCCCCGTCAGCAGTCTCGGGGCTGTGCTGGTGGGAGGGAGTGAGGGGCCAAGGCTTTGTTGGTGGCCCGGTGTGAGTGGGGCTCTGCTGGCCTTTCTGCAGGAGTTGCCAGGCTGCCACCTGTAAAGAAGAGGATGTGTCACCCATACCTTCTGATGGAATTTCTCTCCAGACAGAGGTGAGGAAGGAAAAAAGCAGTGGGGGCCGGGACAGGAGGGGTATCACAGGCAGGGCAATAGAAAGCTTCCAGAAGAGCGCCCGGGGCCAGGACCATCCTGGCTGGCCTGCAGGCACCAAGTTGGCCTGCGTGCTGTCGCTGGTGTGGCTCCAGGGCCCTTCCTCTAGGCTTTCAAGCCCTTGTACATATTCAGGTGTTTTACCTGGGAAGGGTGGGAAAAGTTCAGCAGCAGCTGGCCTGGGGCTCAGCTCACGTTTACTCACAGATGCCTCAGCACGGTCCCCCAGCTTTGCAATGAGGACGCTCCTTGCATGGGGGGTGGGTTGCTGGTTGTATGGGAGGTGATTCCCCACCTCTGACCAATTTCAGAATTGTTTACCGCTGGAGCAAGTGCCCTGCTAGGGTTTCCCTCTGTATAACTGGTGGGTTCAGGTTTTTTTTTTCTTTTATGGTTCAAGTTAGATTTGATTCCTCTTTTATGTATTTATAGATATCAGCATGGAAATAATTCATTCCTATAAATACATCTGTGTGAAGGGAATAACTTTTTTCTGTTTTATTTTAAAGTTTTATTTTTTAAAATTTTGAAATTTAATTTTATTTATTTTTTTATACAGCAGGTTATTATTAGTTATGTATTTTATGCATATACATGTATACAGGTCAATCCCAATCTCCCAACTCATCCCACCACCACCACCCCATGGCTTCCCACACTTGGTGTCCATACGTTTGTTCTCTACCTCTGTGTCTCTATTTCTTCCCTGCAAACCAGTTCATCTGTACCATTTTTTAGGTTCCACATATATGCATTAATATACAATATTTGTTTTCCTCTTTCTGACTGACTTCATTCTGTATGACAGTCTCTAGATCCATCGATGTCTCTACAAATGACCCAGTTTCATTCCTTTTTATGGCTGAGTAATATTGCATTTTATATATGTACCACATCTCTATCCATTCATCTGTCTGTGGGCATTTAGGTTGCTTGCATTACCTGGCTATTGTAAATAGTGCTGCAATGAACATTGTGGTGAATGTGCCTTTTTGATTTATGGTTTTCTCTGGGTATATGCCCAGAAGTGGGATTGCTGGATCAGATGGTAATTCTATTTCTAGTTTTTTTAAGGAAACTCCATACTGTTCTCCATAGTGACTGTATCAATTTACATCCCCACCAATAGTGGAAGAGGGCTCCTTTTGTCCACACCCTCCCCAGAATTTGTTGTTTGTAGATTTTCTGAGGATGCCGATTCTAACAGGTGTGAGGTGATACCTCATTGTAGTTTTGATTTGCATTTCTCTAATACTTAGTGCTGTTGAGCAGCTTTTCATGTGCGTCTTGGCCATCTCTGTGTCTTCTTTGAAGAAACGTCTCTTTAGATCTTCTGCCCATTTTTGTATTGGGTTGTTTGTTTTCTTAATATTAAGCTGCATGAGCTGTTTATATATATATTGGAGATTAAACCTTTGTCCATTGATTCGTTTGCAACGATTTTCGCCCATTCTGAGGGATGCCTTTTTCCATTCCCGTTTTTTTAACAAAAAAGGAAAGAAACAAAAAGAAGCACAACACTAATGTGGGTAAAATATGCCTTTTGAAATGGTCGTTTTGAAATATGGACGTCCTTTGAATTTTTTGGTCGATATGTGACCCCAGGATTTGTGTTCAGGGCAGGTGTCATTTACAGGCCTGCAATGATTTTGAATATCAACTGACCATTAGCGCTGGGATTAAAGCTGCTGTTGCGTGAAACGGCCACAAGGTGGCAGCAGTTCTCCCTTACCTAATCTGGTTACTAGAGCAACAGAGCCTCAATGGAGGTCATGTTCTAGATTGGAATTTAGAATGGAATGTGCCAGGAGAAAGCCCCTCAAGTTTGTCTCACTACTTCTTGTTCGTGTTTTTAATTTTTTTTTTTTTTTATTTTCTATTACAGCAAGTTTGATTACAATGTTTGGCTTGTTGTAGGTGTGGAAGATGTGGTTCTTTTACACATATACAGATGTCTGTTCTTCCTGGGATCCTTTTCCCGTGTACGTTAGGACAGAATGTTGAGTAGTCTTCTCTTGGTATTCCGTAGGTCTTTGGTGATTATATATGTCACCTGTGTTTGATTATGTCTGTTAATCCCGATATCGTAATGAAACCAATCCTCACACCTTTCCATTGGTGAACCATAAGTTTGTTTAATGAATCTGTGATTGCCCTTCTCCGTGGAAATATCTGCCCTGGTATCCATTTTTAGGTAACACCTATAAGTGATATGATACGATATGTGTCTTTCACTTTCTGACTTACTCCAAGTCACGTGATTACCTCTAGACTCATCTACGGGGCTGCAAATGGCATTGTGTCCTTTTTTTCCTTGGCTTCTATTCTGCCTTAGCGAGGTCCATTTTCAAAAATGCGATTCCCTGAGGGTTGTGGATTAGCTGACCTGGGCAGCCTTACCCTGCCGGCCGGCCCTCCCCAGGTGTGCCTGGTTGAGGTCAATATAAACAGCGCTCCAGGCAGCAATAGCCCCTGAAGTTGTGCCTGACCCCATATTCTCTGCCCCGTCAGCAGTCTCGGGGCTGTGCTGGTGGGAGGGAGTGAGGGGCCAAGGCTTTGTTGGTGGCCCGGTGTGAGTGGGGCTCTGCTGGCCATTCTGCAGGAGTTGCCAGGCTGCCACCTGTAAAGAAGAGGATGTGTCACCCATGCCTTCCGCTGGAATTTCTCTCCGGACAGAGGTGAGGAAGGAAAAAAGCAGTGGGGGCCGGGACAAGAGGGGTATCTCAGGCAGGGCAATAGAAAGCTTCCAGAAGAGCGCCCGGGGCCAGGACCATCCTGGCTGGCCTGCAGGCACCAAGTTGGTTTGCGTGCTGTCGCTGGTGTGGCTCCACGGCCCTTCCTCTAGGCTTTCAAGCCCTTGAACATATTCAGGTGTTTTACCTGGGAAGGGTGGGAACAGTTCAGCAGCAGCTGGCCTGGGGCTCAGCTCACGTTTACTCACAGATGCCTCAGCACGGTCCCCCAGCTTTGCAATGAGGACGCTCCTTGCATGGGGGGTGGGTTGCTGGTTGTATGGGAGGTGATTCCCCACCTCTGACCAATTTCAGAATTGTTTACCGCTGGAGCAAGTGCCCTGCTAGGGTTTCCCTCTGTATAACTGGTGGGTTCAGGTTTTTTTTTTCTTTTATGGTTCAAGTTAGATTTGATTCCTCTTTTATGTATTTATAGATATCAGCATGGAAATAATTCATTCCTATAAATACATCTGTGTGAAGGGAATAACTTTTCTGTTTTATTTTAAAATTTTATTTTTTAAAATTTTGAAATTTAATTTTATTTATTTTTTTATACAGCAGGTTATTATTAGTTATGTATTTTATGCATATACATGTATACAGGTCAATCCCAATCTCCCAACTCATCCCACCACCACCACCCCATGGCTTCCCACACTTGGTGTCCATACGTTTGTTCTCTACCTCTGTGTCTCTATTTCTTCCCTGCAAACCAGTTCATCTGTACCATTTTTTAGGTTCCACATATATGCATTAATATACAATATTTGTTTTCCTCTTTCTGACTGACTTCATTCGGTATGACAGTCTCTAGATCCATCGATGTCTCTACAAATGACCCAGTTTCATTCCTTTTTATGGCTGAGTAATATTGCATTTTATATATGTACCACATCTCTATCCATTCATCTGTCTGTGGGCATTTAGGTTGCTTGCATTACCTGGCTATTGTAAATAGTGCTGCAATGAACATTGTGGTGAATGTGCCTTTTTGATTTATGGTTTTCTCTGGGTATATGCCCAGAAGTGGGATTGCTGGATCAGATGGTAATTCTATTTCTAGTTTTTTTAAGGAAACTCCATACTGTTCTCCATAGTGACTGTATCAATTTACATCCCCACCAATAGTGGAAGAGGGCTCCTTTTGTCCACACCCTCCCCAGAATTTGTTGTTTGTAGATTTTCTGAGGATGCCGATTCTAACAGGTGTGAGGTGATACCTCATTGTAGTTTTGATTTGCATTTCTCTAATACTTAGTGCTGTTGAGCAGCTTTTCATGTGCGTCTTGGCCATCTCTGTGTCTTCTTTGAAGAAACGTCTCTTTAGATCTTCTGCCCATTTTTGTATTGGGTTGTTTTTTTTTTAATATTAAGCTGCATGAGCTGTTTATATATATATTGGAGATTAAACCTTTGTCCATTGATTCGTTTGCAACGATTTTCGCCCATTCTGAGGGATGCCTTTTTCCATTCCCGTTATTTTAACAAAAATGGAAAGAAAGAAAAAGGAGCAGAACACTAATGTGGGTAAAATATGCCTTTTGAAATGGTCGTTTTGAAATATGGACGTCCTTTGAATTTTTTGGTCGATATGTGACCCCAGGATTTGTTTTCAGGGCAGGTGTCATTTACAGGCCTGCAATGATTTTGAATATCAACTGACCATTAGCGCTGGGATTAAAGTTGCTGTTGCGTGAAACGGCCACAAGGTGGCAGCAGTTCTCCCTTACCTAATCTGGTTACTAGAACAACAGAGCCTCAATGGAGGTCGTGTTCTAGATTGGAATTTAGAATGGAATGTGCCAGGAGAAAGCCCCTCAAGTTTGTCTCACTACTTCTTGTTCGTGTTTTTAATTTTTTTTTTATTTTCTATTACAGCAAGTTTGATTACAATGTTTGGCTTGTTGTAGGTGTGGAAGATGTGGTTCTTTTACACATATACAGATGTCTGTTCTTCCTGGGATCCTTTTCCCATGTACGTTAGGACAGAATGTTGAGTAGTCTTCTCTTGGTATTCCGTAGGTCTTTGGTGATTATATATGTCACCTGTGTTTGATTATGTCTGTTAACCCCGATATCGTAATGAAACCAATCCTCACTCCTTTCCATTGGTGAACCATAAGTTTGTTTAATGAATCTGTGATTGCCCTTCTCCGTGGAAATAACTTCCCTGGTATCCATTTTTAGGTAACACCTATAAGTGATATGATACGATATGTGTCTTTCACTTTCTGACTTACTCCAAGTCACGTGATTACCTCTAGACTCATCTACGGGGCTGCAAATGGCATTGTGTCCTTTTTTTCCTTGGCTTCTATTCTGCCTTAGCGAGGTGCATTTTCAACAATGTGATTCCCTGAGGGTTGTGGATTAGCTGACCTGGGCAGCCTTACCCTGCCGGCCGGCCCTCCCCAGGTGTGCCTGGTTGAGGTCAATATAAACAGCGCTCCAGGCAGCAATAGCCCCTGAAGTTGTGCCTGACTCCATATTCTCTGCCCCGTCAGCAGTCTCGGGGCTGTGCTGGTGGGAGGGAGTGAGGGGCCAAGGCTTTGTTGGTGGCCCGGTGTGAGTGGGGCTCTGCTGGCCATTCTGCAGGAGTTGCCAGGCTGCCACCTGTAAAGAAGAGGATGTGTCACCCATGCCTTCCGCTGGAATTTCTCTCCGGACAGAGGTGAGGAAGGAAAAATCAGTGGGGGCCGGGACAGGAGGGGTATCTCAGGCAGGGCAATAGAAAGCTTCCAGAAGAGCGCCCGGGGCCAGGACCATCCTGGCTGGCCTGCAGGCACCAAGTGGGCCTGCGTGCTGTCGCTGGTGTGGCTCCACGGCCCTTCCTCTAGGCTTTCAAGCCCTTGTACATATTCAGGTGTTTTACCTGGGAAGGGTGGGAACAGTTCAGCAGCAGCTGGCCTGGGGCTCAGCTCACGTTTACTCACAGATGCCTCAGCACGGTCCCCCAGCTTTGCAATGAGGACGCTCCTTGCATGGGGGGTGGGTTGCTGGCTGTATGGGAGGTGATTCCCCACCTCTGACCAATTTCAGAATTGTTTACCGCTGGAGCAAGTGCCCTGATAGGGTTTCCCTCTGTATAACTGGTGGGTTCAGGTTTTTTTTTCTTTTATGGTTCAAGTTAGATTTGATTCCTCTTTTATGTATTTATAGATATCAGCATGGAAATAATTCATTCCTATAAATACATCTGTGTGAAGGGAATAACTTTTTTCTGTTTTATTTTAAAATTTTATTTTTTAAAATTTTGAAATTTAATTTAATTTTTTTTTATACAGCAGGTTATTATTAGTTATGTATTTTATGCATATACATGTATACATGTCAATCCCAATCTCCCAACTCATCCCACCACCACCACACCATGGCTTCCCACACTTGGTGTCCATACGTTTGTTCTCTACCTCTGTGTCTCTATTTCTTCCCTGCAAACCAGTTCATCTGTACCATTTTTTAGGTTCCACATATATGCATTAATATACAATATTTGTTTTCCTCTTTCTGACTGACTTCATTCTGTATGACAGTCTCTAGATCCATCGATGTCTCTACAAATGACCCAGTTTCATTCCTTTTTATGGCTGAGTAATATTGCATTTTATATATGTACCACATCTCTATCCATTCATCTGTCTGTGGGCATTTAGGTTGCTTGCATTACCTGGCTATTGTAAATAGTGCTGCAATGAACATTGTGGTGAATGTGCCTTTTTGATTTATGGTTTTCTCTGGGTATATGCCCAGAAGTGGGATTGCTGGATCAGATGGTAATTCTATTTCTAGTTTTTTTAAGGAAACTCCATACTGTTCTCCATAGTGACTGTATCAATTTACATCCCCACCAATAGTGGAAGAGGGCTCCTTTTGTCCACACCCTCCCCAGAATTTGTTGTTTGTAGATTTTCTGAGGATGCCGATTCTAACAGGTGTGAGGTGATACCTCATTGTAGTTTTGATTTGCATTTCTCTAATACTTAGTGCTGTTGAGCAGCTTTTCATGTGCGTCTTGGCCATCTCTGTGTCTTCTTTGAAGAAACGTCTCTTTAGATCTTCTGCCCATTTTTGTATTGGGTTGTTTGTTTTTTTAATATTAAGCTGCATGAGCTGTTTATATATATATTGGAGATTAAACCTTTGTCCATTGATTCGTTTGCAACGATTTTCGCCCATTCTGAGGGATGCCTTTTTCCATTCCCGTTTTTTTAACAAAAATGGAAAGAAAGAAAAAGGAGCAGAACACTAATGTGGGTAAAATATGCCTTTTGAAATGGTCGTTTTGAAATATGGACGTCCTTTGAATTTTTTGGTCGATATGTGACCCCAGGATTTGTTTTCAGGGCAGGTGTCATTTACAGGCCTGCAATGATTTTGAATATCAACTGACCATTAGCGCTGGGATTAAAGCTGCTGTTGCGTGAAACGGCCACAAGGTGGCAGCAGTTCTCCCTTACCTAATCTGGTTACTAGAGCAACAGAGCCTCAATGGAGGTCGTGTTCTAGATTGGAATTTAGAATGGAATGTGCCAGGAGAAAGCCCCTCAAGTTTGTCTCACTACTTCTTGTTCGTGTTTTTAATTTTTTTTTATTTTCTATTACAGCAAGTTTGATTACAATGTTTGGCTTGTTGTAGGTGTGGAAGATGTGGTTCTTTTACACATATACAGATGTCTGTTCTTCCTGGGATCCTTTTCCCGTGTACGTTAGGACAGAATGTTGAGTAGTCTTCTCTTGGTATTCCGTAGGTCTTTGGTGATTATATATGTCACCTGTGTTTGATTATGTCTGTTAACCCCGATATCGTAATGAAACCAATCCTCACACCTTTCCATTGGTGAACCATAAGTTTGTTTAATGAATCTGTGATTGCCCTTCTCCGTGGAAATATCTGCCCTGGTATCCATTTTTAGGTAACAGCTATAAGTGATATGATACGATATGTGTCTTTCACTTTCTGACTTACTCCAAGTCACGTGATTACCTCTAGACTCATCTACGGGGCTGCAAATGGCATTGTGTCCTTTTTTTCCTTGGCTTCTATTCTGCCTTAGCGAGGTCCATTTTCAACAATGTGATTCCTTGAGGGTTGTGGATTAGCTGACCTGGGCAGCCTTACCCTGCCGGCCGGCCCTCCCCAGGTGTGCCTGGTTGAGGTCAATATAAACAGCGCTCCAGGCAGCAATAGCCCCTGAAGTTGTGCCTGACTCCATATTCTCTGCCCCGTCAGCAGTCTCGGGGCTGTGCTGGTGGGAGGGAGTGAGGGGCCAAGGCTTTGTTGGTGGCCCGGTGTGAGTGGGGCTCTGCTGGCCTTTCTGCATGAGTTGCCAGGCTGCCACCTGTAAAGAAGAGGATGTGTCACCCATACCTTCCGCTGGCATTTCTCTCCGGATAGAAGAGAGGAAGGAAAAAAGCAGTGGG
This sequence comes from Mesoplodon densirostris, assembly GCF_025265405.1. Taxonomy (NCBI): domain Eukaryota; kingdom Metazoa; phylum Chordata; class Mammalia; order Artiodactyla; family Ziphiidae; genus Mesoplodon; species Mesoplodon densirostris. The sequence goes on from NC_082670.1 coordinate 51,039,943, forward strand.
GACCGGGACAGGAGGCGTATCTCAGGCAGGGCAATAGAAAGCTTCCAGAAGAGTGCCCGGGGCCAGGACCATCCTGGCTGGCCTGCAGGCACCAAGTTCGCCTGCACGCTGTCGCTGGTGTGGCTCCTCGGCCCTTCCTCTAGGCTTTCAAGCACTTGTACATATTCAGGTGTTTTACCTGGGAAGGGTGGGAACAGTTCAGCAGCAGCTGGCCTGGGGCTCAGCTCACATTTACTCACAGATGCCTCAGCACGGTCCCCCAGCTTTGCAATGAGGACGCTCCTTGCATGGGGGGTGGGTTGCTGGCTGTATGGGAGGTGATTCCCCACCTCTGACCAATTTCAGAATTGTTTACCGCTGGAGCAAGTGCCCTGATAGGGTTTCCCTCTGTATAACTGGTGGGTTCAGGTTTTTTTTTCTTTTATGGTTCAAGATAGATTTGATTCCTCTTTTATGTATTTATAGATATCAGCATGGAAATAATTCATTCCTATAAATACATCTGTGTGAAGGGAATAACTTTTTTCTGTTTTATTTTAAAGTTTTATTTTTTTAAATTTTGAAATTTAATTTTATTTATTTTTTTATACAGCAGGTTATTATTAGTTATGTATTTTATGCATATACATGTATACAGGTCAATCCCAATCTCCCAACTCATCCCAACACCACCACCCCATGGCTTCCCACACTTGGTGTCCATACGTGTGTTCTCTACCTCTGTGTCTCTATTTCTTCCCTGCAAACCAGTTCATCTGTACCATTTTTTAGGTTCCACATATATGCATTAATATACAATATTTGTTTTCCTCTTTCTGACTGACTTCATTCGGTATGACAGTCTCTAGATCCATCGATGTCTCTACAAATGACCCAGTTTCATTCCTTTTTATGGCTGAGTAATATTGCATTTTATATATGTACCACATCTTTATCCATTCATCTGTCTGTGGGCATTTAGGTTGCTTGCATTACCTGGCTATTGTAAATAGTGCTGCAATGAACATTGTGGTGAATGTGCCTTTTTGATTTATGGTTTTCTCTGGGTATATGCCCAGAAGTGGGATTGCTGGATCAGATGGTAATTCTATTTCTAGTTTTTTTAAGGAAACTCCATACTGTTCTCCATAGTGACTGTATCAATTTACATCCCCACCAATAGTGGAAGAGGGCTCCTTTTGTCCACACCCTCCCCAGAATTTGTTGTTTGTAGATTTTCTGAGGATGCCGATTCTAACAGGTGTGAGGTGATACCTCATTGTAGTTTTGATTTGCATTTCTCTAATACTTAGTGCTGTTGAGCAGCTTTTCATGTGCGTCTTGGCCATCTCTGTGTCTTCTTTGAAGAAACGTCTCTTTAGATCTTCTGCCCATTTTTGTATTGGGTTGTTTGTTTTTTTAATATTAAGCTGCATGAGCTGTTTATATATATATTGGAGATTAAACCTTTGTCCATTGATTCGTTTGCAACGATTTTCGCCCATTCTGAGGGATGCCTTTTTCCATTCCCGTTTTTTTAACAAAAAAGGAAAGAAAGAAAAAGAAGCACAACACTAATGTGGGTAAAATATGCCTTTTGAAATGGTCGTTTTGAAATATGGACGTCCTTTGAATTTTTTGGTCGATATGTGACCCCAGGATTTGTGTTCAGGGCAGGTGTCATTTACAGGCCTGCAATGATTTTGAATATCAACTGACCATTAGCGCTGGGATTAAAGCTGCTGTTGCGTGAAACGGCCACAAGGTGGCAGCAGTTCTCCCTTACCTAATCTGGTTACTAGAGCAACAGAGCCTCAATGGAGGTCGTGTTCTAGATTGGAATTTAGAATGGAATGTGCCAGGAGAAAGCCCCTCAAGTTTGTCTCACTACTTCTTGTTCGTGTTTTTAATTTTTTTTTTCTATTTTCTATTACAGCAAGTTTGATTACAATGTTTGGCTTGTTGTAGGTGTGGAAGATGTGGTTCTTTTACACATATACAGATGTCTGTTCTTCCTGGGATCCTTTTCCCGTGTACGTTAGGACAGAATGTTGAGTAGTCTTCTCTTGGTATTCCGTAGGTCTTTGGTGATTATATATGTCACCTGTGTTTGATTATGTCTGTTAATCCCGATATCGTAATGAAACCAATCCTCACACCTTTCCATTGGTGAACCAAAAGTTTGTTTAATGAATCTGTGATTGCCCTTCTCCGTGGAAATATCTGCCCTGGTATCCATTTTTAGGTAACACCTATAAGTGATATGATACGATATGTGTCTTTCACTTTCTGACTTACACCAAGTCACGTGATTACCTCTAGACTCATCTACGGGGCTGCAAATGGCATTGTGTCCTTTTTTTCCTTGGCTTCTATTCTGCCTTAGCGAGGTCCATTTTCAAAAATGCGATTCCCTGAGGGTTGTGGATTAGCTGACCTGGGCAGCCTTACCCTGCCGGCCGGCCCTCCCCAGGTGTGCCTGGTTGAGGTCAATATAAACAGCGCTCCAGGCAGCAATAGCCCCTGAAGTTGTGCCTGACTCCATATTCTCTGCCCCGTCAGCAGTCTCGGGGCTGTGCTGGTGGGAGGGAGTGAGGGGCCAAGGCTTTTTTGGTGGCCCGGTGTGAGTGGGGCTCTGCTGGCCATTCTGCAGGAGTTGCCAGGCTGCCACCTGTAAAGAAGAGGATGTGTCACCCATGCCTTCGCTGGAATTTCTCTCCGGACAGAGGTGAGGAAGGAAAAAAGCAGTGGGGGCCGGGACAGGAGGGGTATCTCAGGCAGGGCAATAGAAAGCTTCCAGAAGAGCGCCCGGGGCCAGGACCATCCTGGCTGGCCTGCAGGCACCAAGTTGGTTTGCGTGCTGTCGCTGGTGTGGCTCCACGGCCTTTCCTCTAGGCTTTCAAGCCCTTGAACATATTCAGGTGTTTTACCTGGGAAGGGTGGGAACAGTTCAGCAGCAGCTGGCCTGGGGCTCAGCTCACGTTAACTCACAGATGCCTCAGCACAGTCCCCCAGCTTTGCAATGAGGACGCTCCTTGCATGGGGGGTGGGTTGCTGGTTGTATGGGAGGTGATTCCCCACCTCTGACCAATTTCAGAATTGTTTACCGCTGGAGCAAGTGCCCTGCTAGGGTTTCCCTCTGTATAACTGGTGGGTTCAGGTTTTTTTTTCTTTTATGGTTCAAGTTAGATTTGATTCCTCTTTTATGTATTTATAGATATCAGCATGGAAATAATTCATTCCTATAAATACATCTGTGTGAAGGGAATAACTTTTCTGTTTTATTTTAAAATTTTATTTTTTAAAATTTTGAAATTTAATTTTATTTATTTTTTTATACAGCAGGTTATTATTAGTTATGTATTTTATGCATATACATGTATACAGGTCAATCCCAATCTCCCAACTCATCCCACCACCACCACCCCATGGCTTCCCACAATTGGTGTCCATACGTTTGTTCTCTACCTCTGTGTCTCTATTTCTTCCCTGCAAACCAGTTCATTTGTACCATTTTTTAGGTTCCACATATATGCATTAATATACAATATTTGTTTTCCTCTTTCTGACTGACTTCATTCGGTATGACAGTCTCTAGATCCATCGATGTCTCTACAAATGACCCAGTTTCATTCCTTTTTATGGCTGAGTAATATTGCATTTTATATATGTACCACATCTTTATCCATTCATCTGTCTGTGGGCATTTAGGTTGCTTGCATTACCTGGCTATTGTAAATAGTGCTGCAATGAACATTGTGGTGAATGTGCCTTTTTGATTTATGGTTTTCTCTGGGTATATGCCCAGAAGTGGGATTGCTGGATCAGATGGTAATTCTATTTCTAGTTTTTTTAAGGAAACTCCATACTGTTCTCCATAGTGACTGTATCAATTTACATCCCCACCAATAGTGGAAGAGGGCTCCTTTTGTCCACACCCTCCCCAGAATTTGTTGTTTGTAGATTTTCTGAGGATGCCGATTCTAACAGGTGTGAGGTGATACCTCATTGTAGTTTTGATTTGCATTTCTCTAATACTTAGTGCTGTTGAGCAGCTTTTCATGTGCATCTTGGCCATCTCTGTGTCTTCTTTGAAGAAACGTCTCTTTAGATCTTCTGCCCATTTTTGTATTGGGTTGTTTGTTTTTTTAATATTAAGCTGCATGAGCTGTTTATATATATATTGGAGATTAAACCTTTGTCCATTGATTCGTTTGCAACGATTTTCGCCCATTCTGAGGGATGCCTTTTTCCATTCCCGTTTTTTTAACAAAAATGGAAAGAAAGAAAAAGGAGCAGAACACTAATGTGGGTAAAATATGCCTTTTGAAATGGTCGTTTTGAAATATGGACGTCCTTTGAATTTTTTGGTCGATATGTGACCCCAGGATTTGTTTTCAGGGCATGTGTCATTTACAGGCCTGCAATGATTTTGAATATCAACTGACCATTAGCGCTGGGATTAAAGTTGCTGTTGCGTGAAACGGCCACAAGGTGGCAGCAGTTCTCCCTTACCTAATCTGGTTACTAGAACAACAGAGCCTCAATGGAGGTCGTGTTCTAGATTGGAATTTAGAATGGAATGTGCCAGGAGAAAGCCCCTCAAGTTTGTCTCACTACTTCTTGTTCGTGTTTTTAATTTTTTTTTTATTTTCTATTACAGCAAGTTTGATTACAATGTTTGGCTTGTTGTAGGTGTGGAAGATGTGGTGCTTTTACACATATACAGATGTCTGTTCTTCCTGGGATCCTTTTCCCATGTACGTTAGGACAGAATGTTGAGTAGTCTTCTCTTGGTATTCCGTAGGTCTTTGGTGATTATATATGTCACCTGTGTTTGATTATGTCTGTTAACCCCGATATCGTAATGAAACCAATCCTCACACCTTTCCATTGGTGAACCATAAGTTTGTTTAATGAATCTGTGATTGCCCTTCTCCGTGGAAATATCTGCCCTGGTATCCATTTTTAGGTAACACCTATAAGTGATATGATACGATATGTGTCTTTCACTTTCTGACTTACTCCAAGTCACGTGATTACCTCTAGCCACATCTACGGGGCTGCAATGGCATTGTGTCCTTTTTTCCTTGGCTTCTATTCTGCTTTAGCGAGGTCCATTTTCAACAATGTGATTCCCTGAGGGTTCTGGATTAGCTGACCTGGGCAGCCTTACCCTGCCGGCCAGCCCTCCCCAGGTGTGCCTGTTTGAGGTCAATATAAACAGCGCTCCAGGCAGCAATAGCCCCTGAATTTGTGCCTGACTCCATATTCTCTGCCCCGTCAGCAGTCTCGGGGCTGTACTGGTGGGAGGGAGTGAGGGGCCAAGGCTTTGTTGGTGGCCCGGTGTGAGTGGGGCTCTGCTGGCCATTCTGCAGGAGTTGCCAGGCTGCCACCTGTAAAGAAGAGGATGTGTCACCCATACCTTCCGATGGAATTTCTCTCCGGACAGAGGTGAGGAAGGAAAAAAGCAGTGGGGGCCGGGACAGGAGGGGTATCTCAGGCAGGGCAATAGAAAGCTTCCAGAAGAGCGCCTGGGGCCAGGACCATCCTGGCTGGCCTGCAGGCACCAAGTGGGCCTGCGTGCTGTCGCTGGTGTGGCTCCAAGGCCCTTCCTCTAGGCTTTCAAGCCTTTGTACATATTCAGGTGTTTTACCTGGGAAGGGTGGGAACAGTTCAGCAGCAGCTGACCTGGGGTTCAGCTCACGTTTACTCACAGATGCCTCAGCACGGTCCCCCAGCTTTGCAATGAGGACGCTCCTTGCATGGGGGGTGGGTTGCTGGCTGTATGGGAGGTGATTCCCCACCTCTGACCAATTTCAGAATTGTTTACCACTGGAGCAAGTGCCCTGATAGGGTTTCCCTCTGTATAACTGGTGGGTTCAGGTTTTTTTTTCTTTTATGGTTCAAGTTAGATTTGATTCCTCTTTTATGTATTTATAGATATCAGCATGGAAATAATTCATTCCTCTAAATACATCTGTGTGAAGGGAATAACTATTTTCTGTTTTATTTTAAAATTTTATTTTTTAAAATTTTGAAATTTAATTTTATTTATTTTTTTATACAGCAGGTTATTATTAGTTATGTATTTTATGCATATACATGTATACAGGTCAATCCCAATCTCCCAACTCATCCCACCACTACCACCCCATGGATTCCCACACTTGGTGTCCATACGTGTGTTCTCTACCTCTGTGTCTCTATTTCTTCCCTGCAAACCAGTTCATCTGTACCATTTTTTAGGTTCCACATATATGCATTAATATACAATATTTGTTTTCCTCTTTCTGACTGACTTCATTCTGTATGACAGTCTCTAGATCCATCGATGTCTCTACAAATGACCCAGTTTCATTCCTTTTTATGGCTGAGTAATATTGTATTTTATATATGTGCCACATCTCTATCCATTCATCTGTCTGTGGGCATTTAGGTTGCTTGCATTACCTGGCTATTGTAAATAGTGCTGCAATGAACATTGTGGTGAATGTGCCTTTTTGATTTATGGTTTTCTCTGGGTATATGCCCAGAAGTGGGATTGCTGGATCAGATGGTAATTCTATTTCTAGTTTTTTTAAGGAAACTCCATACTGTTCTCCATAGTGACTGTATCAATTTACATCCCCACCAATAGTGGAAGAGGGCTCCTTTTGTCCACACCCTCCCCAGAATTTGTTGTTTGTAGATTTTCTGAGGATGCCGATTCTAACAGGTGTGAGGAGATACCTCATTGTAGTTTTGATTTGCATTTCTCTAATACTTAGTGCTGTTGAGCAGCTTTTCATGTGCGTCTTGGCCATCTCTGTGTCTTCTTTGAAGAAACGTCTCTTTAGATCTTCTGCCCATTTTTGTATTGGGTTGTTTGTTTTTTTTAATATTAAGCTGCATGAGCTGTTTATATATATATTGGAGATTAAACCTTTGTCCATTGATTCGTTTGCAACGATTTTCGCCCATTCTGAGGGATGCCTTTTTCCATTCCCGTTTTTTTAACAAAAAAGGAAAGAAAGAAAAAGAAGCACAACACTAATGTGGGTAAAATATGCCTTTTGAAATGGTCGTTTTGAAATATGGACGTCCTTTGAATTTTTTGGTCGATATGTGACCCCAGGATTTCTTTTCAGGGCAGGTGTCATTTACAGGCCTGCAATGATTGTGATTATCAACTGACCATTAGCGCTGGGATTAAAGTTGCTGTTGCGTGAAACGGCCACAAGGTGGCAGCAGTTCTCCCTTACCTAATCTGGTTACTTGAGCAACAGAGCCTCAATGGAGGTCGTGTTCTAGATTGGAATTTAGAATGGAATGTGCCAGGAGAAAGCCCCTCAAGTTTGTCTCACTACTTCTTGTTCGTGTTTTTAATTTTTTTTTTTATTTTCTATTACAGCAAGTTTGATTACAATGTTTGGCTTGTTGTAGGTGTGGAAGATGTGGTTCTTTTACACATATACAGATGTCTGTTCTTCCTGGGATCCTTTTCCCATGTACGTTAGGACAGAATGTTGAGTAGTCTTCTCTTGGTATTCCGTAGGTCTTTGGTGATTATATATGTCACCTGTGTTTGATTATGTCTGTTAACCCCGATATCGTAATGAAACCAATCCTCACACCTTTCCATTGGTGAACCATAAGTTTGTTTAATGAATCTGTGATTGCCCTTCTCCGTGGAAATAACTGCCCTGGTATCCATTTTTAGGTAACACCTATAAGTGATATGATACGATATGTGTCTTTCACTTTCTGACTTACTCCAAGTCACGTGATTACCTCTAGACTCATCTACGGGGCTGCAAATGGCATTGTGTCCTTTTTTTCCTTGGCTTCTATTCTGCCTTAGCGAGGTCCATTTTCAACAATGTGATTCCCTGAGGGTTGTGGATTAGCTGACCTGGGCAGCCTTACCCTGCCGGCCGGCCCTCCCCAGGTGTGCCTGGTTGAGGTCAATATAAACAGTGCTCCAGGCAGCAATAGCCCCTGAAGTTGTGCCTGACTCCATATTTTCTGCCCCGTCAGCAGTCTCGGGGCTGTCCTGGTGGGAGGGAGTGAGGGGCCAAGGCTTTGTTGGTGGCCCGGTGTGAGTGGGGCTCTGCTGGCCATTCTGCAGGAGTTGCCAGGCTGCCACCTGTAAAGAAGAGGATGTGTCACCCATGCCTTCCGCTGGAATTTCTCTCCGGACAGAGGTGAGGAAGGAAAAAAGCAGTGGGGGCCGGGACAGGAGGGGTATCTCAGGCAGGGCAATAGAAAGCTTCCAGAAGAGCGCCCGGGGCCAGGAACATCCTGGCTGGCCTGCAGGCACCAAGTGGGCCTGCGTGCTGTCGCTGGTGTGGCTCCACGGCCCTTCCTCTAGGCTTTCAAGCCCTTGTACATATTCAGGTGTTTTACCTGGGAAGGGTGGGAACAGTTCAGCAGCAGCTGGCCTGGGGCTCAGCTCACGTTTACTCACAGATGCCTCAGCACTGTCCCCCAGCTTTGCAATGAGGACGCTCCTTGCATGGGGGGTGGGTTGCTGGCTGTATGGGAGGTGATTCCCCACCTCTGACCAATTTCAGAATTGTTTACCGCTGGAGCAAGTGCCCTGCTAGGGTTTCCCTCTGTATAACTGGTGGGTTCAGGTTTTTTTTTCTTTTATGGTTCAAGTTAGATTTGATTCCTCTTTTATGTATTTATAGATATCAGCATGGAAATAATTCATTCCTATAAATACATCTGTGTGAAGGGAATAACTTTTTTCTGTTTTATTTTAAAATTTTATTTTTTAAAATTTTGAAATTTAATTTAATTTATTTTTTTATACAGCAGGTTATTATTAGTTATGTATTTTATGCATATACATGTATACAGGTCAATCCCTATCTCCCAACTCATCCCACCACCACCAACCCATGGCTTCCCACACTTGGTGTCCATACGTTTGTTCTCTACCTCTGTGTCTCTATTTCTTCCCTGCAAACCAGTTCATCTGTACCATTTTTTAGGTTCCACATATATGCATTAATATACAATATTTGTTTTCCTCTTTCTGACTGACTTCATTCTGTATGACAGTCTCTAGATCCATCGATGTCTCTACAAATGACCCAGTTTCATTCCTTTTTATGGCTGAGTAATATTGCATTTTATATATGTACCACATCTTTATCCATTCACCTGTCTGTGGGCATTTAGGTTGCTTGCATTACCTGGCTATTGTAAATAGTGCTGCAATGAACATTGTGGTGAATGTGCCTTTTTGATTTATGGTTTTCTCTGGGTATATGCCCAGAAGTGGGATTGCTGGATCAGATGGTAATTCTATTTCTAGTTTTTTTAAGGAAACTCCATACTGTTCTCCATAGTGACTGTATCAATTTACATCCCCACCAATAGTGGAAGAGGGCTCCTTTTGTCCACACCCTCCCCAGAATTTGTTGTTTGTAGATTTTCTGAGGATGCCGATTCTAACAGGTGTGAGGTGATACCTCATTGTAGTTTTGATTTGCATTTCTCTAATACTTAGTGCTGTTGAGCAGCTTTTCATGTGCGTCTTGGCCATCTCTGTGTCTTCTTTGAAGAAACGTCTCTTTAGATCTTCTGCCCATTTTTGTATTGGGTTGTTTGTTTTTTTAATATTAAGCTGCATGAGCTGTTTATATATATATTGGAGATTAAACCTTTGTCCATTGATTCGTTTGCAACGATTTTCGCCCATTCTGAGGTATGCCTTTTTCCATTCCCGTTTTTTTAACAAAAAAGGAAAGAAAGAAAAAGAAGCACAACACTAATGTGGGTAAAATATGCCTTTTGAAATGGTCGTTTTGAAATATGGACGTCCTTTGAATTTTTTGGTCGATATGTGACCCCAGGATTTCTTTTCAGGGCAGGTGTCATTTACAGGCCTGCAATGATTGTGATTATCAACTGACCATTAGCGCTGGGATTAAAGTTGCTGTTGCGTGAAACGGCCACAAGGTGGCAGCAGTTCTCCCTTACCTAATCTGGTTACTTGAGCAACAGAGCCTCAATGGAGGTCGTGTTCTAGATTGGAATTTAGAATGGAATGTGCCAGGAGAAAGCCCCTCAAGTTTGTCTCACTACTTCTTGTTCGTGTTTTTAATTTTTTTTTTATTTTCTATTACAGCAAGTTTGATTACAATGTTTGGCTTGTTGTAGGTGTGGAAGATGTGGTTCTTTTACACATATACAGATGTCTGTTCTTCCTGGGATCCTTTTCCCATGTACGTTAGGACAGAATGTTGAGTAGTCTTCTCTTGGTATTCCGTAGGTCTTTGGTGATTATATATGTCACCTGTGTTTGATTATGTCTGTTAACCCCGATATCGTAATGAAACCAATCCTCACACCTTTCCATTGGTGAACCATAAGTTTGTTTAATGAATCTGTGATTGCCCTTCTCCGTGGAAATAACTGCCCTGGTATCCATTTTTAGGTAACACCTATAAGTGATATGATACGATATGTGTCTTTCACTTTCTGACTTACTCCAAGTCACGTGATTACCTCTAGACTCATCTACGGGGCTGCAAATGGCATTGTGTCCTTTTTTTCCTTGGCTTCTATTCTGCCTTAGCGAGGTCCATTTTCAACAATGTGATTCCCTGAGGGTTGTGGATTAGCTGACCTGGGCAGCCTTACCCTGCCGGCCGGCCCTCCCCAGGTGTGCCTGGTTGAGGTCAATATAAACAGTGCTCCAGGCAGCAATAGCCCCTGAAGTTGTGCCTGACTCCATATTTTCTGCCCCGTCAGCAGTCTCGGGGCTGTGCTGGTGGGAGGGAGTGAGGGGCCAAGGCTTTGTTGGTGGCCCGGTGTGAGTGGGGCTCTGCTGGCCATTCTGCAGGAGTTGCCAGGCTGCCACCTGTAAAGAAGAGGATGTGTCACCCATGCCTTCCGCTGGAATTTCTCTCCGGACAGAGGTGAGGAAGGAAAAAAGCAGTGGGGGCCGGGACAGGAGGGGTATCTCAGGCAGGGCAATAGAAAGCTTCCAGAAGAGCGCCCGGGGCCAGGAACATCCTGGCTGGCCTGCAGGCACCAAGTGGGCCTGCGTGCTGTCGCTGGTGTGGCTCCACGGCCCTTCCTCTAGGCTTTCAAGCCCTTGTACATATTCAGGTGTTTTACCTGGGAAGGGTGGGAACAGTTCAGCAGCAGCTGGCCTGGGGCTCAGCTCACGTTTACTCACAGATGCCTCAGCACTGTCCCCCAGCTTTGCAATGAGGACGCTCCTTGCATGGGGGGTGGGTTGCTGGCTGTATGGGAGGTGATTCCCCACCTCTGACCAATTTCAGAATTGTTTACCGCTGGAGCAAGTGCCCTGCTAGGGTTTCCCTCTGTATAACTGGTGGGTTCAGGTTTTTTTTTCTTTTATGGTTCAAGTTAGATTTGATTCCTCTTTTATGTATTTATAGATATCAGCATGGAAATAATTCATTCCTATAAATACATCTGTGTGAAGGGAATAACTTTTTTCTGTTTTATTTTAAAATTTTATTTTTTAAAATTTTGAAATTTAATTTAATTTATTTTTTTATACAGCAGGTTATTATTAGTTATGTATTTTATGCATATACATGTATACAGGTCAATCCCTATCTCCCAACTCATCCCACCACCACCAACCCATGGCTTCCCACACTTGGTGTCCATACGTTTGTTCTCTACCTCTGTGTCTCTATTTCTTCCCTGCAAACCAGTTCATCTGTACCATTTTTTAGGTTCCACATATATGCATTAATATACAATATTTGTTTTCCTCTTTCTGACTGACTTCATTCTGTATGACAGTCTCTAGATCCATCGATGTCTCTACAAATGACCCAGTTTCATTCCTTTTTATGGCTGAGTAATATTGCATTTTATATATGTACCACATCTTTATCCATTCACCTGTCTGTGGGCATTTAGGTTGCTTGCATTACCTGGCTATTGTAAATAGTGCTGCAATGAACATTGTGGTGAATGTGCCTTTCTGATTTATGGTTTTCTCTGGGTATATGCCCAGAAGTGGGATTGCTGGATCAGATGGTAATTCTATTTCTAGTTTTTTTAAGGAAACTCCATACTGTTCTCCATAGTGACTGTATCAATTTACATCCCCACCAATAGTGGAAGAGGGCTCCTTTTGTCCACACCCTCCCCAGAATTTGTTGTTTGTAGATTTTCTGAGGATGCCGATTCTAACAGGTGTGAGGTGATACCTCATTGTAGTTTTGATTTGCATTTCTCTAATACTTAGTGCTGTTGAGCAGCTTTTCATGTGCGTCTTGGCCATCTCTGTGTCTTCTTTGAAGAAACGTCTCTTTAGATCTTCTGCCCATTTTTGTATTGGGTTGTTTGTTTTTTTAATATTAAGCTGCATGAGCTGTTTATATATATATTGGAGATTAAACCTTTGTCCATTGATTCGTTTGCAACGATTTTCGCCCATTCTGAGGGATGCCTTTTTCCATTCCCGTTTTTTTAACAAAAAAGGAAAGAAAGAAAAAGAAGCAGAACACTAATGTGCGTAAAATATGCCTTTTGAAATGGTCGTTTTGAAATATGGACGTCCTTTGAATTTTTTGGTCGATATGTGACCCCAGGATTTCTTTTCAGGGCAGGTGTCATTTACAGGCCTGCAATGATTGTGATTATCAACTGACCATTAGCGCTGGGATTAAAGTTGCTGTTGCGTGAAACGGTCACAAGGTGGCAGCAGTTCTCCCTTACCTAATCTGGTTACTTGAGCAACAGAGCCTCAATGGAGGTCGTGTTCTAGATTGGAATTTAGAATGGAATGTGCCAGGAGAAAGCCCCTCAAGTTTGTCTCACTACTTCTTGTTCGTGTTTTTAATTTTTTTTTTATTTTCTATTACAGCAAGTTTGATTACAATGTTTGGCTTGTTGTAGGTGTGGAAGATGTGGTTCTTTTACACATATACAGATGTCTGTTCTTCCTGGGATCCTTTTCCCATGTACGTTAGGACAGAATGTTGAGTAGTCTTCTCTTGGTATTCCGTAGGTCTTTGGTGATTATATATGTCACCTGTGTTTGATTATGTCTGTTAACCCCGATATCGTAATGAAACCAATCCTCACACCTTTCCATTGGTGAACCATAAGTTTGTTTAATGAATCTGTGATTGCCCTTCTCCGTGGAAATAACTGCCCTGGTATCCATTTTTAGGTAACACCTATAAGTGATATGATACGATATGTGTCTTTCACTTTCTGACTTACTCCAAGTCACGTGATTACCTCTAGACTCATCTACGGGGCTGCAAATGGCATTGTGTCCTTTTTTTCCTTGGCTTCTATTCTGCCTTAGCGAGGTCCATTTTCAACAATGTGATTCCCTGAGGGTTGTGGATTAGCTGACCTGGGCAGCCTTACCCTGCCGGCCGGCCCTCCCCAGGTGTGCCTGGTTGAGGTCAATATAAACAGTGCTCCAGGCAGCAATAGCCCCTGAAGTTGTGCCTGACTCCATATTTTCTGCCCCGTCAGCAGTCTCGGGGCTGTGCTGGTGGGAGGGAGGGAGGGGCCAAGGCTTTGTTGGTGGCCCGGTGTGAGTGGGGCTCTGCTGGCCATTCTGCAGGAGTTGCCAGGCTGCCACCTGTAAAGAAGAGGATGTGTCACCCATGCCTTCCGCTGGAATTTCTCTCCGGACAGAGGTGAGGAAGGAAAAAAGCAGTGGGGGCCGGGACAGGAGGGGTATCTCAGGCAGGGCAATAGAAAGCTTCCAGAAGAGCGCCCGGGGCCAGGAACATCCTGGCTGGCCTGCAGGCACCAAGTGGGCCTGCGTGCTGTCGCTGGTGTGGCTCCACGGCCCTTCCTCTAGGCTTTCAAGCCCTTGTACATATTCAGGTGTTTTACCTGGGAAGGGTGGGAACAGTTCAGCAGCAGCTGGCCTGGGGCTCAGCTCACGTTTACTCACAGATGCCTCAGCACTGTCCCCCAGCTTTGCAATGAGGACGCTCCTTGCATGGGGGGTGGGTTGCTGGCTGTATGGGAGGTGATTCCCCACCTCTGACCAATTTCAGAATTGTTTACCGCTGGAGCAAGTGCCCTGCTAGGGTTTCCCTCTGTATAACTGGTGGGTTCAGGTTTTTTTTTCTTTTATGGTTCAAGTTAGATTTGATTCCTCTTTTATGTATTTATAGATATCAGCATGGAAATAATTCATTCCTATAAATACATCTGTGTGAAGGGAATAACTTTTTTCTGTTTTATTTTAAAATTTTATTTTTTAAAATTTTGAAATTTAATTTATTTTTTTATACAGCAGGTTATTATTAGTTATGTATTTTATGCATATACATGTATACAGGTCAATCCCTATCTCCCAACTCATCCCACCACCACCAACCCATGGCTTCCCACACTTGGTGTCCATACGTTTGTTCTCTACCTCTGTGTCTCTATTTCTTCCCTGCAAACCAGTTCATCTGTACCATTTTTTAGGTTCCACATATATGCATTAATATACAATATTTGTTTTCCTCTTTCTGACTGACTTCATTCTGTATGACAGTCTCTAGATCCATCGATGTCTCTACAAATGACCCAGTTTCATTCCTTTTTATGGCTGAGTAATATTGCATTTTATATATGTACCACATCTTTATCCATTCACCTGTCTGTGGGCATTTAGGTTGCTTGCATTACCTGGCTATTGTAAATAGTGCTGCAATGAACATTGTGGTGAATGTGCCTTTTTGATTTATGGTTTTCTCTGGGTATATGCCCAGAAGTGGGATTGCTGGATCAGATGGTAATTCTATTTCTAGTTTTTTTAAGGAAACTCCATACTGTTCTCCATAGTGACTGTATCAATTTACATCCCCACCAATAGTGGAAGAGGGCTCCTTTTGTCCACACCCTCCCCAGAATTTGTTGTTTGTAGATTTTCTGAGGATGCCGATTCTAACAGGTGTGAGGTGATACCTCATTGTAGTTTTGATTTGCATTTCTCTAATACTTAGTGCTGTTGAGCAGCTTTTCATGTGCGTCTTGGCCATCTCTGTGTCTTCTTTGAAGAAACGTCTCTTTAGATCTTCTGCCCATTTTTGTATTGGGTTGTTTGTTTTTTTAATATTAAGCTGCATGAGCTGTTTATATATATATTGGAGATTAAACCTTTGTCCATTGATTCGTTTGCAACGATTTTCGCCCATTCTGAGGGATGCCTTTTTCCATTCCCGTTTTTTTAACAAAAAAGGAAAGAAAGAAAAAGAAGCAGAACACTAATGTGGGTAAAATATGCCTTTTGAAATGGTCGTTTTGAAATATGGACGTCCTTTGAATTTTTTGGTCGATATGTGACCCCAGGATTTCTTTTCAGGGCAGGTGTCATTTACAGGCCTGCAATGATTTTGAATATCAACTGACCCTTAGCGCTGGGATTAAAGCTGCTGTTGCGTGAAACGGCCACAAGGTGGCAGCAGTTCTCCCTTACCTAATCTGGTTACTAGAACAACAGAGCCTCAATGGAGGTCGTGTTCTAGATTGGAATTTAGAATGGAATGTGCCAGGAGAAAGCCCCTCAAGTTTGTCTCACTACTTCTTGTTCGTGTTTAATTTTTTTTTTATTTTCTATTACAGCAAGTTTGATTACAATGTTTGGCTTGTTGTAGGTGTGGAAGATGTGGTTCTTTTACACATATACAGATGTCTGTTCTTCCTGGGATCCTTTTCCCATGTACGTTAGGACAGAATGTTGAGTAGTCTTCTCTTGGTATTCCGTAGGTCTTTGGTGATTATATATGTCACCTGTGTTTGATTATGTCTGTTAACCCCGATATCGTAATGAAACCAATCCTCACACCTTTCCATTGGTGAACCATAAGTTTGTTTAATGAATCTGTGATTGCCCTTCTCCGTGGAAATAACTGCCCTGGTATCCATTTTTAGGTAACACCTATAAGTGATATGATACGATATGTGTCTTTCACTTTCTGACTTACTCCAAGTCACGTGATTACTTCTAGACTCATCTACGGGGCTGCAAATGGCATTGTGTCCTTTTTTTCCTTGGCTTCTATTCTGCCTTAGCGAGGTCCATTTTCAACAATGTGATTCCCTGAGGGTTGTGGATTAGCTGACCTGGGCAGCCTTACCCTGCCGGCCGGCCCTCCCCAGGTGTGCCTGGTTGAGGTCAATATAAACAGCGCTCCAGGCAGCAATTGCCCCTGAAGTTGTGCCTGACTCCATATTCTCTGCCCCGTCAGCAGTCTCGGGGCTGTGCTGGTGGGAGGGAGGGAGGGGCCAAGGCTTTGTTGGTGGCCCGGTGTGAGTGGGGCTCTGCTGGCCTTTCTGCAGGAGTTGCCAGGCTGCCACCTGTAAAGAAGAGGATGTGTCACCCATACCTTCCGATGGAATTTCTCTCGGGACAGAGGTGAGGAAGGAAAAAAGCAGTGGGGGCCGGGACAGGAGGGGTATCTCAGGCAGGGCAATAGAAAGCTTCCAGAAGAGCGCCCAGGGCCAGGTCCATCCTGGCTGGCCTGCAGGCACCAAGTTGGCCTGCGTGCTGTCGCTGGGGTGGCTCCAGGGCCCTTCCTCTAGGCTTTCAAGCTCTTGTACATATTCAGGTGTTTTACCCGGGAAGGGTGGGAACAGTTCAGCAGCAGCTGGCCTGGGGCTCAGCTCACGTTTACTCACAGATGCCTCAGCACGGTCCCACAGCTTTGCAATGAGGACGCTCCTTGCATGGGGGGTGGGTTGCTGGCTGTATGGGAGATGATTCCCCACCTCTGACCAATTTCAGAATTGTTTACCGCTGGAGCAAGTGCCCTGATAGGGTTTCCCTCTGTATAACTGGTGGGTTCAGGTTTTTAATTTCTTTTATTGTTCAAGTTAGATTTGATTCCTCTTTTATGTATTTATAGATATCAGCATGGAAATAATTCATTCCTATAAATACATCTGTGTGAAGGGAATAACTTTTTTCTGTTTTATTTTAAAGTTTTATTTTTTAAAATTTTGAAATTTAATTTTATTTATTTTTTTATACAGCAGGTTATTATTAGTTATGTATTTTATGCATATACATGTATACAGGTCAATCCCAATCTCCCAACTCATCCTACCACCACCACCCCATGGCTTCCCACACTTGGTGTCCATACGTTTGTTCTCTACCTCTGTGTCTCTATTTCTTCCCTGCAAACCAGTTCATCTGTACCATTTTTTAGGTTCCACATATATGCATTAATATACAATATTTGTTTTCCTCTTTCTGACTGACTTCATTCAGTATGACAGTCTCTAGATCCATCGATGTCTCTACAAATGACCCAGTTTCATTCCTTTTTATGGCTGAGTAATATTGCATTTTATATATGTACCACATCTCTATCCATTCATCTGTCTGTGGGCATTTAGGTTGCTTGCATTACCTGGCTATTGTAAATAGTGCTGCAATGAACATTGTGGTGAATGTGCCTTTTTGATTTATGGTTTTCTCTGGGTATATGCCCAGAAGTGGGATTGCTGGATCAGATGGTAATTCTATTTCTAGTTTTTTTAAGGAAACTCCATACTGTTCTCCATAGTGACTGTATCAATTTACATCCCCACCAATAGTGGAAGAGGGCTCCTTTTGTCCACACCCTCCCCAGAATTTGTTGTTTGTAGATTTTCTGAGGATGCCGATTCTAACAGGTGTGAGGTGATACCTCATTGTAGTTTTGATTTGCATTTCTCTAATACTTAGTGCTGTTGAGCAGCTTTTCATGTGCGTCTTGGCCATCTCTGTGTCTTCTTTGAAGAAACGTCTCTTTAGATCTTCTGCCCATTTTTGTATTGGGTTGTTTGTTTTTTTAATATTAAGCTGCATGAGCTGTTTATATATATATTGGAGATTAAACCTTTGTCCATTGATTCGTTTGCAACGATTTTCGCCCATTCTGAGGGATGCCTTTTTCCATTCCCGTTTTTTTAACAAAAAAGGAAAGAAAGAAAAAGAAGCAGAACACTAATGTGCGTAAAATATGCCTTTTGAAATGGTCGTTTTGAAATATGGACGTCCTTTGAATTTTTTGGTCGATATGTGACCCCAGGATTTCTTTTCAGGGCAGGTGTCATTTACAGGCCTGCAATGATTTTGAATATCAACTGACCATTAGCGCTGGGATTAAAGCTGCTGTTGCGTGAAACGGCCACAAGGTGGCAGCAGTTCTCCCTTACCTAATCTGGTTACTAGAGCAACAGAGCCTCAATGGAGGTCGTGTTCTAGATTGGAATTTAGAATGGAATGTGCCAGGAGAAAGCCCCTCAAGTTTGTCTCACTACTTCTTGTTCGTGTTTTTAATTTTTTTTTTATTTTCTATTACAGCAAGTTTGATTACAATGTTTGGCTTGTTGTAGGTGTGGAAGATGTGGTGCTTTTACACATATACAGATGTCTGTTCTTCCTGGGATCCTTTTCCCATGTACGTTAGGACAGAATGTTGAGTAGTCTTCTCTTGGTATTCCGTAGGTCTTTGGTGATTATATATGTCACCTGTGTTTGATTATGTCTGTTAACCCCGATATCGTAATGAAACCAATCCTCACACCTTTCCATTGGTGAACCATAAGTTTGTTTAATGAATCTGTGATTGCCCTTCTCCGTGGAAATATCTGCCCTGGTATCCATTTTTAGGTAACACCTATAAGTGATATGATACGATATGTGTCTTTCACTTTCTGACTTACTCCAAGTCACGTGATTACCTCTAGACACATCTACGGGGCTGCAATGGCATTGTGTCCTTTTTTCCTTGGCTTCTATTCTGCTTTAGCGAGGTCCATTTTCAACAATGTGATTCCCTGAGGGTTCTGGATTAGCTGACCTGGGCAGCCTTACCCTGCCGGCCAGCCCTCCCCAGGTGTCCCTGTTTGAGGTCAATATAAACAGCGCTCCAGGCAGCAATAGCCCCTGAATTTGTGCCTGACTCCATATTCTCTGCCCCGTCAGCAGTCTTGGGGCTGTACTGGTGGGAGGGAGTGAGGGGCCAAGGCTTTCTTGGTGGCCCGGTGTGAGTGGGGCTCTGCTGGCCATTCTGCAGGAGTTGCCAGGCTGCCACCTGTAAAGAAGAGGATGTGTCACCCATACCTTCCGATGGAATTTCTCTCCGGACAGAGGTGAGGAAGGAAAAAAGCAGTGGGGGCCGGGACAGGAGGGGTATCTCAGGCAGGGCAATAGAAAGCTTCCAGAAGAGCGCCTGGGGCCAGGACCATCCTGGCTGGCCTGCAGGCACCAAGTGGGCCTGCGTGCTGTCGCTGTTGTGGCTCCAAGGCCCTTCCTCTAGGCTTTCAAGCCTTTGTACATATTCAGGTGTTTTACCTGGGAAGGGTGGGAACAGTTCAGCAGCAGCTGACCTGGGGTTCAGCTCACGTTTACTCACAGATGCCTCAGCACGGTCCCACAGCTTTGCAATGAGGACGCTCCTTGCATGGGGGGTGGGTTGCTGGCTGTATGGGAGGTGATTCCCCACCTCTGACCAATTTCAGAATTGTTTACCGCTGGAGCAAGTGCCCTGATAGGGTTTCCCTCTGTATAACTGGTGGGTTCAGGTTTTTTTTTTCTTTTATGGTTCAAGTTAGATTTGATTCCTCTTTTATGTATTTATAGATATCAGCATGGAAATAATTCATTCCTCTAAATACATCTGTGTGAAGGGAATAACTATTTTCTGTTTTATTTTAAAATTTTATTTTTTAAAATTTTGAAATTTAATTTTATTTATTTTTTTATACAGCAGGTTATTATTAGTTATGTATTTTATGCATATACATGTATACAGGTCAATCCCAATCTCCCAACTCATCCCAAGACCACCACCCCATGGATTCCCACACTTGGTGTCCATACGTGTGTTCTCTACCTCTGTGTCTCTATTTCTTCCCTGCAAACCAGTACATCTGTACCATTTTTTAGGTTCCACATATATGCACTAATATACAATATTTGTTTTCCTCTTTCTGACTGACTTCATTCTGTATGACAGTCTCTAGATCCATCGATGTCTCTACAAATGACCCAGTTTCATTCCTTTTTATGGCTGAGTAATATTGTATTTTATATATGTACCACATCTCTATCCATTCATCTGTCTGTGGGCATTTAGGTTGCTTGCATTACCTGGCTATTGTAAATAGTGCTGCAATGAAAATTGTGGTGAATGTGCCTTTTTGATTTATGGTTTTCTCTGGGTATATGCCCAGAAGTGGGATTGCTGGATCAGATGGTAATTCTATTTCTAGTTTTTTTAAGGAAACTCCATACTGTTCTCCATAGTGACTGTATCAATTTACATCCCCACCAATAGTGGAAGAGGGCTCCTTTTGTCCACACCCTCCCCAGAATTTGTTGTTTGTAGATTTTCAGAGGATGCCGATTCTAACAGGTGTGAGGAGATACCTCATTGTAGTTTTGATTTGCATTTCTCTAATACTTAGTGCTGTTGAGCAGCTTTTCATGTGCGTCTTGGCCATCTCTGTGTCTTCTTTGAAGAAACGTCTCTTTAGATCTTCTGCCCATTTTTGTATTGGGTTGTTTGTTTTTTTTAATATTAAGCTGCATGAGCTGTTTATATATATATTGGAGATTAAACCTTTGTCCATTGATTCGTTTGCAACGATTTTCGCCCATTCTGAGGGATGCCTTTTTCCATTCCCGTTTTTTTAACAAAAAAGGAAAGAAAGAAAAAGAAGCACAACACTAATGTGGGTAAAATATGCCTTTTGAAATGGTCGTTTTGAAATATGGACGTCCTTTGAATATTTTGGTCGATATGTGACCCCAGGATTTCTTTTCAGGGCAGGTGTCATTTACAGGCCTGCAATGATTGTGATTATCAACTGACCATTAGCGCTGGGATTAAAGTTGCTGTTGCGTGAAACGGCCACAAGGTGGCAGCAGTTCTCCCTTACCTAATCTGGTTACTTGAGCAACAGAGCCTCAATGGAGGTCGTGTTCTAGATTGGAATTTAGAATGGAATGTGCCAGGAGAAAGCCCCTCAAGTTTGTCTCACTACTTCTTGTTCGTGTTTTTAATTTTTTTTTTATTTTCTATTACAGCAAGTTTGATTACAATGTTTGGCTTGTTGTAGGTGTGGAAGATGTGGTTCTTTTACACATATACAGATGTCTGTTCTTCCTGGGATCCTTTTCCCATGTACGTTAGGACAGAATGTTGAGTAGTCTTCTCTTGGTATTCCGTAGGTCTTTGGTGATTATATATGTCACCTGTGTTTGATTATGTCTGTTAACCCCGATATCGTAATGAAACCAATCCTCACACCTTTCCATTGGTGAACCATAAGTTTGTTTAATGAATCTGTGATTGCCCTTCTCCGTGGAAATAACTGCCCTGGTATCCATTTTTAGGTAACACCTATAAGTGATATGATACGATATGTGTCTTTCACTTTCTGACTTACTCCAAGTCACGTGATTACCTCTAGACTCATCTACGGGGCTGCAAATGGCATTGTGTCCTTTTTTTCCTTGGCTTCTATTCTGCCTTAGCGAGGTCCATTTTCAACAATGTGATTCCCTGAGGGTTGTGGATTAGCTGACCTGGGCAGCCTTACCCTGCCGGCCGGCCCTCCCCAGGTGTGCCTGGTTGAGGTCAATATAAACAGTGCTCCAGGCAGCAATAGCCCCTGAAGTTGTGCCTGACTCCATATTTTCTGCCCCGTCAGCAGTCTCGGGGCTGTGCTGGTGGGAGGGAGGGAGGGGCCAAGGCTTTGTTGGTGGCCCGGTGTGAGTGGGGCTCTGCTGGCCATTCTGCAGGAGTTGCCAGGCTGCCACCTGTAAAGAAGAGGATGTGTCACCCATGCCTTCCGCTGGAATTTCTCTCCGGACAGAGGTGAGGAAGGAAAAAAGCAGTGGGGGCCGGGACAGGAGGGGTATCTCAGGCAGGGCAATAGAAAGCTTCCAGAAGAGCGCCCGGGGCCAGGACCATCCTGGCTGGCCTGCAGGCACCAAGTGGGCCTGCGTGCTGTCGCTGGTGTGGCTCCACGGCCCTTCCTCTAGGCTTTCAAGCCCTTGTACATATTCAGGTGTTTTACCTGGGAAGGGTGGGAACAGTTCAGCAGCAGCTGGCCTGGGGCTCAGCTCACGTTTACTCACAGATGCCTCAGCACTGTCCCCCAGCTTTGCAATGAGGACGCTCCTTGCATGGGGGGTGGGTTGCTGGCTGTATGGGAGGTGATTCCCCACCTCTGACCAATTTCAGAATTGTTTACCGCTGGAGCAAGTGCCCTGCTAGGGTTTCCCTCTGTATAACTGGTGGGTTCAGGTTTTTTTTTCTTTTATGGTTCAAGTTAGATTTGATTCCTCTTTTATGTATTTATAGATATCAGCATGGAAATAATTCATTCCTATAAATACATCTGTGTGAAGGGAATAACTTTTTTCTGTTTTATTTTAAAGTTTTATTTTTTAAAATTTTGAAATTTAATTTTATTTATTTTTTTATACAGCAGGTTATTATTAGTTATGTATTTTATGCATATACATGTATACAGGTCAATCCCAATCTCCCAACTCATCCCACCACCACCACCCCATGGCTTCCCACACTTGGTGTCCATACGTTTGTTCTCTACCTCTGTGTCTCTATTTCTTCCCTGCAAACCAGTTCATCTGTACCATTTTTTAGGTTCCACATATATGCATTAATATACAATATTTGTTTTCCTCTTTCTGACTGACTTCATTCTGTATGACAGTCTCTAGTTCCATCGATGTCTCTACAAATGACCCAGTTTCATTCCTTTTTATGGTTGAGTAATATTGCATTTTATATATGTACCACATCTCTATCCATTCATCTGTCTGTGGGCATTTAGGTTGCTTGCATTACCTGGCTATTGTAAATAGTGCTGCAATGAACATTGTGGTGAATGTGCCTTTTTGATTTATGGTTTTCTCTGGGTATATGCCCAGAAGTGGGATTGCTGGATCAGATGGTAATTCTATTTCTAGTTTTTTTAAGGAAACTCCATACTGTTCTCCATAGTGACTGTATCAATTTACATCCCCACCAATAGTGGAAGAGGGCTCCTTTTGTCCACACCCTCCCCAGAATTTGTTGTTTGTAGATTTTCTGAGGATGCCGATTCTAACAGGTGTGAGGTGATACCTCATTGTAGTTTTGATTTGCATTTCTCTAATACTTAGTGCTGTTGAGCAGCTTTTCATGTGCGTCTTGGCCATCTCTGTGTCTTCTTTGAAGAAACGTCTCTTTAGATCTTCTGCCCATTTTTGTATTGGGTTGTTTGTTTTTTTAATATTAAGCTGCATGAGCTGTTTATATATATATTGGAGATTAAACCTTTGTCCATTGATTCGTTTGCAACGATTTTCGCCCATTCTGAGGGATGCCTTTTTCCATTCCCGTTTTTTTAACAAAAAAGGAAAGAAAGAAAAAGAAGCACAACACTAATGTGGGTAAAATATGCCTTTTGAAATGGTCGTTTTGAAATATGGACGTCCTTTGAATTTTTTGGTCGATATGTGACCCCAGGATTTGTTTTCAGGGCAGGTGTCATTTACAGGCCTGCAATGATTTTGAATATCAACTGACCATTAGCGCTGGGATTAAAGCTGCTGTTGCGTGAAACGGCCACAAGGTGGCAGCAGTTCTCCCTTACCTAATCTGGTTACTAGAGCAACAGAGCCTCAATGGAGGTCGTGTTCTAGATTGGAATTTAGAATGGAATGTGCCAGGAGAAAGCCCCTCAAGTTTGTCTCACTACTTCTTGTTCGTGTTTTTAATTTTTTTTTTTATTTTCTATTACAGCAAGTTTGATTACAATGTTTGGCTTGTTGTAGGTGTGGAAGATGTGGTTCTTTTACACATATACAGATGTCTGTTCTTCCTGGGATCCTTTTCCCGTGTACGTTAGGACAGAATGTTGAGTAGTCTTCTCTTGGTATTCCGTAGGTCTTTGGTGATTATATATGTCACCTGTGTTTGATTATGTCTGTTAACCCCGATATCGTAATGAAACCAATCCTCACACCTTTCCATTGGTGAACCATAAGTTTGTTTAATGAATCTGTGATTGCCCTTCTCCGTGGAAATATCTGCCCTGGTATCCATTTTTAGGTAACAGCTATAAGTGATATGATACGATATGTGTCTTTCACTTTCTGACTTACTCCAAGTCACGTGATTACCTCTAGACTCATCTACGGGGCTGCAAATGGCATTGTGTCCTTTTTTTCCTTGGCTTCTATTCTGCCTTAGCGAGGTCCATTTTCAAAAATGCGATTCCCTGAGGGTTGTGGATTAGCTGACCTGGGCAGCCTTACCCTGCCGGCCGGCCCTCCCCAGGTGTGCCTGGTTGAGGTCAATATAAACAGCGCTCCAGGCAGCAATAGCCCCTGAAGTTGTGCCTGACTCCATATTCTCTGCCCCGTCAGCAGTCTCGGGGCTGTGCTGGTGGGAGGGAGTGAGGGGCCAAGGCTTTGTTGGTGGCCCGGTGTGAGTGGGGCTCTGCTGGCCTTTCTGCAGGAGTTGCCAGGCTGCCACCTGTAAAGAAGAGGATGTGTCACCCATACCTTCTGATGGAATTTCTCTCCAGACAGAGGTGAGGAAGGAAAAAAGCAGTGGGGGCCGGGACAGGAGGGGTATCACAGGCAGGGCAATAGAAAGCTTCCAGAAGAGCGCCCGGGGCCAGGACCATCCTGGCTGGCCTGCAGGCACCAAGTTGGCCTGCGTGCTGTCGCTGGTGTGGCTCCAGGGCCCTTCCTCTAGGCTTTCAAGCCCTTGTACATATTCAGGTGTTTTACCTGGGAAGGGTGGGACAGTTCAGCAGCAGCTGGCCTGGGGCTCAGCTCACGTTTACTCACAGATGCCTCAGCACGGTCCCCCAGCTTTGCAATGAGGACGCTCCTTGCATGGGGGGTGGGTTGCTGGCTGTATGAGAGGTGATTCCCCACCTCTGACCAATTTCAGAATTGTTTACCGCTGGAGCAAGTGCCCTGATAGTGTTTCCCTCTGTATAACTGGTGGGTTCAGGTTTTTTTTTCTTTTATGGTTCAAGTTAGATTTGATTCCTCTTTTATGTATTTATAGATATCAGCATGGAAATAATTCATTCCTATAAATACATCTGTGTGAAGGGAATAACTTTTTTCTGTTTTATTTTAAAATTTTATTTTTTAAAATTTTGAAATTTAATTTTATTTATTTTTTTATACAGCAGGTTATTATTAGTTATGTATTTTATGCATATACATGTATACAGGTCAATCCCAATCTCCCAACTCATCCCACCACCACCACCCCATGTCTTCCCACACTTGGTGTCCATACGTTTGTTCTCTACCTCTGTGTCTCTATTTCTTCCCTGCAAACCAGTTCATCTGTACCATTTTTTAGGTTCCACATATATGCATTAATATACAATATTTGTTTTCCTCTTTCTGACTGACTTCATTCGGTATGACAGTCTCTAGATCCATCGATGTCTCTACAAATGACCCAGTTTCATTCCTTTTTATGGCTGAGTAATATTGCATTTTATATATGTACCACATCTTTATCCATTCATCTGTCTGTGGGCATTTAGGTTGCTTGCATTACCTGGCTATTGTAAATAGTGCTGCAATGAACATTGTGGTGAATGTGCCTTTTTGATTTATGGTTTTCTCTGGGTATATGCCCAGAAGTGGGATTGCTGGATCAGATGGTAATTCTATTTCTAGTTTTTTTAAGGAAACTCCATACTATTCTCCATAGTGACTGTATCAATTTACATCCCCACCAATAGTGGAAGAGGGCTCCTTTTGTCCACACCCTCCCAAGAATTTGTTGTTTGTAGATTTTCTGAGGATGCCGATTCTAACAGGTGTGAGGTGATACCTCATTGTAGTTTTGATTTGCATTTCTCTAATACTTAGTGCTGTTGAGCAGCTTTTCATGTGCGTCTTGGCC
Organism: Mesoplodon densirostris; assembly: GCF_025265405.1. NCBI lineage: Eukaryota > Metazoa > Chordata > Mammalia > Artiodactyla > Ziphiidae > Mesoplodon > Mesoplodon densirostris. The sequence goes on from NC_082670.1 coordinate 51,065,832, forward strand.
ATCTCTGTGTCTTCTTTGAAGAAACGTCTCTTTAGATCTTCTGCCCATTTTTGTATTGGGTTGTTTGTTTTTTTAATATTAAGCTGCATGAGCTGTTTATATATATATTGGAGATTAAACCTTTGTCCATTGATTCGTTTGCAACGATTTTCGCCCATTCTGAGGGATGCCTTTTTCCATTCCCGTTTTTTTAACAAAAAAGGAAAGAAAGAAAAAGAAGCACAACACTAATGTGGGTAAAATATGCCTTTTGAAATGGTCGTTTTGAAATATGGACGTCCTTTGAATTTTTTGGTCGATATGTGACCCCAGGATTTGTGTTCAGGGCAGGTGTCATTTACAGGCCTGCAATGATTTTGAATATCAACTGACCCTTAGCGCTGGGATTAAAGCTGCTGTTGCGTGAAACGGCCACAAGGTGGCAGCAGTTCTCCCTTACCTAATCTGGTTACTAGAGCAACAGAGCCTCAATGGAGGTCGTGTTCTAGATTGGAATTTAGAATGGAATGTGCCAGGAGAAAGCCCCTCAAGTTTGTCTCACTACTTCTTGTTCGTGTTTTTAATTTTTTTTTTTATTTTCTATTACAGCAAGTTTGATTACAATGTTTGGCTTGTTGTAGGTGTGGAAGATGTGGTTCTTTTACACATATACAGATGTCTGTTCTTCCTGGGATCCTTTTCCCGTGTACGTTAGGACAGAATGTTGAGTAGTCTTCTCTTGGTATTCCGTAGGTCTTTGGTGATTATATATGTCACCTGTGTTTGATTATGTCTGTTAACCCCGATATCGTAATGAAACCAATCCTCACACCTTTCCATTGGTGAACCATAAGTTTGTTTAATGAATCTGTGATTGCCCTTCTCCGTGGAAATATCTGCCCTGGTATCCATTTTTAGGTAACACCTATAAGTGATATGATACGATATGTGTCTTTCACTTTCTGACTTACTCCAAGTCACGTGATTACCTCTAGACTCATCTACGGGGCTGCAAATGGCATTGTGTCCTTTTTTTCCTTGGCTTCTATTCTGCCTTAGCGAGGTCCAGTTTCAAAAATGCGATTCCCTGAGGGTTGTGGATTAGCTGACCTGGGCAGCCTTACCCTGCCGGCCGGCCCTCCCCAGGTGTGCCTGGTTGAGGTCAATATAAACAGCGCTCCAGGCAGCAATAGCCCCTGAAGTTGTGCCTGACTCCATATTCTCTGCCCCGTCAGCAGTCTCGGGGCTGTGCTGGTGGGAGGGAGTGAGGGGCCAAGGCTTTGTTGGTGGCCCGGTGTGAGTGGGGCTCTGCTGGCCTTTCTGCAGGAGTTGCCAGGCTGCCACCTGTAAAGAAGAGGATGTGTCACCCATACCTTCTGATGGAATTTCTCTCCAGACAGAGGTGAGGAAGGAAAAAAGCAGTGGGGGCCGGGACAGGAGGGGTATCACAGGCAGGGCAATAGAAAGCTTCCAGAAGAGCGCCCGGGGCCAGGACCATCCTGGCTGGCCTGCAGGCACCAAGTTGGCCTGCGTGCTGTCGCTGGTGTGGCTCCAGGGCCCTTCCTCTAGGCTTTCAAGCCCTTGTACATATTCAGGTGTTTTACCTGGGAAGGGTGGGACAGTTCAGCAGCAGCTGGCCTGGGGCTCAGCTCACGTTTACTCACAGATGCCTCAGCACGGTCCCCCAGCTTTGCAATGAGGACGCTCCTTGCATGGGGGGTGGGTTGCTGGCTGTATGGGAGGTGATTCCCCACCTCTGACCAATTTCAGAATTGTTTACCGCTGGAGCAAGTGCCCTGATAGTGTTTCCCTCTGTATAACTGGTGGGTTCAGGTTTTTTTTTCTTTTATGGTTCAAGTTAGATTTGATTCCTCTTTTATGTATTTATAGATATCAGCATGGAAATAATTCATTCCTATAAATACATCTGTGTGAAGGGAATAACTTTTTTCTGTTTTATTTTAAATTTTTATTTTTTAAAATTTTGAAATTTAATTTTATTTATTTTTTTATACAGCAGGTTATTATTAGTTATGTATTTTATGCATATACATGTATACAGGTCAATCCCAATCTCCCAACTCATCCCACCACCACCACCCCATGTCTTCCCACACTTGGTGTCCATACGTTTGTTCTCTACCTCTGTGTCTCTATTTCTTCCCTGCAAACCAGTTCATCTGTACCATTTTTTAGGTTCCACATATATGCATTAATATACAATATTTGTTTTCCTCTTTCTGACTGACTTCATTCGGTATGACAGTCTCTAGATCCATCGATGTCTCTACAAATGACCCAGTTTCATTCCTTTTTATGGCTGAGTAATATTGCATTTTATATATGTACCACATCTCTATCCATTCATCTGTCTGTGGGCATTTAGGTTGCTTGCATTACCTGGCTATTGTAAATAGTGCTGCAATGAACATTGTGGTGAATGTGCCTTTTTGATTTATGGTTTTCTCTGGGTATATGCCCAGAAGTGGGATTGCTGGATCAGATGGTAATTCTATTTCTAGTTTTTTTAAGGAAACTCCATACTATTCTCCATAGTGACTGTATCAATTTACATCCCCACCAATAGTGGAAGAGGGCTCCTTTTGTCCACACCCTCCCAAGAATTTGTTGTTTGTAGATTTTCTGAGGATGCCGATTCTAACAGGTGTGAGGTGATACCTCATTGTAGTTTTGATTTGCATTTCTCTAATACTTAGTGCTGTTGAGCAGCTTTTCATGTGCGTCTTGGCCATCTCTGTGTCTTCTTTGAAGAAACGTCTCTTTAGATCTTCTGCCCATTTTTGTATTGGGTTGTTTGTTTTTTTAATATTAAGCTGCATGAGCTGTTTATATATATATTGGAGATTAAACCTTTGTCCATTGATTCGTTTGCAACGATTTTCGCCCATTCTGAGGGATGCCTTTTTCCATTCCCGTTTTTTTAACAAAAAAGGAAAGAAAGAAAAAGAAGCACAACACTAATGTGGGTAAAATATGCCTTTTGAAATGGTCGTTTTGTAATATGGACGTCCTTTGAATTTTTTGGTCGATATGTGACCCCAGGATTTCTTTTCAGGGCAGGTGTCATTTACAGGCCTGCAATGATTTTGAATATCAACTGACCATTAGCGCTGGGATTAAAGCTGCTGTTGCGTGAAACGGCCACAAGGTGGCAGCAGTTCTCCCTTACCTAATCTGGTTACTAGAGCAACAGAGCCTCAATGGAGGTCGTGTTCTAGATTGGAATTTAGAATGGAATGTGCCAGGAGAAAGCCCCTCAAGTTTGTCTCACTACTTTTTGTTCGTGTTTTTAATTTTTTTTTTTATTTTCTATTACAGCAAGTTTGATTACAATGTTTGGCTTGTTGTAGGTGTGGAAGATGTGGTTCTTCTTCACATATACAGATGTCTGTTCTTCCTGGGATCCTTTTCCCGTGTACGTTAAGACAGAATGTTGAGTAGTCTTCTCTTGGTATTCCGTAGGTCTTTGGTGATTATATATGTCACCTGTGTTTGATTATGTCTGTTAACCCCGATATCGTAATGAAACCAATCCTCACACCTTTCCATTGGTGAACCATAAGTTTGTTTAATGAATCTGTGATTGCCCTTCTCCGTGGAAATATCTGCCCTGGTATCCATTTTTAGGTAACACCTATAAGTGATATGATACGATATGTGTCTTTCACTTTCTGACTTACTCCAAGTCACGTGATTACCTCTAGACTCATCTACGGGGCTGCAAATGGCATTGTGTCCTTTTTTTCCTTGGCTTCTATTCTGCCTTAGCGAGGTCCATTTTCAACAATGTGATTCCCTGAGGGTTGTGGATTAGCTGACCTGGGCAGCCTTACCCTGCCGGCCGGCCCTCCCCAGGTGTGCCTGGTTGAGGTCAATATAAACAGCGCTCCAGGCAGCAATAGCCCCTGAAGTTGTGCCTGACTCCATATTCTCTGCCCCGTCAGCAGTCTCGGGGCTGTGCTGGTGGGAGGGAGTGAGGGGCCAAGGCTTTGTTGGTGGCCCGGTGTGAGTGGGGCTCTGCTGGCCTTTCTGCAGGAGTTGCCAGGCTGCCACCTGTAAAGAAGAGGATGTGTCACCCATACCTTCTGATGGAATTTCTCTCCAGACAGAGGTGAGGAAGGAAAAAAGCAGTGGGGGCCGGGACAGGAGGGGTATCACAGGCAGGGCAATAGAAAGCTTCCAGAAGAGCGCCCGGGGCCAGGACCATCCTGGCTGGCCTGCAGGCACCAAGTTGGCCTGCGTGCTGTCGCTGGTGTGGCTCCAGGGCCCTTCCTCTAGGCTTTCAAGCCCTTGTACATATTCAGGTGTTTTACCTGGGAAGGGTGGGACAGTTCAGCAGCAGCTGGCCTGGGGCTCAGCTCACGTTTACTCACAGATGCCTCAGCACGGTCCCCCAGCTTTGCAATGAGGACGCTCCTTGCATGGGGGGTGGGTTGCTGGCTGTATGGGAGGTGATTCCCCACCTCTGACCAATTTCAGAATTGTTTACCGCTGGAGCAAGTGCCCTGATAGTGTTTCCCTCTGTATAACTGGTGGGTTCAGGTTTTTTTTTTCTTTTATGGTTCAAGTTAGATTTGATTCCTCTTTTATGTATTTATAGATATCAGCATGGAAATAATTCATTCCTATAAATACATCTGTGTGAAGGGAATAACTTTTTTCTGTTTTATTTTAAAATTTTATTTTTTAAAATTTTGAAATTTAATTTTATTTATTTTTTTATACAGCAGGTTATTATTAGTTATGTATTTTATGCATATACATGTATACAGGTCAATCCCAATCTCCCAACTCATCCCACCACCACCACCCCATGTCTTCCCACACTTGGTGTCCATACGTTTGTTCTCTACCTCTGTGTCTCTATTTCTTCCCTGCAAACCAGTTCATCTGTACCATTTTTTAGGTTCCACATATATGCATTAATATACAATATTTGTTTTCCTCTTTCTGACTGACTTCATTCGGTATGACAGTCTCTAGATCCATCGATGTCTCTACAAATGACCCAGTTTCATTCCTTTTTATGGCTGAGTAATATTCCATTTTATATATGTACCACATCTCTATCCATTCATCTGTCTGTGGGCATTTAGGTTGCTTGCATTACCTGGCTATTGTAAATAGTGCTGCAATGAACATTGTGGTGAATGTGCCTTTTTGATTTATGGTTTTCTCTGGGTATATGCCCAGAAGTGGGATTGCTGGATCAGATGGTAATTCTATTTCTAGTTTTTTTAAGGAAACTCCATACTGTTCTCCATAGTGACTGTATCAATTTACATCCCCACCAATAGTGGAAGAGGGCTCCTTTTGTCCACACCCTCCCAAGAATTTGTTGTTTGTAGATTTTCTGAGGATGCCGATTCTAACAGGTGTGAGGTGATACCTCATTGTAGTTTTGATTTGCATTTCTCTAATACTTAGTGCTGTTGAGCAGCTTTTCATGTGCGTCTTGGCCATCTCTGTGTCTTCTTTGAAGAAACGTCTCTTTAGATCTTCTGCCCATTTTTGTATTGGGTTGTTTGTTTTTTTAATATTAAGCTGCATGAGCTGTTTATATATATATTGGAGATTAAACCTTTGTCCATTGATTCGTTTGCAACGATTTTCGCCCATTCTGAGGGATGCCTTTTTCCATTCCCGTTTTTTTAACAAAAAAGGAAAGAAAGAAAAAGAAGCACAACACTAATGTGGGTAAAATATGCCTTTTGAAATGGTCGTTTTGAAATATGGACGTCCTTTGAATTTTTTGGTCGATATGTGACCCCAGGATTTGTGTTCAGGGCAGGTGTCATTTACAGGCCTGCAATGATTTTGAATATCAACTGACCATTAGCGCTGGGATTAAAGCTGCTGTTGCGTGAAACGGCCACAAGGTGGCAGCAGTTCTCCCTTACCTAATCTGGTTACTAGAGCAACAGAGCCTCAATGGAGGTCGTGTTCTAGATTGGAATTTAGAATGGAATGTGCCAGGAGAAAGCCCCTCAAGTTTGTCTCACTACTTCTTGTTCGTGTTTTTATTTTTTTTTTTTTATTTTCTATTACAGCAAGTTTGATTACAATGTTTGGCTTGTTGTAGGTGTGGAAGATGTGGTTCTTCTTCACATATACAGATGTCTGTTCTTCCTGGGATCCTTTTCCCGTGTACGTTAGGACAGAATGTTGAGTAGTCTTCTCTTGGTATTCCGTAGGTCTTTGGTGATTATATATGTCACCTGTGTTTGATTATGTCTGTTAACCCCGATATCGTAATGAAACCAATCCTCACACCTTTCCATTGGTGAACCATAAGTTTGTTTAATGAATCTGTGATTGCCCTTCTCCGTGGAAATATCTGCCCTGGTATCCATTTTTAGGTAACACCTATAAGTGATATGATACGATATGTGTCTTTCACTTTCTGACTTACTCCAAGTCACGTGATTACTTCTAGACTCATCTACGGGGCTGCAAATGGCATTGTGTCCTTTTTTTCCTTGGCTTCTATTCTGCCTTAGCGAGGTCCATTTTCAAAAATGCGATTCCCTGAGGGTTGTGGATTAGCTGACCTGGGCAGCCTTACCCTGCCGGCCGGCCCTCCCCAGGTGTGCCTGGTTGAGGTCAATATAAACAGCGCTCCAGGCAGCAATAGCCCCTGAAGTTGTGCCTGACTCCATATTCTCTGCCCCGTCAGCAGTCTCGGGGCTGTGCTGGTGGGAGGGAGTGAGGGGCCAAGGCTTTGTTGGTGGCCCGGTGTGAGTGGGGCTCTGCTGGCCTTTCTGCAGGAGTTGCCAGGCTGCCACCTGTAAAGAAGAGGATGTGTCACCCATACCTTCTGATGGAATTTCTCTCCAGACAGAGGTGAGGAAGGAAAAAAGCAGTGGGGGCCGGGACAGGAGGGGTATCACAGGCAGGGCAATAGAAAGCTTCCAGAAGAGCGCCCGGGGCCAGGACCATCCTGGCTGGCCTGCAGGCACCAAGTTGGCCTGCGTGCTGTCGCTGGTGTGGCTCCAGGGCCCTTCCTCTAGGCTTTCAAGCCCTTGTACATATTCAGGTGTTTTACCTGGGAAGGGTGGGACAGTTCAGCAGCAGCTGGCCTGGGGCTCAGCTCACGTTTACTCACAGATGCCTCAGCACGGTCCCCCAGCTTTGCAATGAGGACGCTCCTTGCATGGGGGGTGGGTTGCTGGCTGTATGGGAGGTGATTCCCCACCTCTGACCAATTTCAGAATTGTTTACCGCTGGAGCAAGTGCCCTGATAGTGTTTCCCTCTGTATAACTGGTGGGTTCAGGTTTTTTTTTCTTTTATGGTTCAAGTTAGATTTGATTCCTCTTTTATGTATTTATAGATATCAGCATGGAAATAATTCATTCCTATAAATACATCTGTGTGAAGGGAATAACTTTTTTCTGTTTTATTTTAAAATTTTATTTTTTAAAATTTTGAAATTTAATTTTATTTATTTTTTTATACAGCAGGTTATTATTAGTTATGTATTTTATGCATATACATGTATACAGGTCAATCCCAATCTCCCAACTCATCCCACCACCACCACCCCATGTCTTCCCACACTTGGTGTCCATACGTTTGTTCTCTACCTCTGTGTCTCTATTTCTTCCCTGCAAACCAGTTCATCTGTACCATTTTTTAGGTTCCACATATATGCATTAATATACAATATTTGTTTTCCTCTTTCTGACTGACTTCATTCGGTATGACAGTCTCTAGATCCATCGATGTCTCTACAAATGACCCAGTTTCATTCTTTTTATGGCTGAGTAATATTGCATTTTATATATGTACCACATCTCTATCCATTCATCTGTCTGTGGGCATTTAGGTTGCTTGCATTACCTGGCTATTGTAAATAGTGCTGCAATGAACATTGTGGTGAATGTGCCTTTTTGATTTATGGTTTTCTCTGGGTATATGCCCAGAAGTGGGATTGCTGGATCAGATGGTAATTCTATTTCTAGTTTTTTTAAGGAAACTCCATACTATTCTCCATAGTGACTGTATCAATTTACATCCCCACCAATAGTGGAAGAGGGCTCCTTTTGTCCACACCCTCCCAAGAATTTGTTGTTTGTAGATTTTCTGAGGATGCCGATTCTAACAGGTGTGAGGTGATACCTCATTGTAGTTTTGACTTGCATTTCTCTAATACTTAGTGCTGTTGAGCAGCTTTTCATGTGCGTCTTGGCCATCTCTGTGTCTTCTTTGAAGAAACGTCTCTTTAGATCTTCTGCCCATTTTTGTATTGGGTTGTTTGTTTTTTTAATATTAAGCTGCATGAGCTGTTTATATATATATTGGAGATTAAACCTTTGTCCATTGATTCGTTTGCAACGATTTTCGCCCATTCTGAGGGATGCCTTTTTCCATTCCCGTTTTTTTAACAAAAAAGGAAAGAAAGAAAAAGAAGCACAACACTAATGTGGGTAAAATATGCCTTTTGAAATGGTCGTTTTGTAATATGGACGTCCTTTGAATTTTTTGGTCGATATGTGACCCCAGGATTTCTTTTCAGGGCAGGTGTCATTTACAGGCCTGCAATGATTTTGAATATCAACTGACCATTAGCGCTGGGATTAAAGCTGCTGTTGCGTGAAACGGCCACAAGGTGGCAGCAGTTCTCCCTTACCTAATCTGGTTACTAGAGCAACAGAGCCTCAATGGAGGTCGTGTTCTAGATTGGAATTTAGAATGGAATGTGCCAGGAGAAAACCCCTCAAGTTTGTCTCACTACTTTTTGTTCGTGTTTTTAATTTTTTTTTTTATTTTCTATTACAGCAAGTTTGATTACAATGTTTGGCTTGTTGTAGGTGTGGAAGATGTGGTTCTTCTTCACATATACAGATGTCTGTTCTTCCTGGGATCCTTTTCCCATGTACGTTAAGACAGAATGTTGAGTAGTCTTCTCTTGGTATTCCGTAGGTCTTTGGTGATTATATATGTCACCTGTGTTTGATTATGTCTGTTAACCCCGATATCGTAATGAAACCAATCCTCACACCTTTCCATTGGTGAACCATAAGTTTGTTTAATGAATCTGTGATTGCCCTTCTCCGTGGAAATATCTGCCCTGGTATCCATTTTTAGGTAACAGCTATAAGTGATATGATACGATATGTGTCTTTCACTTTCTGACTTACTCCAAGTCACGTGATTACCTCTAGACTCATCTACGGGGCTGCAAATGGCATTGTGTCCTTTTTTTCCTTGGCTTCTATTCTGCCTTAGCGAGGTCCATTTTCAACAATGTGATTCCCTGAGGGTTGTGGATTAGCTGACCTGGGCAGCCTTACCCTGCCGGCCGGCCCTCCCCAGGTGTGCCTGGTTGAGGTCAATATAAACAGCGCTCCAGGCAGCAATAGCCCCTGAAGTTGTGCCTGACTCCATATTCTCTGCCCCGTCAGCAGTCTCGGGGCTGTGCTGGTGGGAGGGAGTGAGGGGCCAAGGCTTTGTTGGTGGCCCGGTGTGAGTGGGGCTCTGCTGGCCTTTCTGCAGGAGTTGCCAGGCTGCCACCTGTAAAGAAGAGGATGTGTCACCCATACCTTCTGATGGAATTTCTCTCCAGACAGAGGTGAGGAAGGAAAAAAGCAGTGGGGGCCGGGACAGGAGGGGTATCACAGGCAGGGCAATAGAAAGCTTCCAGAAGAGCGCCCGGGGCCAGGACCATCCTGGCTGGCCTGCAGGCACCAAGTTGGCCTGCGTGCTGTCGCTGGTGTGGCTCCAGGGCCCTTCCTCTAGGCTTTCAAGCCCTTGTACATATTCAGGTGTTTTACCTGGGAAGGGTGGGACAGTTCAGCAGCAGCTGGCCTGGGGCTCAGCTCACGTTTACTCACAGATGCCTCAGCACGGTCCCCCAGCTTTGCAATGAGGACGCTCCTTGCATGGGGGGTGGGTTGCTGGCTGTATGGGAGGTGATTCCCCACCTCTGACCAATTTCAGAATTGTTTACCGCTGGAGCAAGTGCCCTGATAGTGTTTCCCTCTGTATAACTGGTGGGTTCAGGTTTTTTTTTTCTTTTATGGTTCAAGTTAGATTTGATTCCTCTTTTATGTATTTATAGATATCAGCATGGAAATAATTCATTCCTATAAATACATCTGTGTGAAGGGAATAACTTTTTTCTGTTTTATTTTAAAATTTTATTTTTTAAAATTTTGAAATTTAATTTTATTTATTTTTTTATACAGCAGGTTATTATTAGTTATGTATTTTATGCATATACATGTATACAGGTCAATCCCAATCTCCCAACTCATCCCACCACCACCACCCCATGTCTTCCCACACTTGGTGTCCATACGTTTGTTCTCTACCTCTGTGTCTCTATTTCTTCCCTGCAAACCAGTTCATCTGTACCATTTTTTAGGTTCCACATATATGCATTAATATACAATATTTGTTTTCCTCTTTCTGACTGACTTCATTCGGTATGACAGTCTCTAGATCCATCGATGTCTCTACAAATGACCCAGTTTCATTCCTTTTTATGGCTGAGTAATATTCCATTTTATATATGTACCACATCTCTATCCATTCATCTGTCTGTGGGCATTTAGGTTGCTTGCATTACCTGGCTATTGTAAATAGTGCTGCAATGAACATTGTGGTGAATGTGCCTTTTTGATTTATGGTTTTCTCTGGGTATATGCCCAGAAGTGGGATTGCTGGATCAGATGGTAATTCTATTTCTAGTTTTTTTAAGGAAACTCCATACTGTTCTCCATAGTGACTGTATCAATTTACATCCCCACCAATAGTGGAAGAGGGCTCCTTTTGTCCACACCCTCCCAAGAATTTGTTGTTTGTAGATTTTCTGAGGATGCCGATTCTAACAGGTGTGAGGTGATACCTCATTGTAGTTTTGATTTGCATTTCTCTAATACTTAGTGCTGTTGAGCAGCTTTTCATGTGCGTCTTGGCCATCTCTGTGTCTTCTTTGAAGAAACGTCTCTTTAGATCTTCTGCCCATTTTTGTATTGGGTTGTTTGTTTTTTTAATATTAAGCTGCATGAGCTGTTTATATATATATTGGAGATTAAACCTTTGTCCATTGATTCGTTTGCAACGATTTTCGCCCATTCTGAGGGATGCCTTTTTCCATTCCCGTTTTTTTAACAAAAAAGGAAAGAAAGAAAAAGAAGCACAACACTAATGTGGGTAAAATATGCCTTTTGAAATGGTCGTTTTGTAATATGGACGTCCTTTGAATTTTTTGGTCGATATGTGACCCCAGGATTTCTTTTCAGGGCAGGTGTCATTTACAGGCCTGCAATGATTTTGAATATCAACTGACCATTAGCGCTGGGATTAAAGCTGCTGTTGCGTGAAACGGCCACAAGGTGGCAGCAGTTCTCCCTTACCTAATCTGGTTACTAGAGCAACAGAGCCTCAATGGAGGTCGTGTTCTAGATTGGAATTTAGAATGGAATGTGCCAGGAGAAAGCCCCTCAAGTTTGTCTCACTACTTTTTGTTCGTGTTTTTAATTTTTTTTTTTATTTTCTATTACAGCAAGTTTGATTACAATGTTTGGCTTGTTGTAGGTGTGGAAGATGTGGTTCTTCTTCACATATACAGATGTCTGTTCTTCCTGGGATCCTTTTCCCGTGTACGTTAAGACAGAATGTTGAGTAGTCTTCTCTTGGTATTCCGTAGGTCTTTGGTGATTATATATGTCACCTGTGTTTGATTATGTCTGTTAACCCCGATATCGTAATGAAACCAATCCTCACACCTTTCCATTGGTGAACCATAAGTTTGTTTAATGAATCTGTGATTGCCCTTCTCCGTGGAAATATCTGCCCTGGTATCCATTTTTAGGTAACAGCTATAAGTGATATGATACGATATGTGTCTTTCACTTTCTGACTTACTCCAAGTCACGTGATTACCTCTAGACTCATCTACGGGGCTGCAAATGGCATTGTGTCCTTTTTTTCCTTGGCTTCTATTCTGCCTTAGCGAGGTCCATTTTCAACAATGTGATTCCCTGAGGGTTGTGGATTAGCTGACCTGGGCAGCCTTACCCTGCCGGCCGGCCCTCCCCAGGTGTGCCTGGTTGAGGTCAATATAAACAGCGCTCCAGGCAGCAATAGCCCCTGAAGTTGTGCCTGACTCCATATTCTCTGCCCCGTCAGCAGTCTCGGGGCTGTGCTGGTGGGAGGGAGTGAGGGGCCAAGGCTTTGTTGGTGGCCCGGTGTGAGTGGGGCTCTGCTGGCCTTTCTGCAGGAGTTGCCAGGCTGCCACCTGTAAAGAAGAGGATGTGTCACCCATACCTTCTGATGGAATTTCTCTCCAGACAGAGGTGAGGAAGGAAAAAAGCAGTGGGGGCCGGGACAGGAGGGGTATCACAGGCAGGGCAATAGAAAGCTTCCAGAAGAGCGCCCGGGGCCAGGACCATCCTGGCTGGCCTGCAGGCACCAAGTTGGCCTGCGTGCTGTCGCTGGTGTGGCTCCAGGGCCCTTCCTCTAGGCTTTCAAGCCCTTGTACATATTCAGGTGTTTTACCTGGGAAGGGTGGGACAGTTCAGCAGCAGCTGGCCTGGGGCTCAGCTCACGTTTACTCACAGATGCCTCAGCACGGTCCCCCAGCTTTGCAATGAGGACGCTCCTTGCATGGGGGGTGGGTTGCTGGCTGTATGGGAGGTGATTCCCCACCTCTGACCAATTTCAGAATTGTTTACCGCTGGAGCAAGTGCCCTGATAGTGTTTCCCTCTGTATAACTGGTGGGTTCAGGTTTTTTTTTTCTTTTATGGTTCAAGTTAGATTTGATTCCTCTTTTATGTATTTATAGATATCAGCATGGAAATAATTCATTCCTATAAATACATCTGTGTGAAGGGAATAACTTTTTTCTGTTTTATTTTAAAATTTTATTTTTTAAAATTTTGAAATTTAATTTTATTTATTTTTTTATACAGCAGGTTATTATTAGTTATGTATTTTATGCATATACATGTATACAGGTCAATCCCAATCTCCCAACTCATCCCACCACCACCACCCCATGTCTTCCCACACTTGGTGTCCATACGTTTGTTCTCTACCTCTGTGTCTCTATTTCTTCCCTGCAAACCAGTTCATCTGTACCATTTTTTAGGTTCCACATATATGCATTAATATACAATATTTGTTTTCCTCTTTCTGACTGACTTCATTCGGTATGACAGTCTCTAGATCCATCGATGTCTCTACAAATGACCCAGTTTCATTCCTTTTTATGGCTGAGTAATATTCCATTTTATATATGTACCACATCTCTATCCATTCATCTGTCTGTGGGCATTTAGGTTGCTTGCATTACCTGGCTATTGTAAATAGTGCTGCAATGAACATTGTGGTGAATGTGCCTTTTTGATTTATGGTTTTCTCTGGGTATATGCCCAGAAGTGGGATTGCTGGATCAGATGGTAATTCTATTTCTAGTTTTTTTAAGGAAACTCCATACTGTTCTCCATAGTGACTGTATCAATTTACATCCCCACCAATAGTGGAAGAGGGCTCCTTTTGTCCACACCCTCCCAAGAATTTGTTGTTTGTAGATTTTCTGAGGATGCCGATTCTAACAGGTGTGAGGTGATACCTCATTGTAGTTTTGATTTGCATTTCTCTAATACTTAGTGCTGTTGAGCAGCTTTTCATGTGCGTCTTGGCCATCTCTGTGTCTTCTTTGAAGAAACGTCTCTTTAGATCTTCTGCCCATTTTTGTATTGGGTTGTTTGTTTTTTTAATATTAAGCTGCATGAGCTGTTTATATATATATTGGAGATTAAACCTTTGTCCATTGATTCGTTTGCAACGATTTTCGCCCATTCTGAGGGATGCCTTTTTCCATTCCCGTTTTTTTAACAAAAAAGGAAAGAAAGAAAAAGAAGCACAACACTAATGTGGGTAAAATATGCCTTTTGAAATGGTCGTTTTGAAATATGGACGTCCTTTGAATTTTTTGGTCGATATGTGACCCCAGGATTTGTGTTCAGGGCAGGTGTCATTTACAGGCCTGCAATGATTTTGAATATCAACTGACCATTAGCGCTGGGATTAAAGCTGCTGTTGCGTGAAACGGCCACAAGGTGGCAGCAGTTCTCCCTTACCTAATCTGGTTACTAGAGCAACAGAGCCTCAATGGAGGTCGTGTTCTAGATTGGAATTTAGAATGGAATGTGCCAGGAGAAAGCCCCTCAAGTTTGTCTCACTACTTCTTGTTCGTGTTTTTATTTTTTTTTTTTTATTTTCTATTACAGCAAGTTTGATTACAATGTTTGGCTTGTTGTAGGTGTGGAAGATGTGGTTCTTCTTCACATATACAGATGTCTGTTCTTCCTGGGATCCTTTTCCCGTGTACGTTAGGACAGAATGTTGAGTAGTCTTCTCTTGGTATTCCGTAGGTCTTTGGTGATTATATATGTCACCTGTGTTTGATTATGTCTGTTAACCCCGATATCGTAATGAAACCAATCCTCACACCTTTCCATTGGTGAACCATAAGTTTGTTTAATGAATCTGTGATTGCCCTTCTCCGTGGAAATATCTGCCCTGGTATCCATTTTTAGGTAACACCTATAAGTGATATGATACGATATGTGTCTTTCACTTTCTGACTTACTCCAAGTCACGTGATTACTTCTAGACTCATCTACGGGGCTGCAAATGGCATTGTGTCCTTTTTTTCCTTGGCTTCTATTCTGCCTTAGCGAGGTCCATTTTCAAAAATGCGATTCCCTGAGGGTTGTGGATTAGCTGACCTGGGCAGCCTTACCCTGCCGGCCGGCCCTCCCCAGGTGTGCCTGGTTGAGGTCAATATAAACAGCGCTCCAGGCAGCAATAGCCCCTGAAGTTGTGCCTGACTCCATATTCTCTGCCCCGTCAGCAGTCTCGGGGCTGTGCTGGTGGGAGGGAGTGAGGGGCCAAGGCTTTGTTGGTGGCCCGGTGTGAGTGGGGCTCTGCTGGCCTTTCTGCAGGAGTTGCCAGGCTGCCACCTGTAAAGAAGAGGATGTGTCACCCATACCTTCTGATGGAATTTCTCTCCAGACAGAGGTGAGGAAGGAAAAAAGCAGTGGGGGCCGGGACAGGAGGGGTATCACAGGCAGGGCAATAGAAAGCTTCCAGAAGAGCGCCCGGGGCCAGGACCATCCTGGCTGGCCTGCAGGCACCAAGTTGGCCTGCGTGCTGTCGCTGGTGTGGCTCCAGGGCCCTTCCTCTAGGCTTTCAAGCCCTTGTACATATTCAGGTGTTTTACCTGGGAAGGGTGGGACAGTTCAGCAGCAGCTGGCCTGGGGCTCAGCTCACGTTTACTCACAGATGCCTCAGCACGGTCCCCCAGCTTTGCAATGAGGACGCTCCTTGCATGGGGGGTGGGTTGCTGGCTGTATGGGAGGTGATTCCCCACCTCTGACCAATTTCAGAATTGTTTACCGCTGGAGCAAGTGCCCTGATAGTGTTTCCCTCTGTATAACTGGTGGGTTCAGGTTTTTTTTTCTTTTATGGTTCAAGTTAGATTTGATTCCTCTTTTATGTATTTATAGATATCAGCATGGAAATAATTCATTCCTATAAATACATCTGTGTGAAGGGAATAACTTTTTTCTGTTTTATTTTAAAATTTTATTTTTTAAAATTTTGAAATTTAATTTTATTTATTTTTTTATACAGCAGGTTATTATTAGTTATGTATTTTATGCATATACATGTATACAGGTCAATCCCAATCTCCCAACTCATCCCACCACCACCACCCCATGTCTTCCCACACTTGGTGTCCATACGTTTGTTCTCTACCTCTGTGTCTCTATTTCTTCCCTGCAAACCAGTTCATCTGTACCATTTTTTAGGTTCCACATATATGCATTAATATACAATATTTGTTTTCCTCTTTCTGACTGACTTCATTCGGTATGACAGTCTCTAGATCCATCGATGTCTCTACAAATGACCCAGTTTCATTCTTTTTATGGCTGAGTAATATTGCATTTTATATATGTACCACATCTCTATCCATTCATCTGTCTGTGGGCATTTAGGTTGCTTGCATTACCTGGCTATTGTAAATAGTGCTGCAATGAACATTGTGGTGAATGTGCCTTTTTGATTTATGGTTTTCTCTGGGTATATGCCCAGAAGTGGGATTGCTGGATCAGATGGTAATTCTATTTCTAGTTTTTTTAAGGAAACTCCATACTATTCTCCATAGTGACTGTATCAATTTACATCCCCACCAATAGTGGAAGAGGGCTCCTTTTGTCCACACCCTCCCAAGAATTTGTTGTTTGTAGATTTTCTGAGGATGCCGATTCTAACAGGTGTGAGGTGATACCTCATTGTAGTTTTGACTTGCATTTCTCTAATACTTAGTGCTGTTGAGCAGCTTTTCATGTGCGTCTTGGCCATCTCTGTGTCTTCTTTGAAGAAACGTCTCTTTAGATCTTCTGCCCATTTTTGTATTGGGTTGTTTGTTTTTTTAATATTAAGCTGCATGAGCTGTTTATATATATATTGGAGATTAAACCTTTGTCCATTGATTCGTTTGCAACGATTTTCGCCCATTCTGAGGGATGCCTTTTTCCATTCCCGTTTTTTTAACAAAAAAGGAAAGAAAGAAAAAGAAGCACAACACTAATGTGGGTAAAATATGCCTTTTGAAATGGTCGTTTTGTAATATGGACGTCCTTTGAATTTTTTGGTCGATATGTGACCCCAGGATTTCTTTTCAGGGCAGGTGTCATTTACAGGCCTGCAATGATTTTGAATATCAACTGACCATTAGCGCTGGGATTAAAGCTGCTGTTGCGTGAAACGGCCACAAGGTGGCAGCAGTTCTCCCTTACCTAATCTGGTTACTAGAGCAACAGAGCCTCAATGGAGGTCGTGTTCTAGATTGGAATTTAGAATGGAATGTGCCAGGAGAAAACCCCTCAAGTTTGTCTCACTACTTTTTGTTCGTGTTTTTAATTTTTTTTTTTATTTTCTATTACAGCAAGTTTGATTACAATGTTTGGCTTGTTGTAGGTGTGGAAGATGTGGTTCTTCTTCACATATACAGATGTCTGTTCTTCCTGGGATCCTTTTCCCATGTACGTTAAGACAGAATGTTGAGTAGTCTTCTCTTGGTATTCCGTAGGTCTTTGGTGATTATATATGTCACCTGTGTTTGATTATGTCTGTTAACCCCGATATCGTAATGAAACCAATCCTCACACCTTTCCATTGGTGAACCATAAGTTTGTTTAATGAATCTGTGATTGCCCTTCTCCGTGGAAATATCTGCCCTGGTATCCATTTTTAGGTAACAGCTATAAGTGATATGATACGATATGTGTCTTTCACTTTCTGACTTACTCCAAGTCACGTGATTACCTCTAGACTCATCTACGGGGCTGCAAATGGCATTGTGTCCTTTTTTTCCTTGGCTTCTATTCTGCCTTAGCGAGGTCCATTTTCAACAATGTGATTCCCTGAGGGTTGTGGATTAGCTGACCTGGGCAGCCTTACCCTGCCGGCCGGCCCTCCCCAGGTGTGCCTGGTTGAGGTCAATATAAACAGCGCTCCAGGCAGCAATAGCCCCTGAAGTTGTGCCTGACTCCATATTCTCTGCCCCGTCAGCAGTCTCGGGGCTGTGCTGGTGGGAGGGAGTGAGGGGCCAAGGCTTTGTTGGTGGCCCGGTGTGAGTGGGGCTCTGCTGGCCTTTCTGCAGGAGTTGCCAGGCTGCCACCTGTAAAGA
This sequence comes from Mesoplodon densirostris, assembly GCF_025265405.1. Classification (NCBI taxonomy): domain Eukaryota; kingdom Metazoa; phylum Chordata; class Mammalia; order Artiodactyla; family Ziphiidae; genus Mesoplodon; species Mesoplodon densirostris. The sequence goes on from NC_082670.1 coordinate 51,083,547, forward strand.
AGAGGATGTGTCACCCATACCTTCTGATGGAATTTCTCTCCAGACAGAGGTGAGGAAGGAAAAAAGCAGTGGGGGCCGGGACAGGAGGGGTATCACAGGCAGGGCAATAGAAAGCTTCCAGAAGAGCGCCCGGGGCCAGGACCATCCTGGCTGGCCTGCAGGCACCAAGTTGGCCTGCGTGCTGTCGCTGGTGTGGCTCCAGGGCCCTTCCTCTAGGCTTTCAAGCCCTTGTACATATTCAGGTGTTTTACCTGGGAAGGGTGGGACAGTTCAGCAGCAGCTGGCCTGGGGCTCAGCTCACGTTTACTCACAGATGCCTCAGCACGGTCCCCCAGCTTTGCAATGAGGACGCTCCTTGCATGGGGGGTGGGTTGCTGGCTGTATGGGAGGTGATTCCCCACCTCTGACCAATTTCAGAATTGTTTACCGCTGGAGCAAGTGCCCTGATAGTGTTTCCCTCTGTATAACTGGTGGGTTCAGGTTTTTTTTTTCTTTTATGGTTCAAGTTAGATTTGATTCCTCTTTTATGTATTTATAGATATCAGCATGGAAATAATTCATTCCTATAAATACATCTGTGTGAAGGGAATAACTTTTTTCTGTTTTATTTTAAAATTTTATTTTTTAAAATTTTGAAATTTAATTTTATTTATTTTTTTATACAGCAGGTTATTATTAGTTATGTATTTTATGCATATACATGTATACAGGTCAATCCCAATCTCCCAACTCATCCCACCACCACCACCCCATGTCTTCCCACACTTGGTGTCCATACGTTTGTTCTCTACCTCTGTGTCTCTATTTCTTCCCTGCAAACCAGTTCATCTGTACCATTTTTTAGGTTCCACATATATGCATTAATATACAATATTTGTTTTCCTCTTTCTGACTGACTTCATTCGGTATGACAGTCTCTAGATCCATCGATGTCTCTACAAATGACCCAGTTTCATTCCTTTTTATGGCTGAGTAATATTCCATTTTATATATGTACCACATCTCTATCCATTCATCTGTCTGTGGGCATTTAGGTTGCTTGCATTACCTGGCTATTGTAAATAGTGCTGCAATGAACATTGTGGTGAATGTGCCTTTTTGATTTATGGTTTTCTCTGGGTATATGCCCAGAAGTGGGATTGCTGGATCAGATGGTAATTCTATTTCTAGTTTTTTTAAGGAAACTCCATACTGTTCTCCATAGTGACTGTATCAATTTACATCCCCACCAATAGTGGAAGAGGGCTCCTTTTGTCCACACCCTCCCAAGAATTTGTTGTTTGTAGATTTTCTGAGGATGCCGATTCTAACAGGTGTGAGGTGATACCTCATTGTAGTTTTGATTTGCATTTCTCTAATACTTAGTGCTGTTGAGCAGCTTTTCATGTGCGTCTTGGCCATCTCTGTGTCTTCTTTGAAGAAACGTCTCTTTAGATCTTCTGCCCATTTTTGTATTGGGTTGTTTGTTTTTTTAATATTAAGCTGCATGAGCTGTTTATATATATATTGGAGATTAAACCTTTGTCCATTGATTCGTTTGCAACGATTTTCGCCCATTCTGAGGGATGCCTTTTTCCATTCCCGTTTTTTTAACAAAAAAGGAAAGAAAGAAAAAGAAGCACAACACTAATGTGGGTAAAATATGCCTTTTGAAATGGTCGTTTTGAAATATGGACGTCCTTTGAATTTTTTGGTCGATATGTGACCCCAGGATTTGTGTTCAGGGCAGGTGTCATTTACAGGCCTGCAATGATTTTGAATATCAACTGACCATTAGCGCTGGGATTAAAGCTGCTGTTGCGTGAAACGGCCACAAGGTGGCAGCAGTTCTCCCTTACCTAATCTGGTTACTAGAGCAACAGAGCCTCAATGGAGGTCGTGTTCTAGATTGGAATTTAGAATGGAATGTGCCAGGAGAAAGCCCCTCAAGTTTGTCTCACTACTTCTTGTTCGTGTTTTTATTTTTATTTTTTTATTTTCTATTACAGCAAGTTTGATTACAATGTTTGGCTTGTTGTAGGTGTGGAAGATGTGGTTCTTCTTCACATATACAGATGTCTGTTCTTCCTGGGATCCTTTTCCCGTGTACGTTAAGACAGAATGTTGAGTAGTCTTCTCTTGGTATTCCGTAGGTCTTTGGTGATTATATATGTCACCTGTGTTTGATTATGTCTGTTAACCCCGATATCGTAATGAAACCAATCCTCACACCTTTCCATTGGTGAACCATAAGTTTGTTTAATGAATCTGTGATTGCCCTTCTCCGTGGAAATATCTGCCCTGGTATCCATTTTTAGGTAACACCTATAAGTGATATGATACGATATGTGTCTTTCACTTTCTGACTTACTCCAAGTCACGTGATTACCTCTAGACTCATCTACGGGGCTGCAAATGGCATTGTGTCCTTTTTTTCCTTGGCTTCTATTCTGCCTTAGCGAGGTCCATTTTCAACAATGTGATTCCCTGAGGGTTGTGGATTAGCTGACCTGGGCAGCCTTACCCTGCCGGCCGGCCCTCCCCAGGTGTGCCTGGTTGAGGTCAATATAAACAGCGCTCCAGGCAGCAATAGCCCCTGAAGTTGTGCCTGACTCCATATTCTCTGCCCCGTCAGCAGTCTCGGGGCTGTGCTGGTGGGAGGGAGTGAGGGGCCAAGGCTTTGTTGGTGGCCCGGTGTGAGTGGGGCTCTGCTGGCCTTTCTGCAGGAGTTGCCAGGCTGCCACCTGTAAAGAAGAGGATGTGTCACCCATACCTTCTGATGGAATTTCTCTCCGGACAGAGGTGAGGAAGGAAAAAAGCAGTGGGGGCCGGGACAGGAAGGGTATCTCAGGCAGGGCAATAGAAAGCTTCCAGAAGAGCGCCCGGGGCCAGGACCATCCTGGCTGGCCTGCAGGCACCAAGTTGGCCTGCGTGCTGTCGCTGGGGTGGCTCCAGGGTCCTTCCTCTAGGCTTTCAAGCCCTTGTACATATTCAGGTGTTTTACCTGGGAAGGGTGGGAACAGTTCAGCAGCAGCTGGCCTGGGGCTCAGCTCACGTTTACTCACAAATGCCTCAGCACGGTCCCCCAGCTTTGCAATGAGGGCGCTCCTTGCATGCGGGGTGGGTTGCTGGCTGTATGGGAGGTGATTCCCCACCTCTGACCAATTTCAGAATTGTTTACTGCTGGAGCAAGTGCCCTGCTAGGGTTTCCCTCTGTATAACTGGTGGGTTCAGGTTTTTTTTTCTTTTATGGTTCAAGTTAGATTTGATTCCTCTTTTATGTATTTATAGATATCAGCATGGAAATAATTCATTCTTATAAATACATCTGAGTGGAGGGAATAACTTTTTTCTGTTTTATTTTAAAATTTTATTTTTTAAAATTTTGAAATTTAATTTTATTTATTTTTTTATACAGCAGGTTATTATTAGTTATGTATTTTATGCATATACATGTATACAGGTCAATCCCAATCTCCCAACTCATACCACCACCACCACCCCAAGTCTTCCCACACTTGGTGTCCATACATTTGTTCTCTACATCTGTGTCTCTATTTCTTCCCTGCAAACCAGTTCATCTGTACCATTTTTTAGGTTCCACATATATGCATTAATATACAATATTTGTTTTCCTCTTTCTGACTGACTTCATTCTGTATGACAGTCTCTAGATCCATCGATGTCTCTACAAATGACCCAGTTTCATTCCTTTTTATGGCTGAGTAATATTGCATTTTATATATGTACCACATCTCTATCCATTCATCTGTCTGTGGGCATTTAGGTTGCTTGCATTACCTGGCTATTGTAAATAGTGCTGCAATGAACATTGTGGTGAATGTGCCTTTTTGATTTATGGTTTTCTCTGGGTATATGCCCAGAAGTGGGATTGCTGGATCAGATGGTAATTCTATTTCTAGTTTTTTTAAGGAAACTCCATACTGTTCTCCATAGTGACTGTATCAATTTACATCCCCACCAATAGTGGAAGAGGGCTCCTTTTGTCCACACCCTCCCCAGAATTTGTTGTTTGTAGATTTTCTGAGGATGCCGATTCTAACAGGTGTGAGGTGATACCTCATTGTAGTTTTGATTTGCATTTCTCTAATACTTAGTGCTGTTGAGCAGCTTTTCATGTGCGTCTTGGCCATCTCTGTGTCTTCTTTGAAGAAACGTCTCTTTAGATCTTCTGCCCATTTTTGTATTGGGTTGTTTGTTTTTTTAATATTAAGCTGCATGAGCTGTTTATATATATATTGGAGATTAAACCTTTGTCCATTGATTCGTTTGCAACGATTTTCGCCCATTCTGAGGGATGCCTTTTTCCATTCCCGTTTTTTTAACAAAAAAGGAAAGAAAGAAAAAGAAGCAGAACACTAATGTGGGTAAAATATGCCTTTTGAAATGGTCGTTATGAAATATGGACGTCCTTTGAATTTTTTGGTCGATATGTGACCCCAGGATTTCTTTTCAGGGCAGGTGTCATTTACAGGCCTGCAATGATTTTGAATATCAACAGACCCTTAGCGCTGGGATTAAAGCTGCTGTTGCGTGAAACGGCCACAAGGTGGCAGCAGTTCTCCCTTACCTAATCTGGTTACTAGAGCAACAGAGCCTCAATGGAGGTCGTGTTCTAGATTGGAATTTAGAATGGAATGTGCCAGGAGAAAGCCCCTCAAGTTTGTCTCACTACTTCTTGTTCGTGTTTTTAATTTTTTTTTTTATTTTCTATTACAGCAAGTTTGATTACAATGTTTGGCTTGTTGTAGGTGTGGAAGATGTGGTTCTTTTACACATATACAGATGTCTGTTCTTCCTGGGATCCTTTTCCCGTGTACGTTAGGACAGAATGTTGAGTAGTCTTCTCTTGGTATTCCGTAGGTCTTTGGTGATTATATATGTCACCTGTGTTTGATTATGTCTGTTAACCCCGATATCGTAATGAAACCAATCCTCACACCTTTCCATTGGTGAACCATAAGTTTGTTTAATGAATCTGTGATTGCCCTTCTCCGTGGAAATATCTGCCCTGGTATCCATTTTTAGGTAACACCTATAAGTGATATGATACGATATGTGTCTTTCACTTTCTGACTTACTCCAAGTCACGTGATTACCTCTAGACTCATCTACGGGGCTGCAAATGGCATTGTGTCCTTTTTTTCCTTGGCTTCTATTCTGCCTTAGCGAGGTCCATTTTCAAAAATGCGATTCCCTGAGGGTTGTGGATTAGCTGACCTGGGCAGCCTTACCCTGCCGGCCGGCCCTCCCCAGGTGTGCCTGGTTGAGGTCAATATAAACAGCGCTCCAGGCAGCAATAGCCCCTGAAGTTGTGCCTGACTCCATATTCTCTGCCCCGTCAGCAGTCTCGGGGCTGTGCTGGTGGGAGGGAGTGAGGGGCCAAGGCTTTGTTGGTGGCCCGGTGTGAGTGGGGCTCTGCTGGCCTTTCTGCAGGAGTTGCCAGGCTGCCACCTGTAAAGAAGAGGATGTGTCACCCATACCTTCTGATGGAATTTCTCTCCAGACAGAGGTGAGGAAGGAAAAAAGCAGTGGGGGCCGGGACAGGAGGGGTATCACAGGCAGGGCAATAGAAAGCTTCCAGAACAGCGCCCGGGGCCAGGACCATCCTGGCTGGCCTGCAGGCACCAAGTTGGCCTGCGTGCTGTCTCTGGTGTGGCTCCAGGGCCCTTCCTCAAGGCTTTCAAGCCCTTGTACATATTCAGGTGTTTTACCTGGGAAGGTTGGGACAGTTCAGCAGCAGCTGGCCTGGGGCTCAGCTCACGTTTACTCACAGATGCCTCAGCACGGTCCCCCAGCTTTGCAATGAGGACGCTCCTTGCATGGGGGGTGGGTTGCTGGCTGTATGGGAGGTGATTCCCCACCTCTGACCAATTTCAGAATTGTTTACCGCTGGAGCAAGTGCCCTGATAGTGTTTCCCTCTGTATAACTGGTGGGTTCAGGTTTTTTTTTCTTTTATGGTTCAAGTTAGATTTGATTCCTCTTTTATGTATTTATAGATATCAGCATGGAAATAATTCATTCCTATAAATACATCTGTGTGAAGGGAATAACTTTTTTCTGTTTTATTTTAAAATTTTATTTTTTAAAATTTTGAAATTTAATTTTATTTATTTTTTTATACAGCAGGTTATTATTAGTTATGTATTTTATGCATATACATGTATACAGGTCAATCCCAATCTCCCAACTCATCCCACCACCACCACCCCATGTCTTCCCACACTTGGTGTCCATACGTTTGTTCTCTACCTCTGTGTCTCTATTTCTTCCCTGCAAACCAGTTCATCTGTACCATTTTTTAGGTTCCACATATATGCATTAATATACAATATTTGTTTTCCTCTTTCTGACTGACTTCATTCGGTATGACAGTCTCTAGATCCATCGATGTCTCTACAAATGACCCAGTTTCATTCTTTTTATGGCTGAGTAATATTGCATTTTATATATGTACCACATCTCTATCCATTCATCTGTCTGTGGGCATTTAGGTTGCTTGCATTACCTGGCTATTGTAAATAGTGCTGCAATGAACATTGTGGTGAATGTGCCTTTTTGATTTATGGTTTTCTCTGGGTATATGCCCAGAAGTGGGATTGCTGGATCAGATGGTAATTCTATTTCTAGTTTTTTTAAGGAAACTCCATACTATTCTCCATAGTGACTGTATCAATTTACATCCCCACCAATAGTGGAAGAGTGCTCCTTTTGTCCACATCCTCCCCAGAATTTGTTTTTTGTAGATTTTCTGAGGATGCCGATTCTAACAGGTGTGAGGTGATACCTCATTGTAGTTTTGATTTGCATTTCTCTAATACTTAGTGCTGTTGAGCAGCTTTTCATGTGCGTCTTGGCCATCTCTGTGTCTTCTTTGAAGAAACGTCTCTTTAGATCTTCTGCCCATTTTTGTATTGGGTTGTTTGTTTTTTTAATATTAAGCTGCATGAGCTGTTTATATATATATTGGAGATTAAACCTTTGTCCATTGATTCGTTTGCAACGATTTTCGCCCATTCTGAGGGATGCCTTTTTCCATTCCCGTTTTTTTAACAAAAAAGGAAAGAAAGAAAAAGAAGCACAACACTAATGTGGGTAAAATATGCCTTTTGAAATGGTCGTTTTGTAATATGGACGTCCTTTGAATTTTTTGGTCGATATGTGACCCCAGGATTTCTTTTCAGGGCAGGTGTCATTTACAGGCCTGCAATGATTTTGAATATCAACTGACCATTAGCGCTGGGATTAAAGCTGCTGTTGCGTGAAACGGCCACAAGGTGGCAGCAGTTCTCCCTTACCTAATCTGGTTACTAGAGCAACAGAGCCTCAATGGAGGTCGTGTTCTAGATTGGAATTTAGAATGGAATGTGCCAGGAGAAAGCCCCTCAAGTTTGTCTCACTACTTTTTGTTCGTGTTTTTAATTTTTTTTTTTATTTTCTATTACAGCAAGTTTGATTACAATGTTTGGCTTGTTGTAGGTGTGGAAGATGTGGTTCTTCTTCACATATACAGATGTCTGTTCTTCCTGGGATCCTTTTCCCGTGTACGTTAAGACAGAATGTTGAGTAGTCTTCTCTTGGTATTCCGTAGGTCTTTGGTGATTATATATGTCACCTGTGTTTGATTATGTCTGTTAACCCCGATATCGTAATGAAACCAATCCTCACACCTTTCCATTGGTGAACCATAAGTTTGTTTAATGAATCTGTGATTGCCCTTCTCCGTGGAAATATCTGCCCTGGTATCCATTTTTAGGTAACAGCTATAAGTGATATGATACGATATGTGTCTTTCACTTTCTGACTTACTCCAAGTCACGTGATTACCTCTAGACTCATCTACGGGGCTGCAAATGGCATTGTGTCCTTTTTTTCCTTGGCTTCTATTCTGCCTTAGCGAGGTCCATTTTCAACAATGTGATTCCCTGAGGGTTGTGGATTAGCTGACCTGGGCAGCCTTACCCTGCCGGCCGGCCCTCCCCAGGTGTGCCTGGTTGAGGTCAATATAAACAGCGCTCCAGGCAGCAATAGCCCCTGAAGTTGTGCCTGACTCCATATTCTCTGCCCCGTCAGCAGTCTCGGGGCTGTGCTGGTGGGAGGGAGTGAGGGGCCAAGGCTTTGTTGGTGGCCCGGTGTGAGTGGGGCTCTGCTGGCCTTTCTGCAGGAGTTGCCAGGCTGCCACCTGTAAAGAAGAGGATGTGTCACCCATACCTTCTGATGGAATTTCTCTCCAGACAGAGGTGAGGAAGGAAAAAAGCAGTGGGGGCCGGGACAGGAGGGGTATCACAGGCAGGGCAATAGAAAGCTTCCAGAAGAGCGCCCGGGGCCAGGACCATCCTGGCTGGCCTGCAGGCACCAAGTTGGCCTGCGTGCTGTCGCTGGTGTGGCTCCAGGGCCCTTCCTCTAGGCTTTCAAGCCCTTGTACATATTCAGGTGTTTTACCTGGGAAGGGTGGGACAGTTCAGCAGCAGCTGGCCTGGGGCTCAGCTCACGTTTACTCACAGATGCCTCAGCACGGTCCCCCAGCTTTGCAATGAGGACGCTCCTTGCATGGGGGGTGGGTTGCTGGCTGTATGGGAGGTGATTCCCCACCTCTGACCAATTTCAGAATTGTTTACCGCTGGAGCAAGTGCCCTGATAGTGTTTCCCTCTGTATAACTGGTGGGTTCAGGTTTTTTTTTTCTTTTATGGTTCAAGTTAGATTTGATTCCTCTTTTATGTATTTATAGATATCAGCATGGAAATAATTCATTCCTATAAATACATCTGTGTGAAGGGAATAACTTTTTTCTGTTTTATTTTAAAATTTTATTTTTTAAAATTTTGAAATTTAATTTTATTTATTTTTTTATACAGCAGGTTATTATTAGTTATGTATTTTATGCATATACATGTATACAGGTCAATCCCAATCTCCCAACTCATCCCACCACCACCACCCCATGTCTTCCCACACTTGGTGTCCATACGTTTGTTCTCTACCTCTGTGTCTCTATTTCTTCCCTGCAAACCAGTTCATCTGTACCATTTTTTAGGTTCCACATATATGCATTAATATACAATATTTGTTTTCCTCTTTCTGACTGACTTCATTCGGTATGACAGTCTCTAGATCCATCGATGTCTCTACAAATGACCCAGTTTCATTCCTTTTTATGGCTGAGTAATATTCCATTTTATATATGTACCACATCTCTATCCATTCATCTGTCTGTGGGCATTTAGGTTGCTTGCATTACCTGGCTATTGTAAATAGTGCTGCAATGAACATTGTGGTGAATGTGCCTTTTTGATTTATGGTTTTCTCTGGGTATATGCCCAGAAGTGGGATTGCTGGATCAGATGGTAATTCTATTTCTAGTTTTTTTAAGGAAACTCCATACTGTTCTCCATAGTGACTGTATCAATTTACATCCCCACCAATAGTGGAAGAGGGCTCCTTTTGTCCACACCCTCCCAAGAATTTGTTGTTTGTAGATTTTCTGAGGATGCCGATTCTAACAGGTGTGAGGTGATACCTCATTGTAGTTTTGATTTGCATTTCTCTAATACTTAGTGCTGTTGAGCAGCTTTTCATGTGCGTCTTGGCCATCTCTGTGTCTTCTTTGAAGAAACGTCTCTTTAGATCTTCTGCCCATTTTTGTATTGGGTTGTTTGTTTTTTTAATATTAAGCTGCATGAGCTGTTTATATATATATTGGAGATTAAACCTTTGTCCATTGATTCGTTTGCAACGATTTTCGCCCATTCTGAGGGATGCCTTTTTCCATTCCCGTTTTTTTAACAAAAAAGGAAAGAAAGAAAAAGAAGCACAACACTAATGTGGGTAAAATATGCCTTTTGAAATGGTCGTTTTGAAATATGGACGTCCTTTGAATTTTTTGGTCGATATGTGACCCCAGGATTTGTGTTCAGGGCAGGTGTCATTTACAGGCCTGCAATGATTTTGAATATCAACTGACCATTAGCGCTGGGATTAAAGCTGCTGTTGCGTGAAACGGCCACAAGGTGGCAGCAGTTCTCCCTTACCTAATCTGGTTACTAGAGCAACAGAGCCTCAATGGAGGTCGTGTTCTAGATTGGAATTTAGAATGGAATGTGCCAGGAGAAAGCCCCTCAAGTTTGTCTCACTACTTCTTGTTCGTGTTTTTATTTTTTTTTTTTTATTTTCTATTACAGCAAGTTTGATTACAATGTTTGGCTTGTTGTAGGTGTGGAAGATGTGGTTCTTCTTCACATATACAGATGTCTGTTCTTCCTGGGATCCTTTTCCCGTGTACGTTAAGACAGAATGTTGAGTAGTCTTCTCTTGGTATTCCGTAGGTCTTTGGTGATTATATATGTCACCTGTGTTTGATTATGTCTGTTAACCCCGATATCGTAATGAAACCAATCCTCACACCTTTCCATTGGTGAACCATAAGTTTGTTTAATGAATCTGTGATTGCCCTTCTCCGTGGAAATATCTGCCCTGGTATCCATTTTTAGGTAACACCTATAAGTGATATGATACGATATGTGTCTTTCACTTTCTGACTTACTCCAAGTCACGTGATTACCTCTAGACTCATCTACGGGGCTGCAAATGGCATTGTGTCCTTTTTTTCCTTGGCTTCTATTCTGCCTTAGCGAGGTCCATTTTCAACAATGTGATTCCCTGAGGGTTGTGGATTAGCTGACCTGGGCAGCCTTACCCTGCCGGCCGGCCCTCCCCAGGTGTGCCTGGTTGAGGTCAATATAAACAGCGCTCCAGGCAGCAATAGCCCCTGAAGTTGTGCCTGACTCCATATTCTCTGCCCCGTCAGCAGTCTCGGGGCTGTGCTGGTGGGAGGGAGTGAGGGGCCAAGGCTTTGTTGGTGGCCCGGTGTGAGTGGGGCTCTGCTGGCCTTTCTGCAGGAGTTGCCAGGCTGCCACCTGTAAAGAAGAGGATGTGTCACCCATACCTTCTGATGGAATTTCTCTCCGGACAGAGGTGAGGAAGGAAAAAAGCAGTGGGGGCCGGGACAGGAAGGGTATCTCAGGCAGGGCAATAGAAAGCTTCCAGAAGAGCGCCCGGGGCCAGGACCATCCTGGCTGGCCTGCAGGCACCAAGTTGGCCTGCGTGCTGTCGCTGGGGTGGCTCCAGGGTCCTTCCTCTAGGCTTTCAAGCCCTTGTACATATTCAGGTGTTTTACCTGGGAAGGGTGGGAACAGTTCAGCAGCAGCTGGCCTGGGGCTCAGCTCACGTTTACTCACAAATGCCTCAGCACGGTCCCCCAGCTTTGCAATGAGGGCGCTCCTTGCATGCGGGGTGGGTTGCTGGCTGTATGGGAGGTGATTCCCCACCTCTGACCAATTTCAGAATTGTTTACTGCTGGAGCAAGTGCCCTGCTAGGGTTTCCCTCTGTATAACTGGTGGGTTCAAGTTTTTTTTTCTTTTATGGTTCAAGTTAGATTTGATTCCTCTTTTATGTATTTATAGATATCAGCATGGAAATAATTCATTCTTATAAATACATCTGAGTGGAGGGAATAACTTTTTTCTGTTTTATTTTAAAATTTTATTTTTTAAAATTTTGAAATTTAATTTTATTTATTTTTTTATACAGCAGGTTATTATTAGTTATGTATTTTATGCATATACATGTATACAGGTCAATCCCAATCTCCCAACTCATCCCACCACCACCACCCCATGTCTTCCCACACTTGGTGTCCATACATTTGTTCTCTACCTCTGTGTCTCTATTTCTTCCCTGCAAACCAGTTCATCTGTACCATTTTTTAGGTTCCACATATATGCATTAATATACAATATTTGTTTTCCTCTTTCTGACTGACTTCATTCTGTATGACAGTCTCTAGATCCATCGATGTCTCTACAAATGACCCAGTTTCATTCCTTTTTATGGCTGAGTAATATTGCATTTTATATATGTACCACATCTCTATCCATTCATCTGTCTGTGGGCATTTAGGTTGCTTGCATTACCTGGCTATTGTAAATAGTGCTGCAATGAACATTGTGGTGAATGTGCCTTTTTGATTTATGGTTTTCTCTGGGTATATGCCCAGAAGTGGGATTGCTGGATCAGATGGTAATTCTATTTCTAGTTTTTTTAAGGAAACTCCATACTGTTCTCCATAGTGACTGTATCAATTTACATCCCCACCAATAGTGGAAGAGGGCTCCTTTTGTCCACACCCTCCCCAGAATTTGTTGTTTGTAGATTTTCTGAGGATGCCGATTCTAACAGGTGTGAGGTGATACCTCATTGTAGTTTTGATTTGCATTTCTCTAATACTTAGTGCTGTTGAGCAGCTTTTCATGTGCGTCTTGGCCATCTCTGTGTCTTCTTTGAAGAAACGTCTCTTTAGATCTTCTGCCCATTTTTGTATTGGGTTGTTTGTTTTTTTAATATTAAGCTGCATGAGCTGTTTATATATATATTGGAGATTAAACCTTTGTCCATTGATTCGTTTGCAACGATTTTCGCCCATTCTGAGGGATGCCTTTTTCCATTCCCGTTTTTTTAACAAAAAAGGAAAGAAAGAAAAACAAGCAGAACACTAATGTGGGTAAAATATGCCTTTTGAAATGGTCGTTTTGAAATATGGACGTCCTTTGAATTTTTTGGTCGATATGTGACCCCAGGATTTCTTTTCAGGGCAGGTGTCATTTACAGGCCTGCAATGATTTTGAATATCAACTGACCCTTAGCGCTGGGATTAAAGCTGCTGTTGCGTGAAACGGCCACAAGGTGGCAGCAGTTCTCCCTTACCTAATCTGGTTACTAGAGCAACAGAGCCTCAATGGAGGTCGTGTTCTAGATTGGAATTTAGAATGAGATGTGCCAGGAGAAAGCCCCTCAAGTTTGTCTCACTACTTCTTGTTCGTGTTTTTAATTTTTTTTAATTTTCTATTACAGCAAGTTTGATTACAATGTTTGGCTTGTTGTAGGTGTGGAAGATGTGGTTCTTTTACACATATACAGATGTCTGTTCTTCCTGGGATCCTTTTCCCATGTACGTTAGGACAGAATGTTGAGTAGTCTTCTCTTGGTATTCCGTAGGTCTTTGGTGATTATATATGTCACCTGTGTTTGATTATGTCTGTTAACCCCGATATCGTAATGAAACCAATCCTCACACCTTTCCATTGGTGAACCATAAGTTTGTTTAATGAATCTGTGATTGCCCTTCTCCGTGGAAATATCTGCCCTGGTATCCATTTTTAGGTAACTCCTATAAGTGATATGATACGATATGTGTCTTTCACTTTCTGACCTACTCCAAGTCACGTGATTACCTCTAGACTCATCTACGGGGCTGCAAATGGCATTGTGTCCTTTTTTTCCTTGGCTTCTATTCTGCCTTAGCGAGGTCCATTTTCAACAATGTGATTCCCTGAGGGTTGTGGATTAGCTGACCTGGGCAGCCTTACCCTGCCGGCCGGCCCTCCCCAGTTGTGCCTGTTTGAGATCAATATAAACAGCGCTCCAGGCAGCAATAGCCCCTGAAGTTGTGCCTGACTCCATATTCTCTGCCCCGTCAGCAGTCTCGGGGCTGTGCTGGTGGGAGGGAGTGAGGGGCCAAGGCTTTGTCGGTGGCCCGGTGTGAGTGGGGCTCTGCTGGCCTTTCTGCAGGAGTTGCCAGGCTGCCACCTGTAAAGAAGAGGATGTGTCACCCATACCTTCTGATGGAATTTCTCTCCGGACAGAGGTGAGGAAGGAAAAAAGCAGTGGGGGCCGGGACAGGAAGGGTATCTCAGGCAGGGCAATAGAAAGCTTCCAGAAGAGCGCCCGGGGCCAGGACCATCCTGGCTGGCCTGCAGGCACCAAGTTGGCCTGCGTGCTGTCGCTGGGGTGGCTCCAGGGTCCTTCCTCTAGGCTTTCAAGCCCTTGTACATATTCAGGTGTTTTACCTGGGAAGGGTGGGAACAGTTCAGCAGCAGCTGGCCTGGGGCTCAGCTCACGTTTACTCACAAATGCCTCAGCACGGTCCCCCAGCTTTGCAATGAGGGCGCTCCTTGCATGCGGGGTGGGTTGCTGGCTGTATGGGAGGTGATTCCCCACCTCTGACCAATTTCAGAATTGTTTACTGCTGGAGCAAGTGCCCTGCTAGGGTTTCCCTCTGTATAACTGGTGGGTTCAGGTTTTTTTTCTTTTATGGTTCAAGTTAGATTTGATTCCTCTTTTATGTGTTTATAGATATCAGCATGGAAATAATTCATTCTTATAAATACATCTGAGTGGAGGGAATAACTTTTTTCTGTTTTATTTTAAAGTTTTATTTTTTAAAATTTTGAAATTTAATTTTATTTATTTTTTTATACAGCAGGTTATTATTAGTTATGTATTTTATGCATATACATGTATACAGGTCAATCCCAATCTCCCAACTCATCCTACCACCACCACCCCATGGCTTCCCACACTTGGTGTCCATACGTTTGTTCTCTACCTCTGTGTCTCTATTTCTTCCCTGCAAACCAGTTCATCTGTACCATTTTTTAGGTTCCACATATATGCATTAATATACAATATTTGTTTTCCTCTTTCTGACTGACTTCATTCTGTATGACAGCCTCTAGATCCATCGATGTCTCTACAAATGACCCAGTTTCATTCCTTTTTATGGCTGAGTAATATTGCATTTTATATATGTACCACATCTCTATCCATTCATCTGTCTGTGGGCATTTAGGTTGCTTGCATTACCTGGCTATTGTAAATAGTGCTGCAATGAACATTGTGGTGAATGTGCCTTTTTGATTTATGGTTTTCTCTGGGTATATGCCCAGAAGTGGGATTGCTGGATCAGATGGTAATTCTATTTCTAGTTTTTTTAAGGAAACTCCATACTGTTCTCCATAGTGACTGTATCAATTTACATCCCCACCAATAGTGGAAGAGGGCTCCTTTTGTCCACACCCTCCCCAGAATTTGTTGTTTGTAGATTTTCTGAGGATGCCGATTCTAACAGGTGTGAGGTGATACCTCATTGTAGTTTTGATTTGCATTTCTCTAATACTTAGTGCTGTTGAGCAGCTTTTCATGTGCGTCTTGGCCATCTCTGTGTCTTCTTTGAAGAAACGTCTCTTTAGATCTTCTGCCCATTTTTGTATTGGGTTGTTTGTTTTTTTAATATTAAGCTGCATGAGCTGTTTATATATATATTGGAGATTAAACCTTTGTCCATTGATTCGTTTGCAACGATTTTCGCCCATTCTGAGGGATGCCTTTTTCCATTCCCGTTTTTTTAACAAAAAAGGAAAGAAAGAAAAAGAAGCACAACACTAATGTGGGTAAAATATGCCTTTTGAAATGGTCGTTTTGAAATATGGACGTCCTTTGAATTTTTTGGTCGATATGTGACCCCAGGATTTGTGTTCAGGGCAGGTGTCATTTACAGGCCTGCAATGATTTTGAATATCAACTGACCATTAGCGCTGGGATTAAAGCTGCTGTTGCGTGAAACGGCCACAAGGTGGCAGCAGTTCTCCCTTACCTAATCTGGTTACTAGAGCAACAGAGCCTCAATGGAGGTCGTGTTCTAGATTGGAATTTAGAATGGAATGTGCCAGGAGAAAGCCCCTCAAGTTTGTCTCACTACTTCTTGTTCGTGTTTTTAATTTTTTTTTTTTTATTTTCTATTACAGCAAGTTTGATTACAATGTTTGGCTTGTTGTAGGTGTGGAAGATGCGGTTCTTTTACACATATACAGATGTCTGTTCTTCCTGGGATCCTTTTCCCGTGTACGTTAGGACAGAATGTTGAGTAGTCTTCTCTTGGTATTCCGTAGGTCTTTGGTGATTATATATGTCACCTGTGTTTGATTATGTCTGTTAACCCCGATATCGTAATGAAACCAATCCTCACACCTTTCCATTGGTGAACCATAAGTTTGTTTAATGAATCTGTGATTGCCCTTCTCCGTGGAAATATCTGCCCTGGTATCCATTTTTATGTAACACCTATAAGTGATATGATACGATATGTGTCTTTCACTTTCTGACTTACTCCAAGTCACGTGATTACCTCTAGACACATCTACGGGGCTGCAATGGCATTGTGTCCTTTTTTCCTTGGCTTCTATTCTGCTTTAGCGATGTCCATTTTCAACAATGTGATTCCCTGAGGGTTGTGGATTAGCTGACCTCGGCAGCCTTACCCTGCCGGCCGGCCCTCCCCAGGTGTGCCTTGTTGAGATCAATATAAACAGCGCTCCAGGCAGCAATAGCCCCTGAATTTGTGCCTGACTCCATATTCTCTGCCCCGTCAGCAGTCTCGGGGCTGTGCTGGTGGGAGGGAGTGAGGGGCCAAGGCTTTGTTGGTGGCCCGGTGTGAGTGGGGCTCTGCTGGCCATTCTGCAGGAGTTGCCAGGCTGCCACCTGTAAAGAAGAGGATGTGTCACCCATACCTTCCGATGGAATTCCTCTCCGGACAGAGGTGAGGAAGGAAAAAAGCAGTGGGGGCCGGGACAGGAGGGGTATCTCAGGCAGGGCAATAGAAAGCTTCCAGAAGAGCGCCCAGGGCCAGGACCATCCTGGCTGGCCTGCAGGCACCAAGTTGGCCTGCGTGCTGTCGCTGGGGTGGCTCCAGGGTCCTTCCTCTAGGCTTTCAAGCCCTTGTACATATTCAGGTGTTTTACCCGGGAAGGGTGGGAACAGTTCAGCAGCAGCTGGCCTGGGGCTCAGCTCACGTTTACTCACAGATGCCTCAGCACGGTCCCACAGCTTTGCAATGAGGACGCTCCTTGCATGGGGGGTGGGTTGCTGGCTGTATGGGAGATGATTCCCCACCTCTGACCAATTTCAGAATTGTTTACCGCTGGAGCAAGTGCCCTGATAGGGTTTCCCTCTGTATAACTGGTGGGTTCAGGTTTTTTATTTCTTTTATGGTTCAAGTTAGATTTGATTCCTCTTTTATGTATTTATAGATATCAGCATGGAAATAATTCATTCCTATAAATACATCTGTGTGAAGGGAATAACTTTTTTCTGTTTTATTTTAAAGTTTTATTTTTTAAAATTTTGAAATTTAATTTTATTTATTTTTTTTATACAGCAGGTTATTATTAGTTATGTATTTTATGCATATACATGTATACAGGTCAATCCCAATCTCCCAACTCATCC
Source organism: Mesoplodon densirostris (assembly GCF_025265405.1). Taxonomy (NCBI): domain Eukaryota; kingdom Metazoa; phylum Chordata; class Mammalia; order Artiodactyla; family Ziphiidae; genus Mesoplodon; species Mesoplodon densirostris. The sequence continues at coordinate 51,100,668 of NC_082670.1, forward strand.
CACCACCACCACCCCATGGCTTCCCACACTTGGTGTCCATACGTTTGTTCTCTACCTCTGTGTCTCTATTTCTTCCCTGCAAACCAGTTCATCTGTACCATTTTTTAGGTTCCACATATATGCATTAATATACAATATTTGTTTTCCTCTTTCTGACTGACTTCATTCTGTATGACAGTCTCTAGATCCATCGATGTCTCTACAAATGACCCAGTTTCATTCCTTTTTATGGCTGAGTAATATTGCATTTTATATATGTACCACATCTCTATCCATTCATCTGTCTGTGGGCATTTAGGTTGCTTGCATTACCTGGCTATTGTAAATAGTGCTGCAATGAACATTGTGGTGAATGTGCCTTTTTGATTTATGGTTTTCTCTGGGTATATGCCCAGAAGTGGGATTGCTGGATCAGATGGTAATTCTATTTCTAGTTTTTTTAAGGAAACTCCATACTGTTCTCCATAGTGACTGTATCAATTTACATCCCCACCAATAGTGGAAGAGGGCTCCTTTTGTCCACACCCTCCCCAGAATTTGTTGTTTGTAGATTTTCTGAGGATGCCGATTCTAACAGGTGTGAGGTGATACCTCATTGTAGTTTTGATTTGCATTTCTCTAATACTTAGTGCTGTTGAGCAGCTTTTCATGTGCGTCTTGGCCATCTCTGTGTCTTCTTTGAAGAAACGTCTCTTTAGATCTTCTGCCCATTTTTGTATTGGGTTGTTTGTTTTTTTAATATTAAGCTGCATGAGCTGTTTATATATATATTGGAGATTAAACCTTTGTCCATTGATTCGTTTGCAACGATTTTCGCCCATTCTGAGGGATGCCTTTTTCCATTCCCGTTTTTTTAACAAAAAAGGAAAGAAAGAAAAAGAAGCACAACACTAATGTGGGTAAAATATGCCTTTTGAAATGGTCGTTTTGAAATATGGACGTCCTTTGAATTTTTTGGTCGATATGTGACCCCAGGATTTGTGTTCAGGGCAGGTGTCATTTACAGGCCTGCAATGATTTTGAATATCAACTGACCATTAGCGCTGGGATTAAAGCTGCTGTTGCGTGAAACGGCCACAAGGTGGCAGCAGTTCTCCCTTACCTAATCTGGTTACTAGAGCAACAGAGCCTCAATGGAGGTCGTGTTCTAGATTGGAATTTAGAATGGAATGTGCCAGGAGAAAGCCCCTCAAGTTTGTCTCACTACTTCTTGTTCGTGTTTTTAATTTTTTTTTTTTTTATTTTCTATTACAGCAAGTTTGATTACAATGTTTGGCTTGTTGTAGGTGTGGAAGATGTGGTTCTTTTACACATATACAGATGTCTGTTCTTCCTGGGATCCTTTTCCCGTGTACGTTAGGACAGAATGTTGAGTAGTCTTCTCTTGGTATTCCGTAGGTCTTTGGTGATTATATATGTCACCTGTGTTTGATTATGTCTGTTAACCCCGATATCGTAATGAAACCAATCCTCACACCTTTCCATTGGTGAACCATAAGTTTGTTTAATGAATCTGTGATTGCCCTTCTCCGTGGAAATATCTGCCCTGGTATCCATTTTTAGGTAACACCTATAAGTGATATGATACGATATGTGTCTTTCACTTTCTGACTTACTCCAAGTCACGTGATTACCTCTAGACTCATCTACGGGGCTGCAAATGGCATTGTGTCCTTTTTTTCCTTGGCTTCTATTCTGCCTTAGCGAGGTCCATTTTCAAAAATGCGATTCCCTGAGGGTTGTGGATTAGCTGACCTGGGCAGCCTTACCCTGCCGGCCGGCCCTCCCCAGGTGTGCCTGGTTGAGGTCAATATAAACAGCGCTCCAGGCAGCAATAGCCCCTGAAGTTGTGCCTGACTCCATATTCTCTGCCCCGTCAGCAGTCTCGGGGCTGTGCTGGTGGGAGGGAGTGAGGGGCCAAGGCTTTGTTGGTGGCCCGGTGTGAGTGGGGCTCTGCTGGCCTTTCTGCAGGAGTTGCCAGGCTGCCACCTGTAAAGAAGAGGATGTGTCACCCATACCTTCTGATGGAATTTCTCTCCAGACAGAGGTGAGGAAGGAAAAAAGCAGTGGGGGCCGGGACAGGAGGGGTATCACAGGCAGGGCAATAGAAAGCTTCCAGAAGAGCGCCGGGGCCAGGACCATCCTAGCTGGCCTGCAGGCACCAAGTTGGCCTGCGTGCTGTCGCTGGTGTGGCTCCAGGGCCCTTCCTCTAGGCTTTCAAGCCCTTGTACATATTCAGGTGTTTTACCTGGGAAGGGTGGGAACAGTTCAGCAGCAGCTGGCCTGGGGCTCAGCTCACGTTTACTCACAGATGCCTCAGCACGGTCCCCCAGCTTTGCAATGAGGACGCTCCTTGCATGGGGGGTGGGTTGCTGGCTGTATGGGAGGTGATTCCCCACCTCTGACCAATTTCAGAATTGTTTACCGCTGGAGCAAGTGCCCTGATAGGGTTTCCCTCTGTATAACTGGTGGGTTCAGGTTTTTTTTTCTTTTATGTTTCAAGTTAGATTTGATTCCTCTTTTATGTATTTATAGATATCAGCATGGAAATAATTCATTCCTATAAATACATCTGTGTGAAGGGAATAACTTTTTTCTGTTTTATTTTAAAATTTTATTTTTTAAAATTTTGAAATTTAATTTTATTTATTTTTTTATACAGCAGGTTATTATTAGTTATGTATTTTATGCATATACATGTATACAGGTCAATCCCAATCTCCCAACTCATCCCACCACCACCACCCCATGTCTTCCCACACTTGGTGTCCATACGTTTGTTCTCTACCTCTGTGTCTCTATTTCTTCCCTGCAAACCAGTTCATCTGTACCATTTTTTAGGTTCCACATATATGCATTAATATACAATATTTGTTTTCCTCTTTCTGACTGACTTCATTCTGTATGACAGTCTCTAGATCCATCGATGTCTCTACAAATGACCCAGTTTCATTCCTTTTTATGGCTGAGTAATATTGCATTTTATATATGTACCACATCTCTATCCATTCATCTGTCTGTGGGCATTTAGGTTGCTTGCATTACCTGGCTATTGTAAATAGTGCTGCAATGAACATTGTGGTGAATGTGCCTTTTTGATTTATGGTTTTCTCTGGGTATATGCCCAGAAGTGGGATTGCTGGATCAGATGGTAATTCTATTTCTAGTTTTTTTAAGGAAACTTCATACTGTTCTCCATAGTGACTGTATCAATTTACATCCCCACCAATAGTGGAAGAGGGCTCCTTTTGTCCACACCCTCCCAAGAATTTGTTGTTTGTAGATTTTCTGAGGATGCCGATTCTAACAGGTGTGAGGTGATACCTCATTGTAGTTTTGATTTGCATTTCTCTAATACTTAGTGCTGTTGAGCAGCTTTTCATGTGCGTCTTGGCCATCTCTGTGTCTTCTTTGAAGAAACGTCTCTTTAGATCTTCTGCCCATTTTTGTATTGGGTTGTTTGTTTTTTTAATATTAAGCTGCATGAGCTGTTTATATATATATTGGAGATTAAACCTTTGTCCATTGATTCGTTTGCAACGATTTTCGCCCATTCTGAGGGATGCCTTTTTCCATTCCCGTTTTTTTAACAAAAAAGGAAAGAAAGAAAAAGAAGCAGAACACTAATGTGGGTAAAATATGCCTTTTGAAATGGTCGTTTTGAAATATGGACGTCCTTTGAATTTTTTGGTCGATATGTGACCCCAGGATTTGTGTTCAGGGCAGGTGTCATTTACAGGCCTGCAATGATTTTGAATATCAACTGACCATTAGCGCTGGGATTAAAGCTGCTGTTGCGTGAAACGGCCACAAGGTGGCAGCAGTTCTCCCTTACCTAATCTGGTTACTAGAGCAACAGAGCCTCAATGGAGGTCGTGTTCTAGATTGGAATTTAGAATGGAATGTGCCAGGAGAAAGCCCCTCAAGTTTGTCTCACTACTTCTTGTTCGTGTTTTTAATTTTTTTTTTTTTATTTTCTATTACAGCCAGTTTGATTACAATGTTTGGCTTGTTGTACGTGTGGAAGATGTGCTTCTTCTTCACATATACAGATGTCTGTTCTTCCTGGGATCCTTTTCCCGTGTACGTTAAGACAGAATGTTGAGTAGTCTTCTCTTGGTATTCCGTAGGTCTTTGGTGATTATATATGTCACCTGTGTTTGATTATGTCTGTTAACCCCGATATCGTAATGAAACCAATCCTCACACCTTTCCATTGGTGAACCATAAGTTTGTTTAATGAATCTGTGATTGCCCTTCTCCGTGGAAATATCTGCCCTGGTATCCATTTTTAGGTAACACCTATAAGTGATATGATACGATATGTGTCTTTCACTTTCTGACTTACTCCAAGTCACGTGATTACCTCTAGACTCATCTACGGGGCTGCAAATGGCATTGTGTCCTTTTTTTCCTTGGCTTCTATTCTGCCTTAGCGAGGTCCATTTTCAACAATGTGATTCCCTGAGGGTTGTGGATTAGTTGACCTGGGCAGCCTTACACTGCCGGCCGGCCCTCCCCAGGTGTGCCTGGTTGAGGTCAATATAAACAGCGCTCCAGGCAGCAATAGCCCCTGAAGTTGTGCCTGACTCCATATTCTCTGCCCCGTCAGCAGTCTCGGGGCTGTGCTGGTGGGAGGGAGTGAGGGGGCAAGGCTTTGTTGGTGGCCCGGTGTGAGTGGGGCTCTGCTGGCCTTTCTGCAGGAGTTGCCAGGCTGCCACCTGTAAAGAAGAGGATGTGTCACCCATACCTTCTGATGGAATTTCTCTCCGGACAGAGGTGAGGAAGGAAAAAAGCAGTGGGGGCCGGGACAGGAAGGGTATCTCAGGCAGGGCAATAGAAAGCTTCCAGAAGAGCGCCCGGGGCCAGGACCATCCTGGCTGGCCTGCAGGCACCAAGTTGGCCTGCGTGCTGTCGCTGGGGTGGCTCCAGGGTCCTTCCTCTAGGCTTTCAAGCCCTTGTACATATTCAGGTGTTTTACCTGGGAAGGGTGGGAACAGTTCAGCAGCAGCTGGCCTGGGGCTCAGCTCACGTTTACTCACAAATGCCTCAGCACGGTCCCCCAGCTTTGCAATGAGGGCGCTCCTTGCATGCGGGGTGGGTTGCTGGCTGTATGGGAGGTGATTCCCCACCTCTGACCAATTTCAGAATTGTTACTGCTGAAGCAAGTGCCCTGCTAGGGTTTCCCTCTGTATAACTGGTGGGTTCAGGTTTTTTTTTCTTTTATGGTTCAAGTTAGATTTGATTCCTCTTTTATGTATTTATAGATATCAGCATGGAAATAATTCATTCTTATAAATACATCTGAGTGGAGGGAATAACTTTTTTCTTTTTTATTTTAAAATTTTATTTTTTAAAATTTTGAAATTTAATTTTATTTATTTTTTTATACAGCAGGTTATTATTAGTTATGTATTTTATGCATATACATGTATACAGGTCAATCCCAATCTCCCAACTCATCCCACCACCACCACCCCATGGCTTCCCACACTTGGTGTCCATACGTTTGTTCTCTACCTCTGTGTCTCTATTTCTTCCCTGCAAACCAGTTCATCTGTACCATTTTTTAGGTTCCACATATATGCATTAATATACAATATTTGTTTTCCTCTTTCTGACTGACTTCATTCTGTATGACAGCCTCTAGATCCATCGATGTCTCTACAAATGACCCAGTTTCATTCCTTTTTATGGCTGAGTAATATTGCATTTTATATATGTACCACATCTCTATCCATTCATCTGTCTGTGGGCATTTAGGTTGCTTGCATTACCTGGCTATTGTAAATAGTGCTGCAATGAACATTGTGGTGAATGTGCCTTTTTGATTTATGGTTTTCTCTGGGTATATGCCCAGAAGTGGGATTGCTGGATCAGATGGTAATTCTATTTCTAGTTTTTTTAAGGAAACTCCATACTGTTCTCCATAGTGACTGTATCAATTTACATCCCCACCAATAGTGGAAGAGGGCTCCTTTTGTCCACACCCTCCCCAGAATTTGTTGTTTGTAGATTTTCTGAGGATGCCGATTCTAACAGGTGTGAGGTGATACCTCATTGTAGTTTTGATTTGCATTTCTCTAATACTTAGTGCTGTTGAGCAGCTTTTCATGTGCGTCTTGGCCATCTCTGTGTCTTCTTTGAAGAAACGTCTCTTTAGATCTTCTGCCCATTTTTGTATTGGGTTGTTTGTTTTTTTAATATTAAGCTGCATGAGCTGTTTATATATATATTGGAGATTAAACCTTTGTCCATTGATTCGTTTGCAACGATTTTCGCCCATTCTGAGGGATGCCTTTTTCCATTCCCGTTTTTTTAACAAAAAAGGAAAGAAAAAGAAGCACAACACTAATGTGGGTAAAATATGCCTTTTGAAATGGTCGTTTTGAAATATGGACGTCCTTTGAATTTTTTGGTCGATATGTGACCCCAGGATTTGTGTTCAGGGCAGGTGTCATTTACAGGCCTGCAATGATTTTGAATATCAACTGACCATTAGCGCTGGGATTAAAGCTGCTGTTGCGTGAAACGGCCACAAGGTGGCAGCAGTTCTCCCTTACCTAATCTGGTTACTAGAGCAACAGAGCCTCAATGGAGGTCGTGTTCTAGATTGGAATTTAGAATGGAATGTGCCAGGAGAAAGCCCCTCAAGTTTGTCTCACTACTTCTTGTTCGTGTTTTTAATTTTTTTTTTTTTATTTTCTATTACAGCAAGTTTGATTACAATGTTTGGCTTGTTGTACGTGTGGAAGATGTGGTTCTTCTTCACATATACAGATGTCTGTTCTTCCTGGGATCCTTTTCCCGTGTACGTTAAGACAGAATGTTGAGTAGTCTTCTCTTGGTATTCCGTAGGTCTTTGGTGATTATATATGTCACCTGTGTTTGATTATGTCTGTTAACCCCGATATCGTAATGAAACCAATCCTCACACCTTTCCATTGGTGAACCATAAGTTTGTTTAATGAATCTGTGATTGCCCTTCTCCGTGGAAATATCTGCCCTGGTATCCATTTTTAGGTAACACCTATAAGTGATATGATACGATATGTGTCTTTCACTTTCTGACTTACTCCAAGTCACGTGATTACCTCTAGACTCATCTACGGGGCTGCAAATGGCATTGTGTCCTTTTTTTCCTTGGCTTCTATTCTGCCTTAGCGAGGTCCATTTTCAACAATGTGATTCCCTGAGGGTTGTGGATTAGCTGACCTGGGCAGCCTTACCCTGCCGGCCGGCCCTCCCCAGGTGTGCCTGGTTGAGGTCAATATAAACAGCGCTCCAGGCAGCAATAGCCCCTGAAGTTGTGCCTGACTCCATATTCTCTGCCCCGTCAGCAGTCTCGGGGCTGTGCTGGTGGGAGGGAGTGAGGGGGCAAGGCTTTGTTGGTGGCCCGGTGTGAGTGGGGCTCTGCTGGCCTTTCTGCAGGAGTTGCCAGGCTGCCACCTGTAAAGAAGAGGATGTGTCACCCATACCTTCTGATGGAATTTCTCTCCGGACAGAGGTGAGGAAGGAAAAAAGCAGTGGGGGCCGGGACAGGAAGGGTATCTCAGGCAGGGCAATAGAAAGCTTCCAGAAGAGCGCCCGGGGCCAGGACCATCCTGGCTGGCCTGCAGGCACCAAGTTGGCCTGCGTGCTGTCGCTGGGGTGGCTCCAGGGTCCTTCCTCTAGGCTTTCAAGCCCTTGTACATATTCAGGTGTTTTACCTGGGAAGGGTGGGAACAGTTCAGCAGCAGCTGGCCTGGGGCTCAGCTCACGTTTACTCACAAATGCCTCAGCACGGTCCCCCAGCTTTGCAATGAGGGCGCTCCTTGCATGCGGGGTGGGTTGCTGGCTGTATGGGAGGTGATTCCCCACCTCTGACCAATTTCAGAATTGTTTACTGCTGGAGCAAGTGCCCTGCTAGGGTTTCCCTCTGTATAACTGGTGGGTTCAGGTTTTTTTTTCTTTTATGGTTCAAGTTAGATTTGATTCCTCTTTTAAGTATTTATAGATATCAGCATGGAAATAATTCATTCTTATAAATACATCTGAGTGGAGGGAATAACTTTTTTCTGTTTTATTTTAAAATTTTATTTTTTAAAATTTTGAAATTTAATTTTATTTATTTTTTTATACAGCAGGTTATTATTAGTTATGTATTTTATGCATATACATGTATACAGGTCAATCCCAATCTCCCAACTCATCCCACCACCACCACCCCATGGCTTCCCACACTTGGTGTCCATACGTTTGTTCTCTACCTCTGTGTCTCTATTTCTTCCCTGCAAACCAGTTCATCTGTACCATTTTTTAGGTTCCACATATATGCATTAATATACAATATTTGTTTTCCTCTTTCTGACTGACTTCATTCTGTATGACAGTCTCTAGATCCATCGATGTCTCTACAAATGACCCAGTTTCATTCCTTTTTATGGCTGAGTAATATTGCATTTTATATATGTACCACATCTCTATCCATTCATCTGTCTGTGGGCATTTAGGTTGCTTGCATTACCTGGCTATTGTAAATAGTGCTGCAATGAACATTGTGGTGAATGTGCCTTTTTGATTTATGGTTTTCTCTGGGTATATGCCCAGAAGTGGGATTGCTGGATCAGATGGTAATTCTATTTCTAGTTTTTTTAAGGAAACTCCATACTGTTCTCCATAGTGACTGTATCAATTTACATCCCCACCAATAGTGGAAGAGGGCTCCTTTTGTCCACACCCTCCCCAGAATTTGTTGTTTGTAGATTTTCTGAGGATGCCGATTCTAACAGGTGTGAGGTGATACCTCATTGTAGTTTTGATTTGCATTTCTCTAATACTTAGTGCTGTTGAGCAGCTTTTCATGTGCGTCTTGGCCATCTCTGTGTCTTCTTTGAAGAAACGTCTCTTTAGATCTTCTGCCCATTTTTGTATTGGGTTGTTTGTTTTTTTAATATTAAGCTGCATGAGCTGTTTATATATATATTGGAGATTAAACCTTTGTCCATTGATTCGTTTGCAACGATTTTCGCCCATTCTGAGGGATGCCTTTTTCCATTCCCGTTTTTTTAACAAAAAAGGAAAGAAAGAAAAAGAAGCAGAACACTAATGTGGGTAAAATATGCCTTTTGAAATGGTCGTTTTGAAATATGGACGTCCTTTGAATTTTTTGGTCGATATGTGACCCCAGGATTTCTTTTCAGGGCAGGTGTCATTTACAGGCCTGCAATGATTTTGAATATCAACTGACCCTTAGCGCTGGGATTAAAGCTGCTGTTGCGTGAAACGGCCACAAGGTGGCAGCAGTTCTCCCTTACCTAATCTGGTTACTAGAGCAACAGAGCCTCAATGGAGGTCGTGTTCTAGATTGGAATTTAGAATGAGATGTGCCAGGAGAAAGCCCCTCAAGTTTGTCTCACTACTTCTTGTTCGTGTTTTTAATTTTTTTTAATTTTCTATTACAGCAAGTTTGATTACAATGTTTGGCTTGTTGTAGGTGTGGAAGATGTGGTTATTTTACACATATACAGATGTCTGTTCTTCCTGGGATCCTTTTCCCATGTACGTTAGGACAGAATGTTGAGTAGTCTTCTCTTGGTATTCCGTAGGTCTTTGGTGATTATATATGTCACCTGTGTTTGATTATGTCTGTTAACCCCGATATCGTAATGAAACCAATCCTCACACCTTTCCATTGGTGAACCATAAGTTTGTTTAATGAATCTGTGATTGCCCTTCTCCGTGGAAATATCTGCCCTGGTATCCATTTTTAGGTAACTCCTATAAGTGATATGATACGATATGTGTCTTTCACTTTCTGACCTACTCCAAGTCACGTGATTACCTCTAGACTAATCTACGGGGCTGCAAATGGCATTGTGTCCTTTTTTTCCTTGGCATCTATTCTGCCTTAGCGAGGTCCATTTTCAACAATGTGATTCCCTGAGGGTTGTGGATTAGCTGACCTGGGCAGCCTTACCCTGCCGGCCGGCCCTCCCCAGTTGTGCCTGTTTGAGATCAATATAAACAGCGCTCCAGGCAGCAATAGCCCCTGAAGTTGTGCCTGACTCCATATTCTCTGCCCCGTCAGCAGTCTCGGGGCTGTGCTGGTGGGAGGGAGTGAGGGGCCAAGGCTTTGTCGGTGGCCCGGTGTGAGTGGGGCTCTGCTGGCCTTTCTGCAGGAGTTGCCAGGCTGCCACCTGTAAAGAAGAGGATGTGTCACCCATACCTTCTGATGGAATTTCTCTCCGGACAGAGGTGAGGAAGGAAAAAAGCAGTGGGGGCCGGGACAGGAAGGGTATCTCAGGCAGGGCAATAGAAAGCTTCCAGAAGAGCGCCCGGGGCCAGGACCATCCTGGCTGGCCTGCAGGCACCAAGTTGGCCTGCGTGCTGTCGCTGGGGTGGCTCCAGGGTCCTTCCTCTAGGCTTTCAAGCCCTTGTACATATTCAGGTGTTTTACCTGGGAAGGGTGGGAACAGTTCAGCAGCAGCTGGCCTGGGGCTCAGCTCACGTTTACTCACAAATGCCTCAGCACGGTCCCCCAGCTTTGCAATGAGGGCGCTCCTTGCATGCGGGGTGGGTTGCTGGCTGTATGGGAGGTGATTCCCCACCTCTGACCAATTTCAGAATTGTTTACTGCTGGAGCAAGTGCCCTGCTAGGGTTTCCCTCTGTATAACTGGTGGGTTCAGGTTTTTTTTTCTTTTATGGTTCAAGTTAGATTTGATTCCTCTTTTATGTGTTTATAGATATCAGCATGGAAATAATTCATTCTTATAAATACATCTGAGTGGAGGGAATAACTTTTTTCTGTTTTATTTTAAAATTTTATTTTTTAAAATTTTTAAATTTAATTTTATTTATTTTTTTATACAGCAGGTTATTATTAGTTATGTATTTTATGCATATACATGTATACAGGTCAATCCCAATCTCCCAACTCATCCCACCACCACCACCCCATGGCTTCCCACACTTGGTGTCCATACGTTTGTTCTCTACCTCTGTGTCTCTATTTCTTCCCTGCAAACCAGTTCATCTGTACCATTTTTTAGGTTCCACATATATGCATTAATATACAATATTTGTTTTCCTCTTTCTGACTGACTTCATTCTGTATGACAGCCTCTAGATCCATCGATGTCTCTACAAATGACCCAGTTTCATTCCTTTTTATGGCTGAGTAATATTGCATTTTATATATGTACCACATCTCTATCCATTCATCTGTCTGTGGGCATTTAGGTTGCTTGCATTACCTGGCTATTGTAAATAGTGCTGCAATGAACATTGTGGTGAATGTGCCTTTTTGATTTATGGTTTTCTCTGGGTATATGCCCAGAAGTGGGATTGCTGGATCAGATGGTAATTCTATTTCTAGTTTTTTTTAAGGAAAATCCATACTGTTCTCCATAGTGACTGTATCAATTTACATCCCCACCAATAGTGGAAGAGGGCTCCTTTTGTCCACACCCTCCCCAGAATTTGTTGTTTGTAGATTTTCTGAGGATGCCGATTCTAAAAGGTGTGAGGTGATACCTCATTGTAGTTTTGACTTGCATTTCTCTAATACTTAGTGCTGTTGAGCAGCTTTTCATGTGCGTCTTGGCCATCTCTGTGTCTTCTTTGAAGAAACGTCTCTTTAGATCTTCTGCCCATTTTTGTATTGGGTTGTTTGTTTTTTTAATATTAAGCTGCATGAGCTGTTTATATATATATTGGAGATTAAACCTTTGTCCATTGATTCGTTTGCAACGATTTTCGCCCATTCTGAGGGATGCCTTTTTCCATTCCCGTTTTTTTAACAAAAAAGGAAAGAAAGAAAAAGAAGCAGAACACTAATGTGGGTAAAATATGCCTTTTGAAAAGGTCGTTCTGAAATATGGATGTCCTTTGAATTTTTTGGTCGATATGTGACCCCAGGATTTCTTTTCAGGGCAGGTGTCATTTACAGGCCTGCAATGATTTTGACTATCAACTGACCATTAGCGCTGGGATTAAAGCTGCTGTTGCGTGAAACGGCCACAAGGTGGCAGCAGTTCTCCCTTACCTAATCTGGTTACTAGAGCAACAGAGCCTCAATGGAGGTCGTGTTCTAGATTGGAATTTAGAATGGAATGTGCCAGGAGAAAGCCCCTCAAGTTTGTCTCACTACTTCTTTTTCGTGTTTTTAATTTCTTTTTTTTTAGTTTCTATTATAGCAAGTTTGATTACAATGTTTGGCTTGTTGTAGGTGTGGAAGATGTGGTTCTTTTACACATATACAGATGTCTGTTTTTCCTGGGATCCTTTTCCCATGTACGTTAGGACAGAATGTTGAGTAGTCTTCTCTTGATATTCCGTAGGTCTTTGGTGATTATATATGTCACCTGTGTTTGTATATGTCTGTTAACCCCGATATCGTAATGAAACCAATCCTCACACCTTTCCATTGGTGAACCATAAGTTTGTTTAATGAATCTGTGATTGCCCTTCTCCGTGGAAATATCTGCCCTGGTATCCATTTTTAGGTAACACCTATAAGTGATATGATACAATATGTGTCTTTCACTTTCTGACTTACTCCAAGTCACGTGATTACCTCTAGACTCATCTACGAGGCTGCAAATTGCATTGTGTCCTTTTTTTTCCTTGGCTTCTATTCTGCCTTAGCGAGGTCCATTTTCAACAATGTGATTCCCTGAGGGTTGTGGATTAGCTGACCTGGGCAGCCTTACCCTGCCGGCCGGCCCTCCCCAGGTGTGCCTGGTCGAGATCAATATAAACTGAGCTCCAGGCAGCAATAGCCCCTGAAGTTGTGCCTGACTCCATATTCTCTGCCCCGTCAGCAGTCTCGGGGCTGTGCTGCTGGAAGGGAGTGAGGGGCCAAGGCTTTGCTGGTGGCCCGGTGTGAGTGGGGCTCTGCTGGCCTTTCTGCAGGAGTTTCCAGGCTGCCACCTGTAAAGAAGAGGATGTGTCACCCATACCTTCCGATGGAATTTCTCTCCGGACAGCGGTGAGGAAGGAAAAAAGCAGTGGGGGCCGGGACAGGAGGGGTATCTCAGGCATGGCAATAGAAAGCTTCCAGAAGAGTTCCCGGGGCCAGGACCATCCTGGCTGGCCTGCAGGCACCAAGTTGGCCTGCGTGCTGTTGCTGGTGTGGCTCCACGGCCCTTCCTCTATGCTTTCAAGCCCTTGTACATATTCAGGTGTTTTACCTGGGAAGGGTGGGAACAGTTCAGCAGCAGCTGGCCTGGGGCTCAGCTCACGTTTACTCACAGATGCCTCAGCACGGTCCCCCAGCTTTGCAATGAGGACACTCCTTGCATGGGGGGTGGGTTGCTGGCTGTATGGGAGGTGATTCCCCACCTCTGACCAATTTCAGAATTGTTTACCGCTGGAGCAAGTGCCCTGATAGGGTTTCCCTCTGTATAACTGGTGGGTTCAGGTTTTTTTTTCTTTTATGGTTCAAGTTAGATTTGATTCCTCTTTTATGTATTTATAGATATCAGCATGGAAATAATTCATTCCTATAAATACATCTGTGTGAAGGGAATAACTTTTTTCTGTTTTATTTTAAAATTTTATTTTTTAAAATTTTGAAATTTAATTTTATTTATTTTTTTATACAGCAGGTTATTATTAGTTATGTATTTTATGCATATACATGTATACAGGTCAATCCCAATCTCCCAACTCATCCCACCACCACCACCCCATGGCTTCCCACACTTGGTGTCCATACGTTTGTTCTCTACCTCTGTGTCTCTATTTCTTCCCTGCAAACCAGTTCATCTGTACCATTTTTTAGGTTCCACATATATGCATTAATATACAATATTTGTTTTCCTCTTTCTGACTGACTTCATTCGGTATGACACTCTCTAGATCCATCGATGTCTCTACAAATGACCCAGTTTCATTCCTTTTTATGGCTGAGTAATATTGCATTTTATATATGTACCACATCTCTATCCATTCATCTGTCTGTGGGCATTTAGGTTGCTTGCATTACCTGGCTATTGTAAATAGTGATGCAATGAACATTGTGGTGAATGTGCCTTTTTGATTTATGGTTTTCTCTGGGTATATGCCCAGAAGTGGGATTGCTGGATCAGATGGTAATTCTATTTCTAGTTTTTTTAAGGAAACTCCATACTGTTCTCCATAGTGACTGTATCAATTTACATCCCCACCAATAGTGGAAGAGGGCTCCTTTTGTCCACACCCTCCCCAGAATTTGTTGTTTGTAGATTTTCTGAGGATGCCGATTCTAACAGGTGTGAGGTGATACCTCATTGTAGTTTTGATTTGCATTTCTCTAATACTTAGTGCTGTTGAGCAGCTTTTCATGTGCGTCTTGGCCATCTCTGTGTCTTCTTTGAAGAAACGTCTCTTTAGATCTTCTGCCCATTTTTGTATTGGGTTGTTTGTTTTTTTAATATTAAGCTGCATGAGCTGTTTATATATATATTGGAGATTAAACCTTTGTCCATTGATTCGTTTGCAACGATTTTCGCCCATTCTGAGGGATGCCTTTTTCCATTCCCGTTTTTTTAACAAAACAGGAAAGAAAGAAAAAGAAGCAGAACACTAATGTGGGTAAAATATGCCTTTTGAAATGGTCGTTTTGAAATATGGACGTCTTTGAATTTTTTGGTCGATATGTGACGCCAGGATTTCTTTTCAGGGCAGGTGTCATTTACAGGCCTGCAATGATTTTGAATATCAACTGACCCTTAGCGCTGGGATTAAAGCTGCTGTTGCGTGAAACGGCCACAAGGTGGCAGCAGTTCTCCCTTACCTAATCTGTTTACTAGAGCAACAGAGCCTCAATGGAGGTCGTGTTCTAGATTGGAATTTAGAATGGGATGTGCCAGGAGAAAGCACCTCAAGTTTGTCTCACTACTTCTTTTTCTTTTTTTTTTTTTTTTTTTTTTTTTTTTGCTGTACGCGGGCCTCTCACTGCTGTGGCCTCTCCCGTTGCGGAGCACAGGCTCCGGACACACAGGCTCCGCGGCCATGGCTCGCGGGCCCAGCCGCTCCGCGGCATGTGGGATCTTCCGGGATAGGGGCACGAACCCGTGTCCCCTGCATCGGCAGGCCGACTCTCAACCACTGCGCCACCAGGGAAGCCCGGCTCACTACTTCTTGTTCGTGTTTTTAATTTTTTTTTTTTATTTTCTATTACAGCAAGTTTGATTACAATGTTTGGCTTGTTGTAGGTGTGGAAGATGTGGTTCTTTTACACATATACAGATGTCTGTTCTTCCTGGGATCCTTTTCCCATGTACGTTAGGAC
The DNA here is from genome assembly GCF_025265405.1 of Mesoplodon densirostris. Classification (NCBI taxonomy): domain Eukaryota; kingdom Metazoa; phylum Chordata; class Mammalia; order Artiodactyla; family Ziphiidae; genus Mesoplodon; species Mesoplodon densirostris. The sequence continues at coordinate 51,115,925 of NC_082670.1, forward strand.
AGAATGTTGAGTAGTCTTCTCTTGGTATTCCGTAGGTCTTTGGTGATTATATATGTCACCTGTGTTTGATTATGTCTGTTAACCCCGATATCGTAATGAAACCAATCCTCACACCTTTCCATTGGTGAACCATAAGTTTGTTTAATGAATCTGTGATTGCCCTTCTCCGTGGAAATATCTGCCCTGGTATCCATTTTTAGGTAACACCTATAAGTGATATGATACGATATGTGTCTTTCACTTTCTGACTTACTCCAAGTCACGTGATTACCTCTAGACTCATCTACGGGGCTGCAAATGGCATTGTGTCCTTTTTTTCCTTGGCTTCTATTCTGCCTTAGCGAGGTCCATTTTCAACAATGTGATTCCCTGAGGGTTGTGGATTAGCTGACCTGGGCAGCCTTACCCTGCCGGCCGGCCCTCCCCAGGTGTGCCTGGTTGAGGTCAATATAAACAGCGCTCCAGGCAGCAATAGCCCCTGAAGTTGTGCCTGACTCCATATTCTCTGCCCCGTCAGCAGTCTCGGGGCTGTGCTGGTGGGAGGGAGTGAGGGGCCAAGGCTTTGTTGGTGGCCCGGTGTGAGTGGGGCTCTGCTGGCCTTTCTGCAGGAGTTGCCAGGCTGCCACCTGTAAAGAAGAGGATGTGTCACCCATACCTTCTGATGGAATTTCTCTCCGGACAGAGGTGAGGAAGGAAAAAAGCAGTGGGGGCCGGGACAGGAAGGGTATCTCAGGCAGGGCAATAGAAAGCTTCCAGAAGAGCGCCCGGGGCCAGGACCATCCTGGCTGGCCTGCAGGCACCAAGTTGGCCTGCGTGCTGTCGCTGGTGTGGCTCCTCGGCCCTTCCTCTAGGCTTTCAAGCCCTTGTACATATTCAGGTGTTTTACCTGGGAAGGGTGGGAACAGTTCAGCAGCAGCTGGCCTGGGGCTCAGCTCACGTTTACTCACAGATGCCTCAGCACGGTCCCCCAGCTTTGCAATGAGGACGCTCCTTGCATGGGGGGTGGGTTGCTGGCTGTATGGGAGGTGATTCCCCACCTCTGACCAATTTCAGAATTGTTTACCGCTGGAGCAAGTGCCCTGATAGGGTTTCCCTCTGTATAACTGGTGAGTTCAGGTTTTTTTTTCTTTTATGATTCAAGTTAGATTTGATTCCTCTTTTATGTATTTATAGATATCAGCATGGAAATAATTCATTCCTATAAATACATCTGTGTGAAGGGAATAACTTTTTTCTGTTTTATTTTAAAATTTTATTTTTTAAAATTTTGAAATTTAATTTTATTTATTTTTTTATACAGCAGGTTATTATTAGTTATGTATTTTATGCATATACATGTATACAGGTCAATCCCAATCTCCCAACTCATCCCACCACCACCACCCCATGGCTTCCCACACTTGGTGTCCATACGTGTGTTCTCTACCTCTGTGTCTCTATTTCTTCCCTGCAAACCAGTTCATCTGTACCATTTTTTAGGTTCCACATATATGCATTAATATACAATATTTGTTTTCCTCTTTCTGACTGACTTCATTCTGTATGACAGTCTCTAGATCCATCGATGTCTCTACAAATGACCCAGTTTCATTCCTTTTTATGGCTGAGTAATATTGCATTTTATATATGTACCACATCTCTATCCATTCATCTGTCTGTGGGCATTTAGGTTGCTTGCATTACCTGGCTATTGTAAATAGTGCTGCAATGAACATTGTGGTGAATGTGCCTTTTTGATTTATGGTTTTCTCTGGGTATATGCCCAGAAGTGGGATTGCTGGATCAGATGGTAATTCTATTTCTAGTTTTTTTAAGGAAACTCCATACTGTTCTCCATAGTGACTGTATCAATTTACATCCCCACCAATAGTGGAAGAGGGCTCCTTTTGTCCACACCCTCCCCAGAATTTGTTGTTTGTAGATTTTCTGAGGATGCCGATTCTAACAGGTGTGAGGTGATACCTCATTGTAGTTTTGATTTGCATTTCTCTAATACTTAGTGCTGATGAGCAGCTTTTCATGTGCGTCTTGGCCATCTCTGTGTCTTCTTTGAAGAAACGTCTCTTTAGATCTTCTGCCCATTTTTGTATTGGGTTGTTTGTTTTTTTAATATTAAGCTGCATGAGCTGTTTATATATATATTGGAGATTAAACCTTTGTCCATTGATTCGTTTGCAACGATTTTCGCCCATTCTGAGGGATGCCTTTTTCCATTCCCGTTTTTTTAACAAAAAAGGAAAGAAAGAAAAAGAAGCAGAACACTAATGTGGGTAAAATATGCCTTTTGAAATGGTCGTTTTGAAATATGGACGTCCTTTGAATTTTTTGGTCGATATGTGACCCCAGGATTTCTTTTCAGGGCAGGTGTCATTTACAGGCCTGCAATGATTTTGAATATCAACTGACCCTTAGCGCTGGGATTAAAGCTGCTGTTGCGTGAAACGGCCACAAGGTGGCAGCAGTTCTCCCTTACCTAATCTGGTTACTAGAGCAACAGAGCCTCAATGGAGGTCGTGTTCTAGATTGGAATTTAGAATGGAATGTGCCAGGAGAAAGCCCCTCAAGTTTGTCTCACTACTTCTTTTTCGTGTTTTTAATTTCTTTTTTTTTAGTTTCTATTATAGCAAGTTTGATTACAATGTTTGGCTTGTTGTAGGTGTGGAAGATGTGGTTCTTTTACACATATACAGATGTCTGTTTTTCCTGGGATCCTTTTCCCATGTACGTTAGGACAGAATGTTGAGTAGTCTTCTCTTGGTATTCCGTAGGTCTTTGGTGATTATATATGTCACCTGTGTTTGATTATGTCTGTTAACCCCGATATCGTAATGAAACCAATCCTCACACCTTTCTATTGGTGAACCATAAGTTTGTTTAATGAATCTGTGATTGCCCTTCTCCGTGGAAATATCTGCCCTGGTATCCATTTTTAGGTAACACCTATAAGTGATATGATACGATATGTGTCTTTCACTTTCTGACTTACTCCAAGTCACGTGATTACCTCTAGACACATCTACGGGGCTGCAATGGCATTGTGTCCTTTTTTCCTTGGCTTCTATTCTGCTTTAGCGAGGTCCATTTTCAACAATGTGATTCCCTGAGGGTTGTGGATTAGCTGACCTGGGCAGCCTTACCCTGCCGGCCGGCCCTCCCCAGGTGTGCCTGGTTGAGGTCAATATAAACAGCGCTCCAGGCAGCAATAGCCCCTGAATTTGTGCCTGACTCCATATTCTCTGCCCCGTCAGCAGTCTCGGGGCTGTGCTGGTGGGAGGGAGTGAGGGGCCAAGGCTTTGTTGGTGGCCCGGTGTGAGTGGGGCTCTGCTGGCCATTCTGCAGTAGTTGCCAGGCTGCCACCTGTAAAGAAATGGATGTGTCACCCATACCTTCTGATGGAATTTCTCTCCGGACAGAGGTGAGGAAGGAAAAAAGCAGTGGGGGCCGGGACAGGAGGGGTATATCAGGCAGGGCAATAGAAAGCTTCCAGAAGAGCGCCTGGGGCCAGGACCAACCTGGCTGGCCTGCAGGCACCAAGTGGGCCTGCGTGCTGTCGCTGGTGTGGCTCCAGGGCCCTTCCTCTAGGCTTTCAAGCCCTTGTACATATTCAGGTGTTTTACCTGGGAAGGGTGGGAACAGTTCAGCAGCAGCTGGCCTGGGGCTCAGCTCACGTTTACTCACAGATGCCTCAGCACGGTCCCCCAGCTTTGCAATGAGGACGCTCCTTGCATGGGGGGTGGGTTGCTGGCTGTATGGGAGGTGATTCCCCACCTCTGACCAATTTCAGAATTGTTTACCGCTGGAGCAAGTGCCCTGATAGGGTTTCCCTCTGTATAACTGGTGGGTTCAGGTTTTTTTTTCTTTTATGGTTCAAGTTAGATTTGATTCCTCTTTTATGTATTTATAGATATCAGCATGGAAATAATTCATTCCTATAAATACATCTGTGTGAAGGGAATAACTTTTTTCTGTTTTATTTTAAAATTTTATTTTTTAAAATTTTGAAATTTAATTTTATTTATTTTTTTATACAGCAGGTTATTATTAGTTATGTATTTTATGCATATACATGTATACAGGTCAATCCCAATCTCCCAACTCATCCCACCACCACCACCCCATGGCTTCCCACACTTGGTGTCCATACGTTTGTTCTCTACCTCTGTGTCTCTATTTCTTCCCTGCAAACCAGTTCATCTGTACCATTTTTTAGGTTCCACATATATGCATTAATATACAATATTTGTTTTCCTCTTTCTGACTGACTTCATTCGGTATGACAGTCTCTAGATCCATCGATGTCTCTACAAATGACCCAGTTTCATTCCTTTTTATGGCTGAGTAATATTGCATTTTATATATGTACCACATCTCTATCCATTCATCTGTCTGTGGGCATTTAGGTTGCTTGCATTACCTGGCTATTGTAAATAGTGCTGCAATGAACATTGTGGTGAATGTGCCTTTTTGATTTATGGTTTTCTCTGGGTATATGCCCAGAAGTGGGATTGCTGGATCAGATGGTAATTCTATTTCTAGTTTTTTTAAGGAAACTCCATACTGTTCTCCATAGTGACTGTATCAATTTACATCCCCACCAATAGTGGAAGAGGGCTCCTTTTGTCCACACCCTCCCCAGAATTTGTTGTTTGTAGATTTTCTGAGGATGCCGATTCTAACAGGTGTGAGGTGATACCTCATTGTAGTTTTGATTTGCATTTCTCTAATACTTAGTGCTGTTGAGCAGCTTTTCATGTGCGTCTTGGCCATCTCTGTGTCTTCTTTGAAGAAACGTCTCTTTAGATCTTCTGCCCATTTTTGTATTGGGTTGTTTGTTTTTTTAATATTAAGCTGCATGAGCTGTTTATATATATATTGGAGATTAAACCTTTGTCCATTGATTCGTTTGCAACGATTTTCGCCCATTCTGAGGGATGCCTTTTTCCATTCCCGTTTTTTTAACAAAACAGGAAAGAAAGAAAAAGAAGCAGAACACTAATGTGGGTAAAATATGCCTTTTGAAATGGTCGTTTTGAAATATGGACGTCCTTTGAATTTTTTGGTCGATATGTGACCCCAGGATTTCTTTTCAGGGCAGGTGTCATTTACAGGCCTGCAATGATTTTGAATATCAACTGACCCTTAGCGCTGGGATTAAAGCTGCTGTTGCGTGAAACGGCCACAAGGTGGCAGCAGTTCTCCCTTACCTAATCTGGTTACTAGAGCAACAGAGCCTCAATGGAGGTCGTGTTCTAGATTGGAATTTAGAATGGAATGTGCCAGGAGAAAGCCCCTCAAGTTTGTCTCACTACTTCTTGTTCGTGTTTTTAATTTTTTTTTTTATTTTCTATTACAGCAAGTTTGATTACAATGTTTGGCTTGTTGTAGGTGTGGAAGATGTGGTTCTTTTACACATATACAGATGTCTGTTCTTCCTGGGATCCTTTTCCCGTGTACGTTAGGACACAATGTTGAGTAGTCTTCTCTTGGTATTCCGTAGGTCTTTGGTGATTATATATGTCACCTGTGTTTGATTATGTCTGTTAACCCCGATATCGTAATGAAACCAATCCTCACACCTTTCCATTGGTGAACCATAAGTTTGTTTAATGAATCTGTGATTGCCCTTCTCCGTGGAAATATCTGCCCTGGTATCCATTTTTAGGTAACACCTATAAGTGATATGATACGATATGTGTCTTTCACTTTCTGACTTACTCCAAGTCACGTGATTACCTCTAGACTCATCTACGGGGCTGCAAATGGCATTGTGTCCTTTTTTTCCTTGGCTTCTATTCTGCCTTAGCGAGGTCCATTTTCAACAATGTGATTCCCTGAGGGTTGTGGATTAGCTGACCTGGGCAGCCTTACCCTGCCAGCCGGCCCTCCCCAGGTGTGCCTGGTTGAGGTCAATATAAACAGCGCTCCAGGCAGCAATAGCCCCTGAATTTGTGCCTGACTCCATATTCTCTGCCCCGTCAGCAGTCTCGGGGCTGTGCTGGTGGGAGGGAGTGAGGGGCCAAGGCTTTGTTGGTGGCCCGGTGTGAGTGGGGCTCTGCTGGCCATTCTGCAGGAGTTGCCAGGCTGCCACCTGTAAAGAAGAGGATGTGTCACCCATACCTTCCGATGGAATTTCTCTCCGGACAGAGGTGAGGAAGGAAAAAAGCAGTGGGGGCCGGGACAGGAGGGGTATATCAGGCAGGGCAATAGAAAGCTTCCAGAAAAGCGCCTGGGGCCAGGACCACCCTGGCTGGCCTGCAGGCACCAAGTGGGCCTGCGTGCTGTCGCTGGTGTGGCTCCAGGGCCCTTCCTCTAGGCTTTCAAGCCCTTGTACATATTCAGGTGTTTTACCTGGGAAGGGTGGGAACAGTTCAGCAGCAGCTGGCCTGGGGCTCAGCTCACGTTTACTCACAGATGCCTCAGCACGGTCCCCCAGCTTTGCAATGAGGACGCTCCTTGCATGGGGGGTGGGTTGCTGGCTGTATGGGAGGTGATTCCCCACCTCTGACCAATTTCAGAATTGTTTACCGCTGGAGCAAGTGCCCTGATAGGGTTTCCCTCTGTATAACTGGTGGGTTCAGGTTTTTTTTTCTTTTATGGTTCAAGTTAGATTTGATTCCTCTTTTATGTATTTATAGATATCAGCATGGAAATAATTCATTCCTATAAATACATCTGTGTGAAGGGAATAACTTTTTTCTGTTTTATTTTAAAATTTTATTTTTTAAAATTTTGAAATTTAATTTTATTTATTTTTTTATACAGCAGGTTATTATTAGTTATGTATTTTATGCATATACATGTATACAGGTCAATCCCAATCTCCCAACTCATCCCACCACCACCACCCCATGGCTTCCCACACTTGGTGTCCATACGTTTGTTCTCTACCTCTGTGTCTCTATTTCTTCCCTGCAAACCAGTTCATCTGTACCATTTTTTAGGTTCCACATATATGCATTAATATACAATATTTGTTTTCCTCTTTCTGACTGACTTCATTCGGTATGACAGTCTCTAGATCCATCGATGTCTCTACAAATGACCCAGTTTCATTCCTTTTTATGGCTGAGTAATATTGCATTTTATATATGTACCACATCTCTATCCATTCATCTGTCTGTGGGCATTTAGGTTGCTTGCATTACCTGGCTATTGTAAATAGTGCTGCAATGAACATTGTGGTGAATGTGCCTTTTTGATTTATGGTTTTCTCTGGGTATATGCCCAGAAGTGGGATTGCTGGATCAGATGGTAATTCTATTTCTAGTTTTTTTAAGGAAACTCCATACTGTTCTCCATAGTGACTGTATCATTTTACATCTCCACCAATAGTGGAAGAGGGCTCCTTTTGTCCACACCCTCCCCAGAATTTGTTGTTTGTAGATTTTCTGAGGATGCTGATTCTAACAGGTGTGAGGTGATACCTCATTGTAGTTTTGATTTGCATTTCTCTAATACTTAGTGCTGTTGAGCAGCTTTTCATGTGCGTCTTGGCCATCTCTGTGTCTTCTTTGAAGAAACGTCTCTTTAGATCTTCTGCCCATTTTTGTATTGGGTTGTTTGTTTTTTTTAATATTAAGCTGCATGAGCTGTTTATATATATATATTGGAGATTAAACCTTTGTCCATTGATTTATTTGCAACGATTTTCGCCCATTCTGAGGGATGCCTTTTTCCATTCCCGATTTTTAACAAAAAAGGAAAGAAAGAAAAAGAAGCAGAACACTAATGTGGGTAAAATATGCCTTTTGAAATGGTCGTTTTGAAATATGGACGTCCTTTGAATTTTTTGGTCGATATGTGACCCCAGGATTTCTTTTCAGGGCAGGTGTCATTTACAGGCCTGCAATGATTTTGAATATCAACTGACCATTAGCGCTGGGAATAAAGCTGCTGTTGCGTGAAACGGCCACAAGGTGGCAGCAGTTCTCCCTTACCTAATCTGGTTACTAGAGCAACAGAGCCTCAATGGAGGTCCTGTTCTAGATTGGAATTTAGAATGGGATGTGCCAGGAGAAAGCCCCTCAAGTTTGTCTCACTACTTCTTTTTTTTTTTTTTTTTTGCTGTACGCGGGCCTCTCACTGCTGTGGCCTCTCCCGTTGCGGAGCACAGGCTCCGGACACACAGGCTCCGCGGCCATGGCTCGCGGGCCCAGCCGCTCCGCGGCATGTGGGATCTTCCGGGATCGGCGCACGATCCCGTGTCCCCTGCATCGGCAGGCGGACTCTCAACCACTGCGCCACCAGGGAAGCCCGTCTCACTACTTCTTGTTCGTGTTTTTAATTTTTTTTAATTTTCTATTACAGCAAGTTTGATTACAATGTTTGGCTTGTTGTAGGTGTGGAAGATGTGGTTCTTTTACACATATACAGATGTCTGTTCTTCCTGGGATCCTTTTCCCATGTACGTTAGGACAGAATGTTGAGTAGTCTTCTCTTGGTATTCCGTAGGTCTTTGGTGATTATATATGTCACCTGTGTTTGATTATGTCTGTTAACCCCGATATCGTAATGAAACCAATCCTCACACCTTTCCATTGGTGAACCATAAGTTTGTTTAATGAATCTGTGATTGCCCTTCTCCGTGGAAATATCTGCCCTGGTATCCATTTTTAGGTAACACCTATAAGTGATATGATACGATATGTGTCTTTCACTTTCTGACTTACTCCAAGTCACGTGATTACCTCTAGACTCATCTACGGGGCTGCAAATGGCATTGTGTCCTTTTTTTCCTTGGCTTCTATTCTGCCTTAGCGAGGTCCATTTTCAACAATGTGATTCCCTGAGGGTTGTGGATTAGCTGACCTGGGCAGCCTTACCCTGCCAGCCGGCCCTCCCCAGGTGTGCCTGGTTGAGGTCAATATAAACAGCGCTCCAGGCAGCAATAGCCCCTGAATTTGTGCCTGACTCCATATTCTCTGCCCCGTCAGCAGTCTCGGGGCTGTGCTGGTGGGAGGGAGTGAGGGGCCAAGGCTTTGTTGGTGGCCCGGTGTGAGTGGGGCTCTGCTGGCCATTCTGCAGGAGTTGCCAGGCTGCCACCTGTAAAGAAGAGGATGTGTCACCCATACCTTCCGATGGAATTTCTCTCCGGACAGAGGTGAGGAAGGAAAAAAGCAGTGGGGGCCGGGACAGGAGGGGTATATCAGGCAGGGCAATAGAAAGCTTCCAGAAAAGCGCCTGGGGCCAGGACCACCCTGGCTGGCCTGCAGGCACCAAGTGGGCCTGCGTGCTGTCGCTGGTGTGGCTCCAGGGCCCTTCCTCTAGGCTTTCAAGCCCTTGTACATATTCAGGTGTTTTACCTGGGAAGGGTGGGAACAGTTCAGCAGCAGCTGGCCTGGGGCTCAGCTCACGTTTACTCACAGATGCCTCAGCACGGTCCCCCAGCTTTGCAATGAGGACGCTCCTTGCATGGGGGGTGGGTTGCTGGCTGTATGGGAGGTGATTCCCCACCTCTGACCAATTTCAGAATTGTTTACCGCTGGAGCAAGTGCCCTGATAGGGTTTCCCTCTGTATAACTGGTGGGTTCAGGTTTTTTTTTCTTTTATGGTTCAAGTTAGATTTGATTCCTCTTTTATGTATTTATAGATATCAGCATGGAAATAATTCATTCCTATAAATACATCTGTGTGAAGGGAATAACTTTTTTCTGTTTTATTTTAAAATTTTATTTTTTAAAATTTTGAAATTTAATTTTATTTATTTTTTTATACAGCAGGTTATTATTAGTTATGTATTTTATGCATATACATGTATACAGGTCAATCCCAATCTCCCAACTCATCCCACCACCACCACCCCATGGCTTCCCACACTTGGTGTCCATACGTTTGTTCTCTACCTCTGTGTCTCTATTTCTTCCCTGCAAACCAGTTCATCTGTACCATTTTTTAGGTTCCACATATATGCATTAATATACAATATTTGTTTTCCTCTTTCTGACTGACTTCATTCGGTATGACAGTCTCTAGATCCATCGATGTCTCTACAAATGACCCAGTTTCATTCCTTTTTATGGCTGAGTAATATTGCATTTTATATATGTACCACATCTCTATCCATTCATCTGTCTGTGGGCATTTAGGTTGCTTGCATTACCTGGCTATTGTAAATAGTGCTGCAATGAACATTGTGGTGAATGTGCCTTTTTGATTTATGGTTTTCTCTGGGTATATGCCCAGAAGTGGGATTGCTGGATCAGATGGTAATTCTATTTCTAGTTTTTTTAAGGAAACTCCATACTGTTCTCCATAGTGACTGTATCATTTTACATCTCCACCAATAGTGGAAGAGGGCTCCTTTTGTCCACACCCTCCCCAGAATTTGTTGTTTGTAGATTTTCTGAGGATGCTGATTCTAACAGGTGTGAGGTGATACCTCATTGTAGTTTTGATTTGCATTTCTCTAATACTTAGTGCTGTTGAGCAGCTTTTCATGTGCGTCTTGGCCATCTCTGTGTCTTCTTTGAAGAAACGTCTCTTTAGATCTTCTGCCCATTTTTGTATTGGGTTGTTTGTTTTTTTTAATATTAAGCTGCATGAGCTGTTTATATATATATATTGGAGATTAAACCTTTGTCCATTGATTTATTTGCAACGATTTTCGCCCATTCTGAGGGATGCCTTTTTCCATTCCCGATTTTTAACAAAAAAGGAAAGAAAGAAAAAGAAGCAGAACACTAATGTGGGTAAAATATGCCTTTTGAAATGGTCGTTTTGAAATATGGACGTCCTTTGAATTTTTTGGTCGATATGTGACCCCAGGATTTCTTTTCAGGGCAGGTGTCATTTACAGGCCTGCAATGATTTTGAATATCAACTGACCATTAGCGCTGGGAATAAAGCTGCTGTTGCGTGAAACGGCCACAAGGTGGCAGCAGTTCTCCCTTACCTAATCTGGTTACTAGAGCAACAGAGCCTCAATGGAGGTCCTGTTCTAGATTGGAATTTAGAATGGGATGTGCCAGGAGAAAGCCCCTCAAGTTTGTCTCACTACTTCTTTTTTTTTTTTTTTTTTGCTGTACGCGGGCCTCTCACTGCTGTGGCCTCTCCCGTTGCGGAGCACAGGCTCCGGACACACAGGCTCCGCGGCCATGGCTCGCGGGCCCAGCCGCTCCGCGGCATGTGGGATCTTCCGGGATCGGCGCACGATCCCGTGTCCCCTGCATCGGCAGGCGGACTCTCAACCACTGCGCCACCAGGGAAGCCCGTCTCACTACTTCTTGTTCGTGTTTTTAATTTTTTTTAATTTTCTATTACAGCAAGTTTGATTACAATGTTTGGCTTGTTGTAGGTGTGGAAGATGTGGTTCTTTTACACATATACAGATGTCTGTTCTTCCTGGGATCCTTTTCCCATGTACGTTAGGACAGAATGTTGAGTAGTCTTCTCTTGGTATTCCGTAGGTCTTTGGTGATTATATATGTCACCTGTGTTTGATTATGTCTGTTAACCCCGATATCGTAATGAAACCAATCCTCACACCTTTCCATTGGTGAACCATAAGTTTGTTTAATGAATCTGTGATTGCCCTTCTCCGTGGAAATATCTGCCCTGGTATCCATTTTTAGGTAACAGCTATAAGTGATATGATACGATATGTGTCTTTCACTTTCTGACTTACTCCAAGTCACGTGATTACCTCTAGACTCATCTACGGGGCTGCAAATGGCATTGTGTCCTTTTTTTCCTTGGCTTCTATTCTGCCTTAGCGAGGTCCATTTTCAACAATGTGATTCCCTGAGGGTTGTGGATTAGCTGACCTGGGCAGCCTTACCCTGCCGGCCGGCCCTCCCCAGGTGTGCCTGGTTGAGGTCAATATAAACAGCGCTCCAGGCAGCAATAGCCCCTGAAGTTGTGCCTGACTCCATATTCTCTGCCCCGTCAGCAGTCTCGGGGCTGTGCTGGTGGGAGGGAGTGAGGGGCCAAGGCTTTGTTGGTGGCCCGTTGTGAGTGGGGCTCTGCTGGCCTTTCTGCAGGAGTTGCCAGGCTGCCACCTGTAAAGAAGAGGATGTGTCACCCATACCTTCTGATGGAATTTCTCTCCGGACAGAGGTGAGGAAGGAAAAAAGCAGTGGGGGCCGGGACAGGAAGGGTATCTCAGGCAGGGCAATAGAAAGCTTCCAGAAGAGTGCCCGGGGCCAGGACCATCCTGGCTGGCCTGCAGGCACCAAGTTGGCCTGCGTGCTGTCGCTGGGGTGGCTCCAGGGCCCTTCCTCTAGGCTTTCAAGCCCTTGTACATATTCAGGTGTTTTACCTGGGAAGGGTGGGAACAGTTCAGCAGCAGCTGGCCTGGGGCTCAGCTCACGTTTACTCACAAATGCCTCAGCACGGTCCCCCAGCTTTGCAATGAGGATGCTCCTTGCATGGGGGGTGGGTTGCTGGCTGTATGGGAGGTGATTCCCCACCTCTGACCAATTTCAGAATTGTTTACCGCTGGAGCAAGTGCCCTGCTAGGGTTTCCCTCTGTATAACTGGTGGGTTCAGGTTTTTTTTTCTTTTATGGTTCAAGTTAGATTTGATTCCTCTTTTATGTATTTATAGATATCAGCATGGAAATAATTCATTCCTATAAATACATCTGTGTGAAGGGAATAACTTTTTTCTGTTTTATTTTAAAATTTTATTTTTTAAAATTTTGAAATTTAATGTTATTTATTTTTTTATACAGCAGGTTATTATTAGTTATGTATTTTATGCATATACATGTATACAGGTCAATCCCAATCTCCCAACTCATCCCTCCACCACCACCCCATGGCTTCCCACACTTGGTGTCCATACGTTTGTTCTCTACCTCTGTGTCTCTATTTCTTCCCTGCAAACCAGTTCATCTGTACCATTTTTTAGGTTCCACATATATGCATTAATATACAATATTTGTTTTCCTCTTTCTGACTGACTTCATTCTGTATGACAGTCTCTAGATCCATCGATGTCTCTACAAATGACCCAGTTTCATTCCTTTTTATGGCTGAGTAATATTGCATTTTATATATGTACCACATCTCTATCCATTCATCTGTCTGTGGGCATTTAGGTTGCTTGCATTACCTGGCTATTGTAAATAGTGCTGCAATGAACATTGTGGTGAATGTGCCTTTTTGATTTATGGTTTTCTCTGGGTATATGCCCAGAAGTGGGATTGCTGGATCAGATGGTAATTCTATTTCTAGTTTTTGTAAGGAAACTCCATACTGTTCTCCATAGTGACTGTATCAATTTACATCCCCACCAATAGTGGAAGAGGGCTCCTTTTGTCCACACCCTCCCCAGAATTTGTTGTTTGTAGATTTTCTGAGGATGCCGATTCTAACAGGTGTGAGGTGATACCTCATTGTAGTTTTGATTTGCATTTCTCTAATACTTAGTGCTGTTGAGCAGCTTTTCATGTGCGTCTTGGCCATCTCTGTGTCTTCTTTGAAGAAACGTCTCTTTAGATCTTCTGCCCATTTTTGTATTGGGTTGTTTGTTTTTTTAATATTAAGCTGCATGAGCTGTTTATATATATATTGGAGATTAAACCTTTGTCCATTGATTCGTTTGCAACGATTTTCGCCCATTCTGAGGGATGCCTTTTTCCATTCCCGTTTTTTTAACAAAACAGGAAAGAATGAAAAAGAAGCAGAACACTAATGGGGGTAAAATATGCCTTTTGAAATGGTCGTTTTGAAATATGGACGTCCTTTGAATTTTTTGGTCGATATGTGACCCCAGGATTTGTTTTCAGGGCAGGTGTCATTTACAGGCCTGCAATGATTTTGAATATCAACTGACCCTTAGCGCTGGGATTAAAGCTGCTGTTGCGTGAAACGGCCACAAGGCGGCAGCAGTTCTCCCTTACCTAATCTGGTTACTAGAGCAACAGAGCCTCAATGGAGGTCGTGTTCTAGATTGGAATTTAGAATGGGATGTGCCAGGAGAAAGCCCCTCAAGTTTGTCTCACTACTTCTTGTTTGTGTTTTTAATTTTTTTTTTATTTTCTATTACAGCAAGTTTGATTACAATGTTTGGCTTGTTGTAGGTGTGGAAGATGTGGTTCTTTTACACATATACAGATGTCTGTTCTTCCTGGGATCCTTTTCCCATGTACGTTAGGACAGAATGTTGAGTAGTCTTCTCTTGGTATTCCGTAGGTCTTTGGTGATTATATATGTCACCTGTGTTTGATTATGTCTGTTAACCCCGATATCGTAATGAAACGAATCCTCACACCTTTCTATTGGTGAACCATAAGTTTGTTTAATGAATCTGTGATTGCCCTTCTCCGTGGAAATATCTGCCCTGGTATCCATTTTTAGGTAACACCTATAAGTGATATGATACGATATGTGTCTTTCACTTTCTGACTTACTCCAAGTCACGTGATTACCTCTAGACACATCTACGGGGCTGCAATGGCATTGTGTCCTTTTTTCCTTGGCTTCTATTCTGCTTTAGCGAGGTCCATTTTCAACAATGTGATTCCCTGAGGGTTGTGGATTAGCTGACCTGGGCAGCCTTACCCTGCCGGCCGGCCCTCCCCAGGTGTGCCTGGTTGAGGTCAATATAAACAGCGCTCCAGGCAGCAATAGCCCCTGAATTTGTGCCTGACTCCATATTCTCTGCCCCGTCAGCAGTCTCGGGGCTGTGCTGGTGGGAGGGAGTGAGGGGCCAAGGCTTTGTTGGTGGCCCGGTGTGAGTGGGGCTCTGCTGGCCATTCTGCAGTAGTTGCCAGGCTGCCACCTGTAAAGAAGAGGATGTGTCACCCATACCTTCTGATGGAATTTCTCTCCGGACAGAGGTGAGGAAGGAAAAAAGCAGTGGGGGCCGGGACAGGAGGGGTATATCAGGCAGGGCAATAGAAAGCTTCCAGAAGAGCGCCTGGGGCCAGGACCACCCTGGCTGGCCTGCAGGCACCAAGTGGGCCTGCGTGCTGTCGCTGGTGTGGCTCCAGGGCCCTTCCTCTAGGCTTTCAAGCCCTTTTACATATTCAGGTGTTTTACCTGGGAAGGGTGGGAACAGTTCAGCAGCAGCTGGCCTGGGGCTCAGCTCACGTTTACTCACAGATGCCTCAGCACGGTCCCCCAGCTTTGCAATGAGGACGCTCCTTGCATGGGGGGTGGGTTGCTGGCTGTATGGGAGGTGATTCCCCACCTCTGACCAATTTCAGAATTGTTTACCGCTGGAGCAAGTGCCCTGATAGGGTTTCCCTCTGTATAACTGGTGGGTTCAGGTTTTTTTTTCTTTTATGGTTCAAGTTAGATTTGATTCCTCTTTTATGTATTTATAGATATCAGCATGGAAATAATTCATTCCTATAAATACATCTGTGTGAAGGGAATAACTTTTTTCTGTTTTATTTTAAAATTTTATTTTTTAAAATTTTGAAATTTAATTTTATTTATTTTTTTATACAGCAGGTTATTATTAGTTATGTATTTTATGCATATACATGTATACAGGTCAATCCCAATCTCCCAACTCATCCCACCACCACCACCCCATGGCTTCCCACACTTGGTGTCCATACGTTTGTTCTCTACCTCTGTGTCTCTATTTCTTCCCTGCAAACCAGTTCATCTGTACCATTTTTTAGGTTCCACATATATGCATTAATATACAATATTTGTTTTCCTCTTTCTGACTGACTTCATTCGGTATGACAGTCTCTAGATCCATCGATGTCTCTACAAATGACCCAGTTTCATTCCTTTTTATGGCTGAGTAATATTGCATTTTATATATGTACCACATCTCTATCCATTCATCTGTCTGTGGGCATTTAGGTTGCTTGCATTACCTGGCTATTGTAAATAGTGCTGCAATGAACATTGTGGTGAATGTGCCTTTTTGATTTATGGTTTTCTCTGGGTATATGCCCAGAAGTGGGATTGCTGGATCAGATGGTAATTCTATTTCTAGTTTTTTTAAGGAAACTCCATACTGTTCTCCATAGTGACTGTATCAATTTACATCCCCACCAATAGTGGAAGAGGGCTCCTTTTGTCCACACCCTCCCCAGAATTTGTTGTTTGTAGATTTTCTGAGGATGCCGATTCTAACAGGTGTGAGGTGATACCTCATTGTAGTTTTGATTTGCATTTCTCTAATACTTAGTGCTGTTGAGCAGCTTTTCATGTGCGTCTTGGCCATCTCTGTGTCTTCTTTGAAGAAACGTCTCTTTAGATCTTCTGCCCATTTTTGTATTGGGTTGTTTGTTTTTTTAATATTAAGCTGCATGAGCTGTTTATATATATATTGGAGATTAAACCTTTGTCCATTGATTCGTTTGCAACGATTTTCGCCCATTCTGAGGGATGCCTTTTTCCATTCCCGTTTTTTTAACAAAACAGGAAAGAAAGAAAAAGAAGCAGAACACTAATGGGGGTAAAATATGCCTTTTGAAATGGTCGTTTTGAAATATGGACGTCCTTTGAATTTTTTGGTCGATATGTGACCCCAGGATTTCTTTTCAGGGCAGGTGTCATTTACAGGCCTGCAATGATTTTGAATATCAACTGACCCTTAGCGCTGGGATTAAAGCTGCTGTTGCGTGAAACGGCCACAAGGCGGCAGCAGTTCTCCCTTACCTAATCTGGTTACTAGAGCAACAGAGCCTCAATGGAGGTCGTGTTCTAGATTGGAATTTAGAATGGGATGTGCCAGGAGAAAGCCCCTCAAGTTTGTCTCACTACTTCTTGTTCGTGTTTTTAATTTTTTTTTTATTTTCTATTACAGCAAGTTTGATTACAATGTTTGGCTTGTTGTAGGTGTGGAAGATGTGGTTCTTTTACACATATACAGATGTCTGTTCTTCCTGGGATCCTTTTCCCATGTACGTTAGGACAGAATGTTGAGTAGTCTTCTCTTGGTATTCCGTAGGTCTTTGGTGATTATATATGTCACCTGTGTTTGATTATGTCTGTTAACCCCGATATCGTAATGAAACGAATCCTCACACCTTTCTATTGGTGAACCATAAGTTTGTTTAATGAATCTGTGATTGCCCTTCTCCGTGGAAATATCTGCCCTGGTATCCATTTTTAGGTAACACCTATAAGTGATATGATACGATATGTGTCTTTCACTTTCTGACTTACTCCAAGTCACGTGATTACCTCTAGACTCATCTACGGGGCTGCAAATGGCATTGTGTCCTTTTTTTCCTTGGCTTCTATTCTGCCTTAGCGAGGTCCATTTTCAACAATGTGATTCCCTGAGGGTTGTGGATTAGCTGACCTGGGCAGCCTTACCCTGCCGGCCGGCCCTCCCCAGGTGTGCCTGGTTGAGGTCAATATAAACAGGGCTCCAGGCAGCAATAGACCCTGAAGTTGTGCCTGACTCAATATTCTCTGCCCCGTCAGCAGTCTCGGGGCTGTGCTGGTGGGAGGGAGTGAGGGGCCAAGGCTTTGTTGGTGGCCCGGTGTGAGTGGGGCTCTGCTGGCCTTTTTGCAGGAGTTGCCAGGCTGCCACCTGTAAAGAAGAGGATGTGTCACCCATACCTTCCGCTGGAATTTCTCTCCGGACAGAGGTGAGGAAGGAAAAAAGCAGTTGGGGCCGGGACAGGAGGGCTATCTCAGGCAGGGCAATAGAAAGCTTGCAGAAGAGCGCCCGGGGCCAGGACCATCCTGGCTGGCCTGCAGGCACCAAGTTGGCCTGCGCGCTGTGGCTGGTGTGGCTCCTCGGCCCTTCCTCTAGGCTTTCAAGCCCTTGTACATATTCAGGTGTTTTACCTGGGAAGGGTGGGAACAGTTCAGCAGCAGCTGGCCTGGGGCTCAGCTCACGTTTACTCACAGATGCCTCAGCACGGTCCCCCAGCTTTGCAATGAGGACGCTCCTTGCATGGGGGGTGGGTTGCTGGCTGTATGGGAGGTGATTCCCCACCTCTGACCAATTTCAGAATTGTTTACCGCTGGAGCAAGTGCCCTGATAGGGTTTCCCTCTGTATAACTGGTGGGTTCAGGTTTTTTTTTCTTTTATGGTTCAAGTTAGATTTGATTCCTCTTTTATGTATTTATAGATATCAGCATGGAAATAATTCATTCCTATAAATACATCTGTGTGAAGGGAATAACTTTTTTCTGTTTTATTTTAAAATTTTATTTTTTAAAATTTTGAAATTTAATTTTATTTATTTTTTTATACAGCAGGTTATTATTAGTTATGTATTTTATGCATATACATGTATACAGGTCAATCCCAATCTCCCAACTCATCCCACCACCACCACCCCATGGCTTCCCACACTTGGTGTCCATACGTTTGTTCTCTACCTCTGTGTCTCTATTTCTTCCCTGCAAACCAGTTCATCTGTACCATTTTTTAGGTTCCACATATATGCATTAATATACAATATTTGTTTTCCTCTTTCTGACTGACTTCATTCGGTATGACAGTCTCTAGATCCATCGATGCCTCTACAAATGACCCAGTTTCATTCCTTTTTATGGCTGAGTAATATTGCATTTTATATATGTACCACATCTCTATCCATTCATCTGTCTGTGGGCATTTAGGTTGCTTGCATTACCTGGCTATTGTAAATAGTGCTGCAATGAACATTGTGGTGAATGTGCCTTTTTGTTTTATGGTTTTCTCTGGGTATATGCCCAGAAGTGGGATTGCTGGATCAGATGGTAATTCTATTTCTAGTTTTTTTAAGGAAACTCCATACTGTTCTCCATAGTGACTGTATCAATTTACATCCCCACCAATAGTGGAAGAGGGCTCCTTTTGTCCACACCCTCCCCAGAATTTGTTGTTTGTAGATTTTCTGAGGATGCCGATTCTAACAGGTGTGAGGTGATACCTCATTGTAGTTTTGATTTGCATTTCTCTAATACTTAGTGCTGTTGAGCAGCTTTTCATGTGCGTCTTGGCCATCTCTGTGTCTTCTTTGAAGAAACGTCTCTTTAGATCTTCTGCCCATTTTTGTATTGGGTTGTTTGTTTTTTTAATATTAAGCTGCATGAGCTGTTTATATATATATTGGAGATTAAACCTTTGTCCATTGATTCGTTTGCAACGATTTTCGCCCATTCTGAGGGATGCCTTTTTCCATTCCCGTTTTTTTAACAAAACAGGAAAGAAAGAAAAAGAAGCAGAACACTAATGGGGGTAAAATATGCCTTTTGAAATGGTCGTTTTGAAATATGGACGTCCTTTGAATTTTTTGGTCGATATGTGACCCCAGGATTTGTTTTCAGGGCAGGTGTCATTTACAGGCCTGCAATGATTTTGAATATCAACTGACCCTTAGCGCTGGGATTAAAGCTGCTGTTGCGTGAAACGGCCACAAGGCGGCAGCAGTTCTCCCTTACCTAATCTGGTTACTAGAGCAACAGAGCCTCAATGGAGGTCGTGTTCTAGATTGGAATTTAGAATGGGATGTGCCAGGAGAAAGCCCCTCAAGTTTGTCTCACTACTTCTTGTTTGTGTTTTTAATTTTTTTTTTATTTTCTATTACAGCAAGTTTGATTACAATGTTTGGCTTGTTGTAGGTGTGGAAGATGTGGTTCTTTTACACATATACAGATGTCTGTTCTTCCTGGGATCCTTTTCCCATGTACGTTAGGACAGAATGTTGAGTAGTCTTCTCTTGGTATTCCGTAGGTCTTTGGTGATTATATATGTCACCTGTGTTTGATTATGTCTGTTAACCCCGATATCGTAATGAAACCAATCCTCACACCTTTCCATTGGTGAACCATAAGTTTGTTTAATGAATCTGTGATTGCCCTTCTCCGTGGAAATATCTGCCCTGGTATCCATTTTTAGGTAACACCTATAAGTGATATGATACGATATGTGTCTTTCACTTTCTGACTTACTCCAAGTCACGTGATTACCTCTAGACTCATCTACGGGGCTGCAAATGGCATTGTGTCCTTTTTTTCCTTGGCTTCTATTCTGCCTTAGCGAGGTCCATTTTCAACAATGTGATTCCCTGAGGGTTGTGGATTAGCTGACCTGGGCAGCCTTACCCTGCCGGCCGGCCCTCCCCAGGTGTGCCTGGTTGAGGTCAATATAAACAGCGCTCCAGGCAGCAATAGCCCCTGAAGTTGTGCCTGACTCCATATTCTCTGCCCCGTCAGCAGTCTCGGTGCTGTGCTGGTGGGAGGGAGTGAGGGGCCAAGGCTTTGTTTTTGGCCCGGTGTGAGTGGGGCTCTGCTGGCCTTTCTGCAGGAGTTGCCAGGCTGCCACCTGTAAAGAAGAGGATGTGTCACCCATACCTTCCGCTGGAATTTCTCTCCGGACAGAGGTGAGGAAGGAAAAAAGCAGTGGGGGCCGGGACAGGAGGGCTATCTCAGGCAGGGCAATAGAAAGCTTCCAGAAGAGCGCCCGGGGCCAGGACCATCCTGGCTGGCCTGCAGGCACCAAGTTGGCCTGCGTGCTGTCGCTGGTGTGGCTCCAGGGCCCTTCCTCTAGGCTTTCAAGCCCTTGTACATATTCAGGTGTTTTACATGGGAAGGGTGGGAACAGTTCAGCAGCAGCTGGCCTGGGGCTCAGCTCACGTTTACTCACAGATGCCTCAGCACGGTCCCCCAGCTTTGCAATGAGGACGCTCCTTTCATGGGGGTTGGGTTGCTGGCTGTATGGGAGGTGATTCCCCACCTCTGACCAATTTCAGAATTGTTTACCGCTGGAGCAAGTGCCCTGATAGGGTTTCCCTCTGTATAACTGGTGGGTTCAGGTTTTTTTTTCTTTTATGGTTCAAGTTAGATTTGATTCCTCTTTTATGTATTTATAGATATCAGCATGGAAATAATTCATTCCTATAAATACATCTGTGTGAAGGGAATAACTTTTTTCTGTTTTATTTTAAAATTTTATTTTTTAAAATTTTGAAATTTAATTTTATTTATTTTTTTATACAGCAGGTTATTATTAGTTATGTATTTTATGCATATACATGTATACAGGTCAATCCCAATCTCCCAACTCATCCCACCACCACCACCCCATGGCTTCCCACACTTGGTGTCCATACGTTTGTTCTCTACCTCTGTGTCTCTATTTCTTCCCTGCAAACCAGTTCATCTGTACCATTTTTTACGTTCCACATATATGCATTAATATACAATATTTGTTTTCCTCTTTCTGACTGACTTCATTCTGTATGACAGTCTCTAGATCCATCGATGTCTCTACAAATGACCCAGTTTCATTCCTTTTTATGGCTGAGTAATATTGCATTTTATATATGTACCACATCTCTATCCATTCATCTGTCTGTGGGCATTTAGGTTGCTTGCATTACCTGGCTATTGTAAATAGTGCTGCAATGAACATTGTGGTGAATGTGCCTTTTTGATTTATGGTTTTCTCTGGGTATATGCCCAGAAGTGGGATTGCTGGATCAGATGGTAATTCTATTTCTAGTTTTTTTAAGGAAACTCCATACTGTTCTCCATAGTGACTGTATCAATTTACATCCCCACCAATAGTGGAAGAGGGCTCCTTTTGTCCACACCCTCCCCAGAATTTGTTGTTTGTAGATTTTCTGAGGATGCCGATTCTAACAGGTGTGAGGTGATACCTCATTGTAGTTTTGATTTGCATTTCTCTAATACTTAGTGCTGTTGAGCAGCTTTTCATGTGCGTCTTGGCCATCTCTGTGTCTTCTTTGAAGAAACGTCTCTTTAGATCTTCTGCCCATTTTTGTATTGGGTTGTTTGTTTTTTTAATATTAAGCTGCATGAGCTGTTTATATATATATTGGAGATTAAACCTTTGTCCATTGATTCGTTTGCAACGATTTTCGCCCATTCTGAGGGATGCCTTTTTCCATTCCCGTTTTTTTAACAAAACAGGAAAGAAAGAAAAAGAAGCAGAACACTAATGTGGGTAAAATATGCCTTTTGAAATGGTCGTTTTGAAATATGGACGTCCTTTGAATTTTTTGGTCGATATGTGACCCCAGGATTTGTTTTCAGGGCAGGTGTCATTTACAGGCCTGCAATGATTTTGAATATTAACTGACCATTAGCGCTGGGATTAAAGCTGCTGTTGCGTGAAACGGCCACAAGGTGGCAGCAGTTCTCCCTTACCTAATCTGGTTACTAGAGCAACAGAGCCTCAATGGAGGTCGTGTTCTAGATTGGAATTTAGAATGGAATGTGCCAGGAGAAAGCCCCTCAAGTTTGTCTCAGTACTTCTTGTTCGTGTTTTTAATTTTTTTTTTTATTTTCTATTACAGCAAGTTTGATTACAATGTTTGGCTTGTTGTAGGTGTGGAAGATGTGGTTCTTTTACACATATACAGATGTCTGTTCTTCCTGGGATCCTTTTCCCGTGTACGTTAGGACAGAATGTTGAGTAGTCTTCTCTTGGTATTCCGTAGGTCTTTGGTGATTATATATGTCACCTGTGTTTGATTATGTCTGTTAACCCCGATATCGTAATGAAACCAATCCTCACACCTTTCCATTGGTGAACCATAAGTTTGTTTAATGAATCTGTGATTGCCCTTCTCCGTGGAAATAACTGCCCTGGTATCCATTTTTAGGTAACACCTATAAGTGATATGATACGATATGTGTCTTTCACTTTCTGACTTACTCCAAGTCACGTGATTACCTCTAGACTCATCTACGGGGCTGCAAATGGCATTGTGTCCTTTTTTTCCTTGGCTTCTATTCTGCCTTAGCGAGGTCCATTTTCAACAATGTGATTCCCTGAGGGTTGTGGATTAGCTGACCTGGGCAGCCTTACCCTGCCGGCCGGCCCTCCCCAGGTGTGCCTGGTTGAGGTCAATATAAACAGCGCTCCAGGCAGCAATAGCCCCTGAAGTTGTGCCTGACTCCATATTCTCTGCCCCGTCAGTAGTCACGGGGCTGTGCTGGTGGGAGGGAGTGAGGGGCCAAGGCTTTGTTGGTGGCCCGGTGTGAGTGGGGCTCTGCTGGCCTTTCTGCATGAGTTGCCAGGCTGCCACCTGTAAAGAAGAGGATGTGTCACCCATACCTTCCGCTGGAATTTCTCTCCGGACAGAGGTGAGGAAGGAAAAAAGCAGTGGGGGCCGGGACAGGAGGGCTATCTCAGGCAGGGCAATAGAAAGCTTCCAGAAGAGCGCCCGGGGCCAGGACCAACCTGGCTGGCCTGCAGGCACCAAGTTGGCCTGCGTGCTGTCGCTGGTGTGGCTCCTCGGCCCTTCCTCTAGGCTTTCAAGCCCTTGTACATATTCAGGTGTTTTACCTGGGAAGGGTGGGAACAGTTCAGCAGCAGCTGGCCTGGGGCTCAGCTCACGTTTACTCACAGATGCCTCAGCACGGTCCCCCAGCTTTGCAATGAGGACGCTCCTTGCATGGGGGGTGGGTTGCTGGCTGTATGGGAGGTGATTCCCCACCTCTGACCAATTTCAGAATTGTTTACCGCTGGAGCAAGTGCCCTGATAGGGTTTCCCTCTGTATAACTGGTGGGTTCAGGTTTTTTTTTCTTTTATGGTTCAAGTTAGATTTGATTCCTCTTTTATGTATTTATAGATATCAGCATGGAAATAATTCATTCCTATAAATACATCTGTGTGAAGGGAATAACTTTTTTCTGTTTTATTTTAAAATTTTATTTTTTAAAATTTTGAAATTTAATTTTATTTATTTTTTTATACAGCAGGTTATTATTAGTTATGTATTTTATGCATATACATGTATACAGGTCAATCCCAATCTCCCAACTCATCCCACCACCACCACCCCATGGCTTCCCACACTTGGTGTCCATACGTTTGTTCTCTACCTCTGTGTCTCTATTTCTTCCCTGCAAACCAGTTCATCTGTACCATTTTTTAGGTTCCACATATATGCATTAATATACAATATTTGTTTTCCTCTTTCTGACTGACTTCATTCGGTATGACAGTCTCTAGATCCATCGATGTCTCTACAAATGACCCAGTTTCATTCCTTTTTATGGCTGAGTAATATTGCATTTTATATATGTACCACATCTCTATCCATTCATCTGTCTGTGGGCATTTAGGTTGCTTGCATTACCTGGCTATTGTAAATAGTGCTGCAATGAACATTGTGGTGAATGTGCCTTTTTGATTTATGGTTTTCTCTGGGTATATGCCCAGAAGTGGGATTGCTGGATCAGATGGTAATTCTATTTCTAGTTTTTTTAAGGAAACTCCATACTGTTCTCCATAGTGACTGTATCAATTTACATCCCCACCAATAGTGGAAGAGGGCTCCTTTTGTCCACACCCTCCCCAGAATTTGTTGTTTGTAGATTTTCTGAGGATGCCGATTCTAACAGGTGTGAGGTGATACCTCATTGTAGTTTTGATTTGCATTTCTCTAATACTTAGTGCTGTTGAGCAGCTTTTCATGTGCGTCTTGGCCATCTCTGTGTCTTCTTTGAAGAAACGTCTCTTTAGATCTTCTGCCCATTTTTGTATTGGGTTGTTTGTTTTTTTAATATTAAGCTGCATGAGCTGTTTATATATATATTGGAGATTAAACCTTTGTCCATTGATTCGTTTGCAACGATTTTCGCCCATTCTGAGGGATGCCTTTTTCCATTCCCGTTTTTTTAACAAAACAGGAAAGAAAGAAAAAGAAGCAGAACACTAATGGGGGTAAAATATGCCTTTTGAAATGGTCGTTTTGAAATATGGACGTCCTTTGAATTTTTTGGTCGATATGTGACCCCAGGATTTGTTTTCAGGGCAGGTGTCATTTACAGGCCTGCAATGATTTTGAATATCAACTGACCCTTAGCGCTGGGATTAAAGCTGCTGTTGCGTGAAACGGCCACAAGGCGGCAGCAGTTCTCCCTTACCTAATCTGGTTACTAGAGCAACAGAGCCTCAATGGAGGTCGTGTTCTAGATTGGAATTTAGAATGGGATGTGCCAGGAGAAAGCCCCTCAAGTTTGTCTCACTACTTCTTGTTTGTGTTTTTAATTTTTTTTTTATTTTCTATTACAGCAAGTTTGATTACAATGTTTGGCTTGTTGTAGGTGTGGAAGATGTGGTTCTTTTACACATATACAGATGTCTGTTCTTCCTGGGATCCTTTTCCCATGTACGTTAGGACAGAATGTTGAGTAGTCTTCTCTTGGTATTCCGTAGGTCTTTGGTGATTATATATGTCACCTGTGTTTGATTATGTCTGTTAACCCCGATATCGTAATGAAACCAATCCTCACACCTTTCCATTGGTGAACCATAAGTTTGTTTAATGAATCTGTGATTGCCCTTCTCCGTGGAAATATCTGCCCTGGTATCCATTTTTAGGTAACACCTATAAGTGATATGATACGATATGTGTCTTTCACTTTCTGACTTACTCCAAGTCACGTGATTACCTCTAGACTCATCTACGGGGCTGCAAATGGCATTGTGTCCTTTTTTTCCTTGGCTTCTATTCTGCCTTAGCGAGGTCCATTTTCAACAATGTGATTCCCTGAGGGTTGTGGATTAGCTGACCTGGGCAGCCTTACCCTGCCGGCCGGCCCTCCCCAGGTGTGCCTGGTTGAGGTCAATATAAACAGCGCTCCAGGCAGCAATAGCCCCTGAAGTTGTGCCTGACTCCATATTCTCTGCCCCGTCAGCAGTCTCGGTGCTGTGCTGGTGGGAGGGAGTGAGGGGCCAAGGCTTTGTTTTTGGCCCGGTGTGAGTGGGGCTCTGCTGGCCTTTCTGCAGGAGTTGCCAGGCTGCCACCTGTAAAGAAGAGGATGTGTCACCCATACCTTCCGCTGGAATTTCTCTCCGGACAGAGGTGAGGAAGGAAAAAAGCAGTGGGGGCCGGGACAGGAGGGCTATCTCAGGCAGGGCAATAGAAAGCTTCCAGAAGAGCGCCCGGGGCCAGGACCATCCTGGCTGGCCTGCAGGCACCAAGTTGGCCTGCGTGCTGTCGCTGGTGTGGCTCCAGGGCCCTTCCTCTAGGCTTTCAAGCCCTTGTACATATTCAGGTGTTTTACATGGGAAGGGTGGGAACAGTTCAGCAGCAGCTGGCCTGGGGCTCAGCTCACGTTTACTCACAGATGCCTCAGCACGGTCCCCCAGCTTTGCAATGAGGACGCTCCTTTCATGGGGGTTGGGTTGCTGGCTGTATGGGAGGTGATTCCCCACCTCTGACCAATTTCAGAATTGTTTACCGCTGGAGCAAGTGCCCTGATAGGGTTTCCCTCTGTATAACTGGTGGGTTCAGGTTTTTTTTTCTTTTATGGTTCAAGTTAGATTTGATTCCTCTTTTATGTATTTATAGATATCAGCATGGAAATAATTCATTCCTATAAATACATCTGTGTGAAGGGAATAACTTTTTTCTGTTTTATTTTAAAATTTTATTTTTTAAAATTTTGAAATTTAATTTTATTTATTTTTTTATACAGCAGGTTATTATTAGTTATGTATTTTATGCATATACATGTATACAGGTCAATCCCAATCTCCCAACTCATCCCACCACCACCACCCCATGGCTTCCCACACTTGGTGTCCATACGTTTGTTCTCTACCTCTGTGTCTCTATTTCTTCCCTGCAAACCAGTTCATCTGTACCATTTTTTACGTTCCACATATATGCATTAATATACAATATTTGTTTTCCTCTTTCTGACTGACTTCATTCTGTATGACAGTCTCTAGATCCATCGATGTCTCTACAAATGACCCAGTTTCATTCCTTTTTATGGCTGAGTAATATTGCATTTTATATATGTACCACATCTCTATCCATTCATCTGTCTGTGGGCATTTAGGTTGCTTGCATTACCTGGCTATTGTAAATAGTGCTGCAATGAACATTGTGGTGAATGTGCCTTTTTGATTTATGGTTTTCTCTGGGTATATGCCCAGAAGTGGGATTGCTGGATCAGATGGTAATTCTATTTCTAGTTTTTTTAAGGAAACTCCATACTGTTCTCCATAGTGACTGTATCAATTTACATCCCCACCAATAGTGGAAGAGGGCTCCTTTTGTCCACACCCTCCCCAGAATTTGTTGTTTGTAGATTTTCTGAGGATGCCGATTCTAACAGGTGTGAGGTGATACCTCATTGTAGTTTTGATTTGCATTTCTCTAATACTTAGTGCTGTTGAGCAGCTTTTCATGTGCGTCTTGGCCATCTCTGTGTCTTCTTTGAAGAAACGTCTCTTTAGATCTTCTGCCCATTTTTGTATTGGGTTGTTTGTTTTTTTAATATTAAGCTGCATGAGCTGTTTATATATATATTGGAGATTAAACCTTTGTCCATTGATTCGTTTGCAACGATTTTCGCCCATTCTGAGGGATGCCTTTTTCCATTCCCGTTTTTTTAACAAAACAGGAAAGAAAGAAAAAGAAGCAGAACACTAATGTGGGTAAAATATGCCTTTTGAAATGGTCGTTTTGAAATATGGACGTCCTTTGAATTTTTTGGTCGATATGTGACCCCAGGATTTGTTTTCAGGGCAGGTGTCATTTACAGGCCTGCAATGATTTTGAATATTAACTGACCATTAGCGCTGGGATTAAAGCTGCTGTTGCGTGAAACGGCCACAAGGTGGCAGCAGTTCTCCCTTACCTAATCTGGTTACTAGAGCAACAGAGCCTCAATGGAGGTCGTGTTCTAGATTGGAATTTAGAATGGAATGTGCCAGGAGAAAGCCCCTCAAGTTTGTCTCAGTACTTCTTGTTCGTGTTTTTAATTTTTTTTTTATTTTCTATTACAGCAAGTTTGATTACAATGTTTGGCTTGTTGTAGGTGTGGAAGATGTGGTTCTTTTACACATATACAGATGTCTGTTCTTCCTGGGATCCTTTTCCCGTGTACGTTAGGACAGAATGTTGAGTAGTCTTCTCTTGGTATTCCGTAGGTCTTTGGTGATTATATATGTCACCTGTGTTTGATTATGTCTGTTAACCCCGATATCGTAATGAAACCAATCCTCACACCTTTCCATTGGTGAACCATAAGTTTGTTTAATGAATCTGTGATTGCCCTTCTCCGTGGAAATAACTGCCCTGGTATCCATTTTTAGGTAACACCTATAAGTGATATGATACGATATGTGTCTTTCACTTTCTGACTTACTCCAAGTCACGTGATTACCTCTAGACTCATCTACGGGGCTGCAAATGGCATTGTGTCCTTTTTTTCCTTGGCTTCTATTCTGCCTTAGCGAGGTCCATTTTCAACAATGTGATTCCCTGAGGGTTGTGGATTAGCTGACCTGGGCAGCCTTACCCTGCCGGCCGGCCCTCCCCAGGTGTGCCTGGTTGAGGTCAATATAAACAGCGCTCCAGGCAGCAATAGCCCCTGAAGTTGTGCCTGACTCCATATTCTCTGCCCCGTCAGTAGTCACGGGGCTGTGCTGGTGGGAGGGAGTGAGGGGCCAAGGCTTTGTTGGTGGCCCGGTGTGAGTGGGGCTCTGCTGGCCTTTCTGCATGAGTTGCCAGGCTGCCACCTGTAAAGAAGAGGATGTGTCACCCATACCTTCCGCTGGAATTTCTCTCCGGACAGAGGTGAGGAAGGAAAAAAGCAGTGGGGGCCGGGACAGGAGGGCTATCTCAGGCAGGGCAATAGAAAGCTTCCAGAAGAGCGCCCGGGGCCAGGACCAACCTGGCTGGCCTGCAGGCACCAAGTTGGCCTGCGTGCTGTCGCTGGTGTGGCTCCTCGGCCCTTCCTCTAGGCTTTCAAGCCCATGTACATATTCAGGTGTTTTACCTGGGAAGGGTGGGAACAGTTCAGCAGCAGCTGGCCTGGGGCTCAGCTCACGTTTACTCACAGATGCCTCAGCACGGTCCCCCAGCTTTGCAATGAGGACGCTCCTTGCATGGGGGGTGGGTTGCTGGCTGTATGGGAGGTGATTCCCCACCTCTGACCAATTTCAGAATTGTTTACCGCTGGAGCAAGTGCCCTGATAGGGTTTCCCTCTGTATAACTGGTGGGTTCAGGTTTTTTTTTCTTTTATGGTTCAAGTTAGATTTGATTCCTCTTTTATGTATTTATAGATATCAGCATGGAAATAATTCATTCCTATAAATACATCTGTGTGAAGGGAATAACTTTTTTCTGTTTTATTTTAAAATTTTATTTTTTAAAATTTTGAAATTTAATTTTATTTATTTTTTTATACAGCAGGTTATTATTAGTTATGTATTTTATGCATATACATGTATACAGGTCAATCCCAATCTCCCAACTCATCCCACCACCACCACCCCATGGCTTCCCACACTTGGTGTCCATACGTTTGTTCTCTACCTCTGTGTCTCTATTTCTTCCCTGCAAACCAGTTCATCTGTACCATTTTTTAGGTTCCACATATATGCATTAATATACAATATTTGTTTTCCTCTTTCTGACTGACTTCATTCGGTATGACAGTCTCTAGATCCATCGATGTCTCTACAAATGACCCAGTTTCATTCCTTTTTATGGCTGAGTAATATTGCATTTTATATATGTACCACATCTCTATCCATTCATCTGTCTGTGGGCATTTAGGTTGCTTGCATTACCTGGCTATTGTAAATAGTGCTGCAATGAACATTGTGGTGAATGTGCCTTTTTGATTTATGGTTTTCTCTGGGTATATGCCCAGAAGTGGGATTGCTGGATCAGATGGTAATTCTATTTCTAGTTTTTTTAAGGAAACTCCATACTGTTCTCCATAGTGACTGTATCAATTTACATCCCCACCAATAGTGGAAGAGGGCTCCTTTTGTCCACACCCTCCCCAGAATTTGTTGTTTGTAGATTTTCTGAGGATGCCGATTCTAACAGGTGTGAGGTGATACCTCATTGTAGTTTTGATTTGCATTTCTCTAATACTTAGTGCTTTTGAGCAGCTTTTCATGTGCGTCTTGGCCATCTCTGTGTCTTCTTTGAAGAAACGTCTCTTTAGATCTTCTGCCCATTTTTGTATTGGGTTGTTTGTTTTTTAAATATTAAGCTGCATGAGCTGTTTATATATATATTGGAGATTAAACCTTTGTCCATTGATTCGTTTGCAACGATTTTCGCCCATTCTGAGGGATGCCTTTTTCCATTCCCGTTTTTTTAACAAAACAGGAAAGAAAGAAAAAGAAGCAGAACACTAATGGGGGTAAAATATGCCTTTTGAAATGGTCGTTTTGAAATATGGACGTCCTTTGAATTTTTTGGTCGATATGTGACCCCAGGATTTGTTTTCAGGGCAGGTGTCATTTACAGGCCTGCAATGATTTTGAATATCAACTGACCCTTAGCGCTGGGATTAAAGCTGCTGTTGCGTGAAACGGCCACAAGGTGGCAGCAGTTCTCCCTTACCTAATCTGGTTACTAGAGCAACAGAGCCTCAATGGAGGTCGTGTTCTAGATTGGAATTTAGAATGGGATGTGCCAGGAGAAAGCCCCTCAAGTTTGTCTCACTACTTCTTGTTCGTGTTTTCAATTTTTTTTTAATTTTCTATTACAGCAAGTTTGATTACAATGTTTGGCTTGTTGTAGGTGTGGAAGATGTGGTTCTTTTACACATATACAGATGTCTGTTCTTCCTGGGATCCTTTTCCCATGTACGTTAGGACAGAATGTTGAGTAGTCTTCTCTTGGTATTCCGTAGGTCTTTGGTGATTATATATGTCACCTGTGTTTGATTATGTCTGTTAACCCCGATATCGTAATGAAACCAATCCTCACACCTTTCCATTGGTGAACCATAAGTTTGTTTAATGAATCTGTGATTGCCCTTCTCCGTGGAAATATCTGCCCTGGTATCCATTTTTAGGTAACACCTATAAGTGATATGATACGATATGTGTCTTTCACTTTCTGACTTACTCCAAGTCACGTGATTACCTCTAGACTCATCTACGGGGCTGCAAATGGCATTGTGTCCTTTTTTTCCTTGGCTTCTATTCTTCCTTAGCGAGGTCCATTTTCAACAATGTGATTCCCTGAGGGTTGTGGATTAGCTGACCTGGGCAGCCTTACCCTGCCGGCCGGCCCTCCCCAGGTGTGCCTGGTTGAGGTCAATATAAACAGCGCTCCAGGCAGCAATAGCCCCTGAAGTTGTGCCTGACTCCATATTCTCTGCCCCGTCAGCAGTCTCGGGGCTGTGCTGGTGGGAGGGAGTGAGGGGCCAAGGCTTTGTTGGTGGCCCGGTGTGAGTGGGGCTCTGCTGGCCTTTCTGCAGGAGTTGCCAGGCTGCCACCTGTAAAGAAGAGGATGTGTCACCCATACCTTCTGATGGAATTTCTCTCCGGACAGAGGTGAGGAAGGAAAAAAGCAGTGGGGGCCGGGACAGGAAGGGTATCTCAGGCAGGGCAATAGAAAGCTTCCAGAAGAGCGCCCGGGGCCAGGACCATCCTGGCTGGCCTGCAGGCACCAAGTTGGCCTGCGCGCTGTCGCTGGGGTGGCTCCAGGGCCCTTCCTCTAGGCTTTCAAGCCCTTGTACATATTCAGGTGTTTTACCTGGGAAGGGTGGGAACAGTTCAGCAGCAGCTGGCCTGGGGCTCAGCTCACGTTTACTCACAAATGCCTCAGCACGGTCCCCCAGCTTTGCAATGAGGATGCTCCTTGCGTGGGGGGTGGGTTGCTGGCTGTATGGGAGGTGATTCCCCACCTCTGACCAATTTCAGAATTCTTTACCGCTGGAGCAAGTGCCCTGCTAGGGTTTCCCTCTGTATAACTGGTGGGTTCAGGTTTTTTTTTCTTTTATGGTTCAAGTTAGATTTGATTCCTCTTTTATGTATTTATAGATATCAGCATGGAAATAATTCATTCCTATAAATACATCTGTGTGAAGGGAATAACTTTTTTCTGTTTTATTTTAAAATTTTATTTTTAAACATTTTGAAATTTAATTTTATTTATTTTTTTATACAGCAGGTTATTATTAGTTATGTATTTTATGCATATACATGTATACAGGTCAATCCCTATCTCCCAACTCATCCCACCACCACCACCCCATGGCTTCCCACACTTGGTGTCCATACGTTTGTTCTCTACCTCTGTGTCTCTATTTCTTCCCTGCAAACCAGTTCATCTGTACCATTTTTTAGGTTCCACATATATGCATTAATATACAATATTTGTTTTCCTCTTTCTGACTGACTTCATTCTGTATGACAGTCTCTAGATCCATCGATGTCTCTACAAATGACCCAGTTTCATTCCTTTTTATGGCTGAGTAATATTGCATTTTATATATGTACCACATCTCTATCCATTCATCTGTCTGTGGGCATTTAGGTTGCTTGCATTACCTGGCTATTGTAAATAGTGCTGCAATGAACATTGTGGTGAATGTGCCTTTTTGATTTATGGTTTTCTCTGGGTATATGCCCAGAAGTGGGATTGCTGGATCAGATGGTAATTCTATTTCTAGTTTTTTTTAAGGAAACTCCATACTGTTCTCCATAGTGACTGTATCAATTTACATCCCCACCAATAGTGGAAGAGGGCTCCTTTTGTCCACACCCTCCCCAGAATTTGTTGTTTGTAGATTTTCTGAGGATGCCGATTCTAACAGGTGTGAGGTGATACCTCATTGTAGTTTTGATTTGCATTTCTCTAATACTTAGTGCTGTTGAGCAGCTTTTCATGTGCGTCTTGGCCATCTCTGTGTCTTCTTTGAAGAAACGTCTCTTTAGATCTTCTGCCCATTTTTGTATTGGGTTGTTTGTTTTTTTAATATTAAGCTGCATGAGCTGTTTATATATATATTGGAGATTAAACCTTTGTCCATTGATTCGTTTGCAACGATTTTCGCCCATTCTGAGGGATGCCTTTTTCCATTCCCGTTTTTTTAACAAAACAGGAAAGAAAGAAAAAGAAGCAGAACACTAATGGGGGTAAAATATGCCTTTTGAAATGGTCGTTTTGAAATATGGACGTCCTTTGAATTTTTTGGTCGATATGTGACCCCAGGATTTGTTTTCAGGGCAGGTGTCATTTACAGGCCTGCAATGATTTTGAATATCAACTGACCCTTAGCGCTGGGATTAAAGCTGCTGTTGCGTGAAACGGCCACAAGGTGGCAGCAGTTCTCCCTTACCTAATCTGGTTACTAGAGCAACAGAGCCTCAATGGAGGTCGTGTTCTAAATTGGAATTTAGAAAGGAATGTGCCAGGAGAAAGCCCCTCAAGTTTGTCTCACTACTTCTTGTTCGTGTTTTTAATTTTTTTTTTTTATTTTCTATTACAGCAAGTTTGATTACAATGTTTGGCTTGTTGTAGGTGTGGAAGATGTGGTTCTTTTACACATATACAGATGTCTGTTCTTCCTGGGATCCTTTTCCCGTGTACGTTAGGACAGAATGTTGAGTAGTCTTCTCTTGGTATTCCGTAGGTCTTTGGTGATTATATATGTCACCTGTGTTTGATTATGTCTGTTAACCCCGATATCGTAATGAAACCAATCCTCACACCTTTCCATTGGTGAACCATAAGTTTGTTTAATGAATCTGTGATTGCCCTTCTCCGTGGAAATATCTGCCCTGGTATCCATTTTTAGGTAACAGCTATAAGTTATATGATACGATATGTGTCTTTCACTTTCTGACTTACTCCAAGTCACGTGATTACCTCTAGACTCATCTACGGGGCTGCAAATGGCATTGTGTCCTTTTAATCCTTGGCTTCTATTCTGCCTTAGCGAGGTCCATTTTCAACAATGTGATTCCCTGAGGGTTGTGGATTAGCTGACCTGGGCAGCCTTACCCTGCCGGCCGGCCCTCCCCAGGTGTGCCTGGTTGAGGTCAATATAAACAGCGCTCCAGGCAGCAATAGCCCCTGAAGCTGTGCCTGACTCCATATTCTCTGCCCCGTCAGCAGTCTCGGGGTTGTGCTGGTGGGAGGGAGTGAGGGGCCAAGGCTTTGTTGGTGGCCCGGTGTGAGTGGGGCTCTGCTGGCCTTTCTGCATGAGTTGCCAGGCTGCCACCTGTAAAGAAGAGGATGTGTCACCCATACCTTCTGCTGGAATTTCTCTCCGGACAGAAGAGAGGAAGGAAAAAAGCAGTGGGGGCCAGGACAGGAGGAGTATCTCAGGCAGGGCAATAGAAAGCTTCCAGAAGAGCGCCCGGGGCCAGGACCATCCTGGCTGGCCTGCAGGCACCAAGTTGGCCTGCGCGCTCTCACTGGTGTGGCTCCTCGGCCCTTCCTCTAGGCTTTCAAGCCCTTGTACATATTCAGGTGTTTTACCTGGGAAGGGTGGGAACAGTTCAGCAGCAGCTGGCCTGGGGCTCAGCTCACGTTTACTCACAGATGCCTCAGCACGGTCCCCCAGCTTTGCAATGAGGACGCTCCTTGCATGGGGGGTGGGTTGCTGGCTGTATGGGAGGTGATTCCCCACCTCTGACCAATTTCAGAATTGTTTACCGCTGGAGCAAGTGCCCTGATAGGGTTTCCCTCTGTATAACTGGTGGGTTCAGGTTTTTTTTTCTTTTATGGTTCAAGTTAGATTTGATTCCTCTTTTATGTATTTATAGATATCAGCATGGAAATAATTCATTCCTATAAATACATCTGTGTGAAGGGAATAACTTTTTTCTGTTTTATTTTAAAATTTTATTTTTTTAAAATTTTGAAATTTAATTTTATTTATTTTTTTATACAGCAGGTTATTATTAGTTATGTATTTTATGCATATACATGTATACAGGTCAATCCCAATCTCCCAACTCATCCCACCACCACCACCCCATGGCTTCCCACACTTGGTGTCCATACGTTTGTTCTCTACCTCTGTGTCTCTATTTCTTCCCTGCAAACCAGTTCATCTGTACCATTTTTTAGGTTCCACATATATGCATTAATATACAATATTTGTTTTCCTCTTTCTGACTGACTTCATTCGGTATGACAGTCTCTAGATCCATCGATGTCTCTACAAATGACCCAGTTTCATTCCTTTTTATGGCTGAGTAATATTGCATTTTATATATGTACCACATCTCTATCCATTCATCTGTCTGTGGGCATTTAGGTTGCTTGCATTACCTGGCTATTGTAAATAGTGCTGCAATGAACATTGTGGTGAATGTGCCTTTTTGATTTATGGTTTTCTCTGGGTATATGCCCAGAAGTGGGATTGCTGGATCAGATGGTAATTCTATTTCTAGTTTTTTTAAGGAAACTCCATACTGTTCTCCATAGTGACTGTATCAATTTACATCCCCACCAATAGTGGAAGAGGGCTCCTTTTGTCCACACCCTCCCCAGAATTTGTTGTTTGTAGATTTTCTGAGGATGCCGATTCTAACAGGTGTGAGGTGATACCTCATTGTAGTTTTGATTTGCATTTCTCTAATACTTAGTGCTGTTGAGCAGCTTTTCATGTGCGTCTTGGCCATCTCTGTGTCTTCTTTGAAGAAACGTCTCTTTAGATCTTATGCCCATTTTTGTATTGGGTTGTTTGTTTTTTTAATATTAAGCTGCATGAGCTGTTTATATATATATTGGAGATTAAACCTTTGTCCATTGATTCGTTTGCAACGATTTTCGCCCATTCTGAGGGATGCCTTTTTCCATTCCCGTTTTTTTAACAAAACAGGAAAGAAAGAAAAAGAAGCAGAACACTAATGGGGGTAAAATATGCCTTTTGAAATGGTCGTTTTGAAATATGGACGTTCTTTGAATTTTTTGGTCGATATGTGACCCCAGGATTTGTTTTCAGGGCAGGTGTCATTTACAGGCCTGCAATGATTTTGAATATCAACTGACCCTTAGCGCTGGGATTAAAGCTGCTGTTGCGTGAAACGGCCACAAGGCGGCAGCAGGTCTCCCTTACCTAATCTGGTTACTAGAGCAACAGAGCCTCAATGGAGGTTGTGTTCTAGATTGGAATTTAGAATGGGATGTGCCAGGAGAAAGCCCCTCAAGTTTGTCTCACTACTTCTTGTTCGTGTTTTCAATTTTTTTTTTAATTTTCTATTACAGCAAGTTTGATTACAATGTTTGGCTTGTTGTAGGTGTGGAAGATGTGGTTCTTTTACACATATACAGATGTCTGTTCTTCCTGGGATCCTTTTCCCATGTACGTTAGGACAGAATGTTGAGTAGTCTTCTCTTGGTATTCCGTAGGTCTTTGGTGATTATATATGTCACCTGTGTTTGATTATGTCTGTTAACCCCGATATCGTAATGAAACCAATCCTCACACCTTTCCATTGGTGAACCATAAGTTTGTTTAATGAATCTGTGATTGCCCTTCTCCGTGGAAATATCTGCCCTGGTATCCATTTTTAGGTAACACCTATAAGTGATATGATACGATATGTGTCTTTCACTTTCTGACTTACTCCAAGTCACGTGATTACCTCTAGACTCATCTACGGGGCTGCAAATGGCATTGTGCCCTTTTTTTCCTTGGCTTCTATTCTGCCTTAGCGAGGTCCATTTTCAACAATGTGATTCCCTGAGGGTTGTGGATTAGCTGACCTGGGCAGCCTTACCCTGCCGGCCGGCCCTCCCCAGGTGTGCCTGGTTGAGGTCAATATAAACAGCGCTCCAGGCAGCAATAGCCCCTGAAGTTGTGCCTGACTCCATATTCTCTGCCCCGTCAGCAGTCTCGGGGCTGTGCTGGTGGGAGGGAGTGAGGGGCCAAGGCTTTGTTGGTGGCCCGGTGTGAGTGGGGCTCTGCTGGCCTTTCTGCAGGAGTTGCCAGGCTGCCACCTGTAAAGAAGAGGATGTGTCACCCATACCTTCTGATGGAATTTCTCTCCGGACAGAGGTGAGGAAGGAAAAATGCAGTGGGGGCCGGGACAGGAAGGGTATCTCAGGCAGGGCAATAGAAAGCTTCCAGAAGAGCGCCCGGGGCCAGGACCATCCTGGCTGGCCTGCAGGCACCAAGTTGGCCTGCGCGCTGTCGCTGGGGTGGCTCCAGGGCCCTTCCTCTAGGCTTTCAAGCCCTTGTACATATTCAGGTGTTTTACCTGGGAAGGGTGGGAACAGTTCAGCAGCAGCTGGCCTGGGGCTCAGCTCACGTTTACTCACAAATGCCTCAGCACGGTCCCCCAGCTTTGCAATGAGGATGCTCCTTGCATGGGGGGTGGGTTGCTGGCTGTATGGGAGGTGATTCCCCACCTCTGACCAATTTCAGAATTGTTTACCGCTGGAGCAAG
Source organism: Mesoplodon densirostris (assembly GCF_025265405.1). Lineage (NCBI taxonomy): Eukaryota > Metazoa > Chordata > Mammalia > Artiodactyla > Ziphiidae > Mesoplodon > Mesoplodon densirostris. The sequence continues at coordinate 51,152,944 of NC_082670.1, forward strand.
TGCCCTGCTAGGGTTTCCCTCTGTATAACTGGTGGGTTCAGGTTTTTTTTTCTTTTATGGTTCAAGTTAGATTTGATTCCTCTTTTATGTATTTATAGATATCAGCATGGAAATAATTCATTCCTATAAATACATCTGTGTGAAGGGAATAACTTTTTTCTGTTTTATTTTAAAATTTTATTTTTTAAAATTTTGAAATTTAATTTTATTTATTTTTTTATACAGCAGGTTATTATTAGTTATGTATTTTATGCATATACATGTATACAGGTCAATCCCAATCTCCCAACTCATCCCACCACCACCACCCCATGGCTTCCCACACTTGGTGTCCATACGTTTGTTCTCTACCTCTGTGTCTCTATTTCTTCCCTGCAAACCAGTTCATCTGTACCATTTTTTAGGTTCCACATATATGCATTAATATACAATATTTGTTTTCCTCTTTCTGACTGACTTCATTCTGTATGACAGTCTCTAGATCCATCGATGTCTCTACAAATGACCCAGTTTCATTCCTTTTTATGGCTGAGTAATATTGCATTTTATATATGTACCACATCTTTATCCATTCATCTGTCTGTGGGCATTTAGGTTGCTTGCATTACCTGGATATTGTAAATAGTGCTGCAATGAACATTGTGGTGAATGTGCCTTTTTGATTTATGGTTTTCTCTGGGTATATGCCCAGAAGTGGGATTGCTGGATCAGATGGTAATTCTATTTCTAGTTTTTTTTAAGGAAACTCCATACTGTTCTCCATAGTGACTGTATCAATTTACATCCCCACCAATAGTGGAAGAGGGCTCCTTTTGTCCACACCCTCCCCAGAATTTGTTGTTTGTAGATTTTCTGAGGATGCCGATTCTAACAGGTGTGAGGTGATACCTCATTGTAGTTTTGATTTGCATTTCTCTAATACTTAGTGCTGTTGAGCAGCTTTTCATGTGCGTCTTGGCCATCTCTGTGTCTTCTTTGAAAAAACGTCTCTTTAGATCTTCTGCCCATTTTTGTATTGGGTTGTTTGTTTTTTTAATATTAAGCTGCATGAGCTGTTTATATATATATTGGAGATTAAACCTTTGTCCATTGATTCGTTTGCAACGATTTTCGCCCATTCTGAGGGATGCCTTTTTCCATTCCCGTTTTTTTAACAAAACAGGAAAGAAAGAAAAAGAAGCAGAACACTAATGTGGGTAAAATATGCCTTTTGAAATGGTCGTTTTGAAATATGGACGTCCTTTGAATTTTTTGGTCGATATGTGACCCCAGGATTTGTTTTCAGGGCAGGTGTCATTTACAGGCCTGCAATGATTTTGAATATCAACTGACCCTTAGCGCTGGGATTAAAGCTGCTGTTGCGTGAAACGGCCACAAGGTGGCAGCAGTTCTCCCTTACCTAATCTGGTTACTAGAGCAACAGAGCCTCAATGGAGGTCGTGTTCTAGATTGGAATTTAGAATGGAATGTGCCAGGAGAAAGCCCCTCAAGTTTGTCTCACTACTTCTTTTTCGTGTTTTTAATTTTTTTTTTATTTTCTATTACAGCAAGTTTGATTACAATGTTTGGCTTGTTGTAGGTATGGAAGATGTGGTTCTTTTACACATATACAGATGTCTGTTCTTCCTGGGATCCTTTTCCCGTGTACGTTAGGACAGAATGTTGAGTAGTCTTCTCTTGGTATTCCGTAGGTCTTTGGTGATTATATATGTCACCTGTGTTTGATTATGTCTGTTAACCCCGATATCGTAATGAAACCAATCCTCACACCTTTCCATTGGTGAACCATAAGTTTGTTTAATGAATCTGTGATTGCCCTTCTCCGTGGAAATATCTGCCCTGGTATCCATTTTTAGGTAACACCTATAAGTGATATGATACGATATGTGTCTTTCACTTTCTGACTTACTCCAAGTCACGTGATTACCTCTAGACTCATCTACGGGGCTGCAAATGGCATTGTGTCCTTTTAATCCTTGGCTTCTATTCTGCCTTAGCGAGGTCCATTTTCAACAATGTGATTCCCTGAGGGTTGTGGATTAGCTGACCTGGGCAGCCTTACCCTGCCGGCCGGCCCTCCCCAGGTGTGCCTGGTTGAGGTCAATATAAACAGCGCTCCAGGCAGCAATAGCCCCTGAAGCTCTGCCTGACTCCATATTCTCTGCCCCGTCAGCAGTCTCGGGGTTGTGCTGGTGGGAGGGAGTGAGGGGCCAAGGCTTTGTTGGTGGCCCGGTGTGAGTGGGGCTCTGCTGGCCTTTCTGCATGAGTTGCCAGGCTGCCACCTGTAAAGAAGAGGATGTGTCACCCATACCTTCTGCTGGAATTTCTCTCCGGACAGAAGAGAGGAAGGAAAAAAGCAGTGGGGGCCAGGACAGGAGGAGTATCTCAGGCAGGGCAATAGAAAGCTTCCAGAAGAGCGCCCGGGGCCAGGACCATCCTGGCTGGCCTGCAGGCACCAAGTTGGCCTGCGCGCTCTCACTGGTGTGGCTCCTTGGCCCTTCCTCTAGGCTTTCAAGCCCTTGTACATATTCAGGTGTTTTACCTGGGAAGGGTGGGAACAGTTCAGCAGCAGCTGGCCTGGGGCTCAGCTCACGTTTACTCACAGATGCCTCAGCACGGTCCCCCAGCTTTGCAATGAGGACGCTCCTTGCATGGGGGGTGGGTTGCTGGCTGTATGGGAGGTGATTCCCCACCTCTGACCAATTTCAGAATTGTTTACCGCTGGAGCAAGTGCCCTGCTAGGGTTTCCCTCTGTATAACTGGTGGGTTCAGGTTTTTTTTTCTTTTATGGTTCAAGTTAGATTTGATTCCTCTTTTATGTATTTATAGATATCAGCATGGAAATAATTCATTCCTATAAATACATCTGTGTGAAGGGAATAACTTTTTTCTGTTTTATTTTAAAATTTTATTTTTTAAAATTTTGAAATTTAATTTTATTTATTTTTTTATACAGCAGGTTATTATTAGTTATGTATTTTATGCATATACATGTATACAGGTCAATCCCAATCTCCCAACTCATCCCACCACCACCACCCCATGGCTTCCCACACTTGGTGTCCATACGTTTGTTCTCTACCTCTGTGTCTCTATTTCTTCCCTGCAAACCAGTTCATCTGTACCATTTTTTAGGTTCCACATATATGCATTAATATACAATATTTGTTTTCCTCTTTCTGACTGACTTCATTCGGTATGACAGTCTCTAGATCCATCGATGTCTCTACAAATGACCCAGTTTCATTCCTTTTTATGGCTGAGTAATATTGCATTTTATATATGTACCACATCTCTATCCATTCATCTGTCTGTGGGCATTTAGGTTGCTTGCATTACCTGGCTATTGTAAATAGTGCTGCAATGAACATTGTGGTGAATGTGCCTTTTTGATTTATGGTTTTCTCTGGGTATATGCCCAGAAGTGGGATTGCTGGATCAGATGGTAATTCTATTTCTAGTTTTTTTAAGGAAACTCCATACTGTTCTCCATAGTGACTGTATCAATTTACATCCCCACCAATAGTGGAAGAGGGCTCCTTTTGTCCACACCCTCCCCAGAATTTGTTGTTTGTAGATTTTCTGAGGATGCCGATTCTAACAGGTGTGAGGTGATACCTCATTGTAGTTTTGATTTGCATTTCTCTAATACTTAGTGCTGTTGAGCAGCTTTTCATGTGCGTCTTGGCCATCTCTGTGTCTTCTTTGAAGAAACGTCTCTTTAGATCTTCTGCCCATTTTTGTATTGGGTTGTTTGTTTTTTTAATATTAAGCTGCATGAGCTGTTTATATATATATTGGAGATTAAACCTTTGTCCATTGATTCGTTTGCAACGATTTTCGCCCATTCTGAGGGATGCCTTTTTCCATTCCCGTTTTTTTAACAAAACAGGAAAGAAAGAAAAAGAAGCAGAACACTAATGTGGGTAAAATATGCCTTTTGAAATGGTCGTTTTGAAATATGGACGTCCTTTGAATTTTTTGGTCGATATGTGACCCCAGGATTTCTTTTCAGGGCAGGTGTCATTTACAGGCCTGCAATGATTTTGAATATCAACTGACCCTTAGCGCTGGGATTAAAGCTGCTGTTGCGTGAAACGGCCACAAGGCGGCAGCAGTTCTCCCTTACCTAATCTGGTTACTAGAGCAACAGAGCCTCAATGGAGGTCGTGTTCTAGATTGGAATTTAGAATGGGATGTGCCAGGAGAAAGCCCCTCAAGTTTGTCTCACTACTTCTTGTTTGTGTTTTTAATTTTTTTTTTATTTTCTATTACAGCAAGTTTGATTACAATGTTTGGCTTGTTGTAGGTGTGGAAGATGTGGTTCTTTTACACATATACAGATGTCTGTTCTTCCTGGGATCCTTTTCCCGTGTACGTTAGGACACAATGTTGAGTAGTCTTCTCTTGGTATTCCGTAGGTCTTTGGTGATTATATATGTCACCTGTGTTTGATTATGTCTGTTAACCCCGATATCGTAATGAAACCAATCCTCACACCTTTCCATTGGTGAACCATAAGTTTGTTTAATGAATCTGTGATTGCCCTTCTCCGTGGAAATATCTGCCCTGGTATCCATTTTTAGGTAACACCTATAAGTGATATGATACGATATGTGTCTTTCACTTTCTGACTTACTCCAAGTCACGTGATTACCTCTAGACTCATCTACGGGGCTGCAAATGGCATTGTGTCCTTTTTTTCCTTGGCTTCTATTCTGCCTTAGCGAGGTCCATTTTCAACAATGTGATTCCCTGAGGGTTGTGGATTAGCTGACCTGGGCAGCCTTACCCTGCCAGCCGGCCCTCCCCAGGTGTGCCTGGTTGAGGTCAATATAAACAGCGCTCCAGGCAGCAATAGCCCCTGAATTTGTGCCTGACTCCATATTCTCTGCCCCGTCAGCAGTCTCGGGGCTGTGCTGGTGGGAGGGAGTGAGGGGCCAAGGCTTTGTTGGTGGCCCGGTGTGAGTGGGGCTCTGCTGGCCATTCTGCAGGAGTTGCCAGGCTGCCACCTGTAAAGAAGAGGATGTGTCACCCATACCTTCCGATGGAATTTCTCTCCGGACAGAGGTGAGGAAGGAAAAAAGCAGTGGGGGCCGGGACAGGAGGGGTATATCAGGCAGGGCAATAGAAAGCTTCCAGAAAAGCGCCTGGGGCCAGGACCACCCTGGCTGGCCTGCAGGCACCAAGTGGGCCTGCGTGCTGTCGCTGGTGTGGCTCCAGGGCCCTTCCTCTAGGCTTTCAAGCCCTTGTACATATTCAGGTGTTTTACCTGGGAAGGGTGGGAACAGTTCAGCAGCAGCTGGCCTGGGGCTCAGCTCACGTTTACTCACAGATGCCTCAGCACGGTCCCCCAGCTTTGCAATGAGGACGCTCCTTGCATGGGGGGTGGGTTGCTGGCTGTATGGGAGGTGATTCCCCACCTCTGACCAATTTCAGAATTGTTTACCGCTGGAGCAAGTGCCCTGATAGGGTTTCCCTCTGTATAACTGGTGGGTTCAGGTTTTTTTTTCTTTTATGGTTCAAGTTAGATTTGATTCCTCTTTTATGTATTTATAGATATCAGCATGGAAATAATTCATTCCTATAAATACATCTGTGTGAAGGGAATAACTTTTTTCTGTTTTATTTTAAAATTTTATTTTTTAAAATTTTGAAATTTAATTTTATTTATTTTTTTATACAGCAGGTTATTATTAGTTATGTATTTTATGCATATACATGTATACAGGTCAATCCCAATCTCCCAACTCATCCCACCACCACCACCCCATGGCTTCCCACACTTGGTGTCCATACGTTTGTTCTCTACCTCTGTGTCTCTATTTCTTCCCTGCAAACCAGTTCATCTGTACCATTTTTTAGGTTCCACATATATGCATTAATATACAATATTTGTTTTCCTCTTTCTGACTGACTTCATTCGGTATGACAGTCTCTAGATCCATCGATGTCTCTACAAATGACCCAGTTTCATTCCTTTTTATGGCTGAGTAATATTGCATTTTATATATGTACCACATCTCTATCCATTCATCTGTCTGTGGGCATTTAGGTTGCTTGCATTACCTGGCTATTGTAAATAGTGCTGCAATGAACATTGTGGTGAATGTGCCTTTTTGATTTATGGTTTTCTCTGGGTATATGCCCAGAAGTGGGATTGCTGGATCAGATGGTAATTCTATTTCTAGTTTTTTTAAGGAAACTCCATACTGTTCTCCATAGTGACTGTATCATTTTACATCCCCACCAATAGTGGAAGAGGGCTCCTTTTGTCCACACCCTCCCCAGAATTTGTTGTTTGTAGATTTTCTGAGGATGCTGATTCTAACAGGTGTGAGGTGATACCTCATTGTAGTTTTGATTTGCATTTCTCTAATACTTAGTGCTGTTGAGCAGCTTTTCATGTGCGTCTTGGCCATCTCTGTGTCTTCTTTGAAGAAACGTCTCTTTAGATCTTCTGCCCATTTTTGTATTGGGTTGTTTGTTTTTTTTAATATTAAGCTGCATGAGCTGTTTATATATATATTGGAGATTAAACCTTTGTCCATTGATTTATTTGCAACGATTTTCGCCCATTCTGAGGGATGCCTTTTTCCATTCCCGATTTTTAACAAAACAGGAAAGAAAGAAAAAGAAGCAGAACACTAATGTGGGTAAAATATGCCTTTTGAAATGGTCGTTTTGAAATATGGACGTCCTTTGAATTTTTTGGTCGATATGTGACCCCAGGATTTCTTTTCAGGGCAGGTGTCATTTACAGGCCTGCAATGATTTTGAATATCAACTGACCATTAGCGCTGGGAATAAAGCTGCTGTTGCGTGAAACGGCCACAAGGTGGCAGCAGTTCTCCCTTACCTAATCTGGTTACTAGAGCAACAGAGCCTCAATGGAGGTCCTGTTCTAGATTGGAATTTAGAATGGGATGTGCCAGGAGAAAGCCCCTCAAGTTTGTCTCACTACTTCTTTTTTTTTTTTTTTTTTGCTGTACGCGGGCCTCTCACTGCTGTGGCCTCTCCCGTTGCGGAGCACAGGCTCCGGACACACAGGCTCCGCGGCCATGGCTCGCGGGCCCAGCCGCTCCGCGGCATGTGGGATCTTCCGGGATCGGCGCACGATCCCGTGTCCCCTGCATCGGCAGGCGGACTCTCAACCACTGCGCCACCAGGGAAGCCCGTCTCACTACTTCTTGTTCGTGTTTTTAATTTTTTTTAATTTTCTATTACAGCAAGTTTGATTACAATGTTTGGCTTGTTGTAGGTGTGGAAGATGTGGTTCTTTTACACATATACAGATGTCTGTTCTTCCTGGGATCCTTTTCCCATGTACGTTAGGACAGAATGTTGAGTAGTCTTCTCTTGGTATTCCGTAGGTCTTTGGTGATTATATATGTCACCTGTGTTTGATTATGTCTGTTAACCCCGATATCGTAATGAAACCAATCCTCACACCTTTCCATTGGTGAACCATAAGTTTGTTTAATGAATCTGTGATTGCCCTTCTCCGTGGAAATATCTGCCCTGGTATCCATTTTTAGGTAACAGCTATAAGTGATATGATACGATATGTGTCTTTCACTTTCTGACTTACTCCAAGTCACGTGATTACCTCTAGACTCATCTACGGGGCTGCAAATGGCATTGTGTCCTTTTTTTCCTTGGCTTCTATTCTGCCTTAGCGAGGTCCATTTTCAACAATGTGATTCCCTGAGGGTTGTGGATTAGCTGACCTGGGCAGCCTTACCCTGCCGGCCGGCCCTCCCCAGGTGTGCCTGGTTGAGGTCAATATAAACAGCGCTCCAGGCAGCAATAGCCCCTGAAGTTGTGCCTGACTCCATATTCTCTGCCCCGTCAGCAGTCTCGGGGCTGTGCTGGTGGGAGGGAGTGAGGGGCCAAGGCTTTGTTGGTGGCCCGTTGTGAGTGGGGCTCTGCTGGCCTTTCTGCAGGAGTTGCCAGGCTGCCACCTGTAAAGAAGAGGATGTGTCACCCATACCTTCTGATGGAATTTCTCTCCGGACAGAGGTGAGGAAGGAAAAAAGCAGTGGGGGCCGGGACAGGAAGGGTATCTCAGGCAGGGCAATAGAAAGCTTCCAGAAGAGTGCCCGGGGCCAGGACCATCCTGGCTGGCCTGCAGGCACCAAGTTGGCCTGCGTGCTGTCGCTGGGGTGGCTCCAGGGCCCTTCCTCTAGGCTTTCAAGCCCTTGTACATATTCAGGTGTTTTACCTGGGAAGGGTGGGAACAGTTCAGCAGCAGCTGGCCTGGGGCTCAGCTCACGTTTACTCACAAATGCCTCAGCACGGTCCCCCAGCTTTGCAATGAGGATGCTCCTTGCATGGGGGGTGGGTTGCTGGCTGTATGGGAGGTGATTCCCCACCTCTGACCAATTTCAGAATTGTTTACCGCTGGAGCAAGTGCCCTGCTAGGGTTTCCCTCTGTATAACTGGTGGGTTCAGGTTTTTTTTTCTTTTATGGTTCAAGTTAGATTTGATTCCTCTTTTATGTATTTATAGATATCAGCATGGAAATAATTCATTCCTATAAATACATCTGTGTGAAGGGAATAACATTTTTCTGTTTTATTTTAAAATTTTATTTTTTAAAATTTTGAAATTTAATGTTATTTATTTTTTTATACAGCAGGTTATTATTAGTTATGTATTTTATGCATATACATGTATACAGGTCAATCCCAATCTCCCAACTCATCCCTCCACCACCACCCCATGGCTTCCCACACTTGGTGTCCATACGTTTGTTCTCTACCTCTGTGTCTCTATTTCTTCCCTGCAAACCAGTTCATCTGTACCATTTTTTAGGTTCCACATATATGCATTAATATACAATATTTGTTTTCCTCTTTCTGACTGACTTCATTCTGTATGACAGTCTCTAGATCCATCGATGTCTCTACAAATGACCCAGTTTCATTCCTTTTTATGGCTGAGTAATATTGCATTTTATATATGTACCACATCTCTATCCATTCATCTGTCTGTGGGCATTTAGGTTGCTTGCATTACCTGGCTATTGTAAATAGTGCTGCAATGAACATTGTGGTGAATGTGCCTTTTTGATTTATGGTTTTCTCTGGGTATATGCCCAGAAGTGGGATTGCTGGATCAGATGGTAATTCTATTTCTAGTTTTTGTAAGGAAACTCCATACTGTTCTCCATAGTGACTGTATCAATTTACATCCCCACCAATAGTGGAAGAGGGCTCCTTTTGTCCACACCCTCCCCAGAATTTGTTGTTTGTAGATTTTCTGAGGATGCCGATTCTAACAGGTGTGAGGTGATACCTCATTGTAGTTTTGATTTGCATTTCTCTAATACTTAGTGCTGTTGAGCAGCTTTTCATGTGCGTCTTGGCCATCTCTGTGTCTTCTTTGAAGAAACGTCTCTTTAGATCTTCTGCCCATTTTTGTATTGGGTTGTTTGTTTTTTTAATATTAAGCTGCATGAGCTGTTTATATATATATTGGAGATTAAACCTTTGTCCATTGATTCGTTTGCAACGATTTTCGCCCATTCTGAGGGATGCCTTTTTCCATTTCCGTTTTTTTAACAAAACAGGAAAGAATGAAAAAGAAGCAGAACACTAATGGGGGTAAAATATGCCTTTTGAAATGGTCGTTTTGAAATATGGACGTCCTTTGAATTTTTTGGTCGATATGTGACCCCAGGATTTGTTTTCAGGGCAGGTGTCATTTACAGGCCTGCAATGATTTTGAATATCAACTGACCCTTAGCGCTGGGATTAAAGCTGCTGTTGCGTGAAACGGCCACAAGGCGGCAGCAGTTCTCCCTTACCTAATCTGGTTACTAGAGCAACAGAGCCTCAATGGAGGTCGTGTTCTAGATTGGAATTTAGAATGGGATGTGCCAGGAGAAAGCCCCTCAAGTTTGTCTCACTACTTCTTGTTTGTGTTTTTAATTTTTTTTTTATTTTCTATTACAGCAAGTTTGATTACAATGTTTGGCTTGTTGTAGGTGTGGAAGATGTGGTTCTTTTACACATATACAGATGTCTGTTCTTCCTGGGATCCTTTTCCCATGTACGTTAGGACAGAATGTTGAGTAGTCTTCTCTTGGTATTCCGTAGGTCTTTGGTGATTATATATGTCACCTGTGTTTGATTATGTCTGTTAACCCCGATATCGTAATGAAACGAATCCTCACACCTTTCTATTGGTGAACCATAAGTTTGTTTAATGAATCTGTGATTGCCCTTCTCCGTGGAAATATCTGCCCTGGTATCCATTTTTAGGTAACACCTATAAGTGATATGATACGATATGTGTCTTTCACTTTCTGACTTACTCCAAGTCACGTGATTACCTCTAGACACATCTACGGGGCTGCAATGGCATTGTGTCCTTTTTTCCTTGGCTTCTATTCTGCTTTAGCGAGGTCCATTTTCAACAATGTGATTCCCTGAGGGTTGTGGATTAGCTGACCTGGGCAGCCTTACCCTGCCGGCCGGCCCTCCCCAGGTGTGCCTGGTTGAGGTCAATATAAACAGCGCTCCAGGCAGCAATAGCCCCTGAATTTGTGCCTGACTCCATATTCTCTGCCCCGTCAGCAGTCTCGGGGCTGTGCTGGTGGGAGGGAGTGAGGGGCCAAGGCTTTGTTGGTGGCCCGGTGTGAGTGGGGCTCTGCTGGCCATTCTGCAGTAGTTGCCAGGCTGCCACCTGTAAAGAAGAGGATGTGTCACCCATACCTTCTGATGGAATTTCTCTCCGGACAGAGGTGAGGAAGGAAAAAAGCAGTGGGGGCCGGGACAGGAGGGGTATATCAGGCAGGGCAATAGAAAGCTTCCAGAAGAGCGCCTGGGGCCAGGACCACCCTGGCTGGCCTGCAGGCACCAAGTGGGCCTGCGTGCTGTCGCTGGTGTGGCTCCAGGGCCCTTCCTCTAGGCTTTCAAGCCCTTTTACATATTCAGGTGTTTTACCTGGGAAGGGTGGGAACAGTTCAGCAGCAGCTGGCCTGGGGCTCAGCTCACGTTTACTCACAGATGCCTCAGCACGGTCCCCCAGCTTTGCAATGAGGACGCTCCTTGCATGGGGGGTGGGTTGCTGGCTGTATGGGAGGTGATTCCCCACCTCTGACCAATTTCAGAATTGTTTACCGCTGGAGCAAGTGCCCTGATAGGGTTTCCCTCTGTATAACTGGTGGGTTCAGGTTTTTTTTTCTTTTATGGTTCAAGTTAGATTTGATTCCTCTTTTATGTATTTATAGATATCAGCATGGAAATAATTCATTCCTATAAATACATCTGTGTGAAGGGAATAACTTTTTTCTGTTTTATTTTAAAATTTTATTTTTTAAAATTTTGAAATTTAATTTTATTTATTTTTTTATACAGCAGGTTATTATTAGTTATGTATTTTATGCATATACATGTATACAGGTCAATCCCAATCTCCCAACTCATCCCACCACCACCACCCCATGGCTTCCCACACTTGGTGTCCATACGTTTGTTCTCTACCTCTGTGTCTCTATTTCTTCCCTGCAAACCAGTTCATCTGTACCATTTTTTAGGTTCCACATATATGCATTAATATACAATATTTGTTTTCCTCTTTCTGACTGACTTCATTCGGTATGACAGTCTCTAGATCCATCGATGTCTCTACAAATGACCCAGTTTCATTCCTTTTTATGGCTGAGTAATATTGCATTTTATATATGTACCACATCTCTATCCATTCATCTGTCTGTGGGCATTTAGGTTGCTTGCATTACCTGGCTATTGTAAATAGTGCTGCAATGAACATTGTGGTGAATGTGCCTTTTTGATTTATGGTTTTCTCTGGGTATATGCCCAGAAGTGGGATTGCTGGATCAGATGGTAATTCTATTTCTAGTTTTTTTAAGGAAACTCCATACTGTTCTCCATAGTGACTGTATCAATTTACATCCCCACCAATAGTGGAAGAGGGCTCCTTTTGTCCACACCCTCCCCAGAATTTGTTGTTTGTAGATTTTCTGAGGATGCCGATTCTAACAGGTGTGAGGTGATACCTCATTGTAGTTTTGATTTGCATTTCTCTAATACTTAGTGCTGTTGAGCAGCTTTTCATGTGCGTCTTGGCCATCTCTGTGTCTTCTTTGAAGAAACGTCTCTTTAGATCTTCTGCCCATTTTTGTATTGGGTTGTTTGTTTTTTTAATATTAAGCTGCATGAGCTGTTTATATATATATTGGAGATTAAACCTTTGTCCATTGATTCGTTTGCAACGATTTTCGCCCATTCTGAGGGATGCCTTTTTCCATTCCCGTTTTTTTAACAAAACAGGAAAGAAAGAAAAAGAAGCAGAACACTAATGGGGGTAAAATATGCCTTTTGAAATGGTCGTTTTGAAATATGGACGTCCTTTGAATTTTTTGGTCGATATGTGACCCCAGGATTTCTTTTCAGGGCAGGTGTCATTTACAGGCCTGCAATGATTTTGAATATCAACTGACCCTTAGCGCTGGGATTAAAGCTGCTGTTGCGTGAAACGGCCACAAGGCGGCAGCAGTTCTCCCTTACCTAATCTGGTTACTAGAGCAACAGAGCCTCAATGGAGGTCGTGTTCTAGATTGGAATTTAGAATGGGATGTGCCAGGAGAAAGCCCCTCAAGTTTGTCTCACTACTTCTTGTTCGTGTTTTTAATTTTTTTTTTATTTTCTATTACAGCAAGTTTGATTACAATGTTTGGCTTGTTGTAGGTGTGGAAGATGTGGTTCTTTTACACATATACAGATGTCTGTTCTTCCTGGGATCCTTTTCCCATGTACGTTAGGACAGAATGTTGAGTAGTCTTCTCTTGGTATTCCGTAGGTCTTTGGTGATTATATATGTCACCTGTGTTTGATTATGTCTGTTAACCCCGATATCGTAATGAAACGAATCCTCACACCTTTCTATTGGTGAACCATAAGTTTGTTTAATGAATCTGTGATTGCCCTTCTCCGTGGAAATATCTGCCCTGGTATCCATTTTTAGGTAACACCTATAAGTGATATGATACGATATGTGTCTTTCACTTTCTGACTTACTCCAAGTCACGTGATTACCTCTAGACTCATCTACGGGGCTGCAAATGGCATTGTGTCCTTTTTTTCCTTGGCTTCTATTCTGCCTTAGCGAGGTCCATTTTCAACAATGTGATTCCCTGAGGGTTGTGGATTAGCTGACCTGGGCAGCCTTACCCTGCCGGCCGGCCCTCCCCAGGTGTGCCTGGTTGAGGTCAATATAAACAGGGCTCCAGGCAGCAATAGACCCTGAAGTTGTGCCTGACTCAATATTCTCTGCCCCGTCAGCAGTCTCGGGGCTGTGCTGGTGGGAGGGAGTGAGGGGCCAAGGCTTTGTTGGTGGCCCGGTGTGAGTGGGGCTCTGCTGGCCTTTTTGCAGGAGTTGCCAGGCTGCCACCTGTAAAGAAGAGGATGTGTCACCCATACCTTCCGCTGGAATTTCTCTCCGGACAGAGGTGAGGAAGGAAAAAAGCAGTGGGGGCCGGGACAGGAGGGCTATCTCAGGCAGGGCAATAGAAAGCTTGCAGAAGAGCGCCCGGGGCCAGGACCATCCTGGCTGGCCTGCAGGCACCAAGTTGGCCTGCGCGCTGTGGCTGGTGTGGCTCCTCGGCCCTTCCTCTAGGCTTTCAAGCCCTTGTACATATTCAGGTGTTTTACCTGGGAAGGGTGGGAACAGTTCAGCAGCAGCTGGCCTGGGGCTCAGCTCACGTTTACTCACAGATGCCTCAGCACGGTCCCCCAGCTTTGCAATGAGGACGCTCCTTGCATGGGGGGTGGGTTGCTGGCTGTATGGGAGGTGATTCCCCACCTCTGACCAATTTCAGAATTGTTTACCGCTGGAGCAAGTGCCCTGATAGTGTTTCCCTCTGTATAACTGGTGGGTTCAGGTTTTTTTTTCTTTTATGGTTCAAGTTAGATTTGATTCCTCTTTTATGTATTTATAGATATCAGCATGGAAATAATTCATTCCTATAAATACATCTGTGTGAAGGGAATAACTTTTTTCTGTTTTATTTTAAAATTTTATTTTTTAAAATTTTGAAATTTAATTTTATTTATTTTTTTATACAGCAGGTTATTATTAGTTATGTATTTTATGCATATACATGTATACAGGTCAATCCCAATCTCCCAACTCATCCCACCACCACCACCCCATGGCTTCCCACACTTGGTGTCCATACGTTTGTTCTCTACCTCTGTGTCTCTATTTCTTCCCTGCAAACCAGTTCATCTGTACCATTTTTTAGGTTCCACATATATGCATTAATATACAATATTTGTTTTCCTCTTTCTGACTGACTTCATTCGGTATGACAGTCTCTAGATCCATCGATGCCTCTACAAATGACCCAGTTTCATTCCTTTTTATGGCTGAGTAATATTGCATTTTATATATGTACCACATCTCTATCCATTCATCTGTCTGTGGGCATTTAGGTTGCTTGCATTACCTGGCTATTGTAAATAGTGCTGCAATGAACATTGTGGTGAATGTGCCTTTTTGTTTTATGGTTTTCTCTGGGTATATGCCCAGAAGTGGGATTGCTGGATCAGATGGTAATTCTATTTCTAGTTTTTTTAAGGAAACTCCATACTGTTCTCCATAGTGACTGTATCAATTTACATCCCCACCAATAGTGGAAGAGGGCTCCTTTTGTCCACACCCTCCCCAGAATTTGTTGTTTGTAGATTTTCTGAGGATGCCGATTCTAACAGGTGTGAGGTGATACCTCATTGTAGTTTTGATTTGCATTTCTCTAATACTTAGTGCTGTTGAGCAGCTTTTCATGTGCGTCTTGGCCATCTCTGTGTCTTCTTTGAAGAAACGTGTCTTTAGATCTTCTGCCCATTTTTGTATTGGGTTGTTTGTTTTTTTAATATTAAGCTGCATGAGCTGTTTATATATATATTGGAGATTAAACCTTTGTCCATTGATTCGTTTGCAACGATTTTCGCCCATTCTGAGGGATGCCTTTTTCCATTCCCGTTTTTTTAACAAAACAGGAAAGAAAGAAAAAGAAGCAGAACACTAATGGGGGTAAAATATGCCTTTTGAAATGGTCGTTTTGAAATATGGACGTCCTTTGAATTTTTTGGTCGATATGTGACCCCAGGATTTGTTTTCAGGGCAGGTGTCATTTACAGGCCTGCAATGATTTTGAATATCAACTGACCCTTAGCGCTGGGATTAAAGCTGCTGTTGCGTGAAACGGCCACAAGGCGGCAGCAGTTCTCCCTTACCTAATCTGGTTACTAGAGCAACAGAGCCTCAATGGAGGTCGTGTTCTAGATTGGAATTTAGAATGGGATGTGCCAGGAGAAAGCCCCTCAAGTTTGTCTCACTACTTCTTGTTTGTGTTTTTAATTTTTTTTTTATTTTCTATTACAGCAAGTTTGATTACAATGTTTGGCTTGTTGTAGGTGTGGAAGATGTGGTTCTTTTACACATATACAGATGTCTGTTCTTCCTGGGATCCTTTTCCCATGTACGTTAGGACAGAATGTTGAGTAGTCTTCTCTTGGTATTCCGTAGGTCTTTGGTGATTATATATGTCACCTGTGTTTGATTATGTCTGTTAACCCCGATATCGTAATGAAACCAATCCTCACACCTTTCCATTGGTGAACCATAAGTTTGTTTAATGAATCTGTGATTGCCCTTCTCCGTGGAAATATCTGCCCTGGTATCCATTTTTAGGTAACACCTATAAGTGATATGATACGATATGTGTCTTTCACTTTCTGACTTACTCCAAGTCACGTGATTACCTCTAGACTCATCTACGGGGCTGCAAATGGCATTGTGTCCTTTTTTTCCTTGGCTTCTATTCTGCCTTAGCGAGGTCCATTTTCAACAATGTGATTCCCTGAGGGTTGTGGATTAGCTGACCAGGGCAGCCTTACCCTGCCGGCCGGCCCTCCCCAGGTGTGCCTGGTTGAGGTCAATATAAACAGCGCTCCAGGCAGCAATAGCCCCTGAAGTTGTGCCTGACTCCATATTCTCTGCCCCGTCAGCAGTCTCGGTGCTGTGCTGGTGGGAGGGAGTGAGGGGCCAAGGCTTTGTTTTTGGCCCGGTGTGAGTGGGGCTCTGCTGGCCTTTCTGCAGGAGTTGCCAGGCTGCCACCTGTAAAGAAGAGGATGTGTCACCCATACCTTCCGCTGGAATTTCTCTCCGGACAGAGGTGAGGAAGGAAAAAAGCAGTGGGGGCCGGGACAGGAGGGCTATCTCAGGCAGGGCAATAGAAAGCTTCCAGAAGAGCGCCCGGGGCCAGGACCATCCTGGCTGGCCTGCAGGCACCAAGTTGGCCTGCGTGCTGTCGCTGGTGTGGCTCCAGGGCCCTTCCTCTAGGCTTTCAAGCCCTTGTACATATTCAGGTGTTTTACATGGGAAGGGTGGGAACAGTTCAGCAGCAGCTGGCCTGGGGCTCAGCTCACGTTTACTCACAGATGCCTCAGCACGGTCCCCCAGCTTTGCAATGAGGACGCTCCTTTCATGGGGGTTGGGTTGCTGGCTGTATGGGAGGTGATTCCCCACCTCTGACCAATTTCAGAATTGTTTACCGCTGGAGCAAGTGCCCTGATAGGGTTTCCCTCTGTATAACTGGTGGGTTCAGGTTTTTTTTTCTTTTATGGTTCAAGTTAGATTTGATTCCTCTTTTATGTATTTATAGATATCAGCATGGAAATAATTCATTCCTATAAATACATCTGTGTGAAGGGAATAACTTTTTTCTGTTTTATTTTAAAATTTTATTTTTTAAAATTTTGAAATTTAATTTTATTTATTTTTTTATACAGCAGGTTATTATTAGTTATGTATTTTATGCATATACATGTATACAGGTCAATCCCAATCTCCCAACTCATCCCACCACCACCACCCCATGGCTTCCCACACTTGGTGTCCATACGTTTGTTCTCTACCTCTGTGTCTCTATTTCTTCCCTGCAAACCAGTTCATCTGTACCATTTTTTAGGTTCCACATATATGCATTAATATACAATATTTGTTTTCCTCTTTCTGACTGACTTCATTCGGTATGACAGTCTCTAGATCCATCGATGCCTCTACAAATGACCCAGTTTCATTCCTTTTTATGGCTGAGTAATATTGCATTTTATATATGTACCACATCTCTATCCATTCATCTGTCTGTGGGCATTTAGGTTGCTTGCATTACCTGGCTATTGTAAATAGTGCTGCAATGAACATTGTGGTGAATGTGCCTTTTTGATTTATGGTTTTCTCTGGGTATATGCCCAGAAGTGGGATTGCTGGATCAGATGGTAATTCTATTTCTAGTTTTTTTAAGGAAACTCCATACTGTTCTCCATAGTGACTGTATCAATTTACATCCCCACCAATAGTGGAAGAGGGCTCCTTTTGTCCACACCCTCCCCAGAATTTGTTGTTTGTAGATTTTCTGAGGATGCCGATTCTAACAGGTGTGAGGTGATACCTCATTGTAGTTTTGATTTGCATTTCTCTAATACTTAGTGCTGTTGAGCAGCTTTTCATGTGCGTCTTGGCCATCTCTGTGTCTTCTTTGAAGAAACGTCTCTTTAGATCTTCTGCCCATTTTTGTATTGGGTTGTTTGTTTTTTTAATATTAAGCTGCATGAGCTGTTTATATATATATTGGAGATTAAACCTTTGTCCATTGATTCGTTTGCAACGATTTTCGCCCATTCTGAGGGATGCCTTTTTCCATTCCCGTTTTTTTAACAAAACAGGAAAGAAAGAAAAAGAAGCAGAACACTAATGTGGGTAAAATATGCCTTTTGAAATGGTCGTTTTGAAATATGGACGTCCTTTGAATTTTTTGGTCGATATGTGACCCCAGGATTTGTTTTCAGGGCAGGTGTCATTTACAGGCCTGCAATGATTTTGAATATTAACTGACCATTAGCGCTGGGATTAAAGCTGCTGTTGCGTGAAACGGCCACAAGGTGGCAGCAGTTCTCCCTTACCTAATCTGGTTACTAGAGCAACAGAGCCTCAATGGAGGTCGTGTTCTAGATTGGAATTTAGAATGGAATGTGCCAGGAGAAAGCCCCTCAAGTTTGTCTCAGTACTTCTTGTTCGTGTTTTTAATTTTTTTTTTATTTTCTATTACAGCAAGTTTGATTACAATGTTTGGCTTGTTGTAGGTGTGGAAGATGTGGTTCTTTTACACATATACAGATGTCTGTTCTTCCTGGGATCCTTTTCCCGTGTACGTTAGGACAGAATGTTGAGTAGTCTTCTCTTGGTATTCCGTAGGTCTTTGGTGATTATATATGTCACCTGTGTTTGATTATGTCTGTTAACCCCGATATCGTAATGAAACCAATCCTCACACCTTTCCATTGGTGAACCATAAGTTTGTTTAATGAATCTGTGATTGCCCTTCTCCGTGGAAATAACTGCCCTGGTATCCATTTTTAGGTAACACCTATAAGTGATATGATACGATATGTGTCTTTCACTTTCTGACTTACTCCAAGTCACGTGATTACCTCTAGACTCATCTACGGGGCTGCAAATGGCATTGTGTCCTTTTTTTCCTTGGCTTCTATTCTGCCTTAGCGAGGTCCATTTTCAACAATGTGATTCCCTGAGGGTTGTGGATTAGCTGACCTGGGCAGCCTTACCCTGCCGGCCGGCCCTCCCCAGGTGTGCCTGGTTGAGGTCAATATAAACAGCGCTCCAGGCAGCAATAGCCCCTGAAGTTGTGCCTGACTCCATATTCTCTGCCCCGTCAGTAGTCACGGGGCTGTGCTGGTGGGAGGGAGTGAGGGGCCAAGGCTTTGTTGGTGGCCCGGTGTGAGTGGGGCTCTGCTGGCCTTTCTGCATGAGTTGCCAGGCTGCCACCTGTAAAGAAGAGGATGTGTCACCCATACCTTCCGCTGGAATTTCTCTCCGGACAGAGGTGAGGAAGGAAAAAAGCAGTGGGGGCCGGGACAGGAGGGCTATCTCAGGCAGGGCAATAGAAAGCTTCCAGAAGAGCGCCCGGGGCCAGGACCAACCTGGCTGGCCTGCAGGCACCAAGTTGGCCTGCGTGCTGTCGCTGGTGTGGCTCCTCGGCCCTTCCTCTAGGCTTTCAAGCCCTTGTACATATTCAGGTGTTTTACCTGGGAAGGGTGGGAACAGTTCAGCAGCAGCTGGCCTGGGGCTCAGCTCACGTTTACTCACAGATGCCTCAGCACGGTCCCCCAGCTTTGCAATGAGGACGCTCCTTGCATGGGGGGTGGGTTGCTGGCTGTATGGGAGGTGATTCCCCACCTCTGACCAATTTCAGAATTGTTTACCGCTGGAGCAAGTGCCCTGATAGGGTTTCCCTCTGTATAACTGGTGGGTTCAGGTTTTTTTTTCTTTTATGGTTCAAGTTAGATTTGATTCCTCTTTTATGTATTTATAGATATCAGCATGGAAATAATTCATTCCTATAAATACATCTGTGTGAAGGGAATAACTTTTTTCTGTTTTATTTTAAAATTTTATTTTTTAAAATTTTGAAATTTAATTTTATTTATTTTTTTATACAGCAGGTTATTATTAGTTATGTATTTTATGCATATACATGTATACAGGTCAATCCCAATCTCCCAACTCATCCCACCACCACCACCCCATGGCTTCCCACACTTGGTGTCCATACGTTTGTTCTCTACCTCTGTGTCTCTATTTCTTCCCTGCAAACCAGTTCATCTGTACCATTTTTTAGGTTCCACATATATGCATTAATATACAATATTTGTTTTCCTCTTTCTGACTGACTTCATTCGGTATGACAGTCTCTAGATCCATCGATGTCTCTACAAATGACCCAGTTTCATTCCTTTTTATGGCTGAGTAATATTGCATTTTATATATGTACCACATCTCTATCCATTCATCTGTCTGT
Organism: Mesoplodon densirostris; assembly: GCF_025265405.1. NCBI lineage: Eukaryota > Metazoa > Chordata > Mammalia > Artiodactyla > Ziphiidae > Mesoplodon > Mesoplodon densirostris. Next base: position 51,172,859 of record NC_082670.1, read on the forward strand.
GGGCATTTAGGTTGCTTGCATTACCTGGCTATTGTAAATAGTGCTGCAATGAACATTGTGGTGAATGTGCCTTTTTGATTTATGGTTTTCTCTGGGTATATGCCCAGAAGTGGGATTGCTGGATCAGATGGTAATTCTATTTCTAGTTTTTTTAAGGAAACTCCATACTGTTCTCCATAGTGACTGTATCAATTTACATCCCCACCAATAGTGGAAGAGGGCTCCTTTTGTCCACACCCTCCCCAGAATTTGTTGTTTGTAGATTTTCTGAGGATGCCGATTCTAACAGGTGTGAGGTGATACCTCATTGTAGTTTTGATTTGCATTTCTCTAATACTTAGTGCTTTTGAGCAGCTTTTCATGTGCGTCTTGGCCATCTCTGTGTCTTCTTTGAAGAAACGTCTCTTTAGATCTTCTGCCCATTTTTGTATTGGGTTGTTTGTTTTTTAAATATTAAGCTGCATGAGCTGTTTATATATATATTGGAGATTAAACCTTTGTCCATTGATTCGTTTGCAACGATTTTCGCCCATTCTGAGGGATGCCTTTTTCCATTCCCGTTTTTTTAACAAAACAGGAAAGAAAGAAAAAGAAGCAGAACACTAATGGGGGTAAAATATGCCTTTTGAAATGGTCGTTTTGAAATATGGACGTCCTTTGAATTTTTTGGTCGATATGTGACCCCAGGATTTGTTTTCAGGGCAGGTGTCATTTACAGGCCTGCAATGATTTTGAATATCAACTGACCCTTAGCGCTGGGATTAAAGCTGCTGTTGCGTGAAACGGCCACAAGGTGGCAGCAGTTCTCCCTTACCTAATCTGGTTACTAGAGCAACAGAGCCTCAATGGAGGTCGTGTTCTAGATTGGAATTTAGAATGGGATGTGCCAGGAGAAAGCCCCTCAAGTTTGTCTCACTACTTCTTGTTCGTGTTTTCAATTTTTTTTTAATTTTCTATTACAGCAAGTTTGATTACAATGTTTGGCTTGTTGTAGGTGTGGAAGATGTGGTTCTTTTACACATATACAGATGTCTGTTCTTCCTGGGATCCTTTTCCCATGTACGTTAGGACAGAATGTTGAGTAGTCTTCTCTTGGTATTCCGTAGGTCTTTGGTGATTATATATGTCACCTGTGTTTGATTATGTCTGTTAACCCCGATATCGTAATGAAACCAATCCTCACACCTTTCCATTGGTGAACCATAAGTTTGTTTAATGAATCTGTGATTGCCCTTCTCCGTGGAAATATCTGCCCTGGTATCCATTTTTAGGTAACACCTATAAGTGATATGATACGATATGTGTCTTTCACTTTCTGACTTACTCCAAGTCACGTGATTACCTCTAGACTCATCTACGGGGCTGCAAATGGCATTGTGTCCTTTTTTTCCTTGGCTTCTATTCTTCCTTAGCGAGGTCCATTTTCAACAATGTGATTCCCTGAGGGTTGTGGATTAGCTGACCTGGGCAGCCTTACCCTGCCGGCCGGCCCTCCCCAGGTGTGCCTGGTTGAGGTCAATATAAACAGCGCTCCAGGCAGCAATAGCCCCTGAAGTTGTGCCTGACTCCATATTCTCTGCCCCGTCAGCAGTCTCGGGGCTGTGCTGGTGGGAGGGAGTGAGGGGCCAAGGCTTTGTTGGTGGCCCGGTGTGAGTGGGGCTCTGCTGGCCTTTCTGCAGGAGTTGCCAGGCTGCCACCTGTAAAGAAGAGGATGTGTCACCCATACCTTCTGATGGAATTTCTCTCCGGACAGAGGTGAGGAAGGAAAAAAGCAGTGGGGGCCGGGACAGGAAGGGTATCTCAGGCAGGGCAATAGAAAGCTTCCAGAAGAGCGCCCGGGGCCAGGACCATCCTGGCTGGCCTGCAGGCACCAAGTTGGCCTGCGCGCTGTCGCTGGGGTGGCTCCAGGGCCCTTCCTCTAGGCTTTCAAGCCCTTGTACATATTCAGGTGTTTTACCTGGGAAGGGTGGGAACAGTTCAGCAGCAGCTGGCCTGGGGCTCAGCTCACGTTTACTCACAAATGCCTCAGCACGGTCCCCCAGCTTTGCAATGAGGATGCTCCTTGCGTGGGGGGTGGGTTGCTGGCTGTATGGGAGGTGATTCCCCACCTCTGACCAATTTCAGAATTGTTTACCGCTGGAGCAAGTGCCCTGCTAGGGTTTCCCTCTGTATAACTGGTGGGTTCAGGTTTTTTTTTCTTTTATGGTTCAAGTTAGATTTGATTCCTCTTTTATGTATTTATAGATATCAGCATGGAAATAATTCATTCCTATAAATACATCTGTGTGAAGGGAATAACTTTTTTCTGTTTTATTTTAAAATTTTATTTTTAAACATTTTGAAATTTAATTTTATTTATTTTTTTATACAGCAGGTTATTATTAGTTATGTATTTTATGCATATACATGTATACAGGTCAATCCCTATCTCCCAACTCATCCCACCACCACCACCCCATGGCTTCCCACACTTGGTGTCCATACGTTTGTTCTCTACCTCTGTGTCTCTATTTCTTCCCTGCAAACCAGTTCATCTGTACCATTTTTTAGGTTCCACATATATGCATTAATATACAATATTTGTTTTCCTCTTTCTGACTGACTTCATTCTGTATGACAGTCTCTAGATCCATCGATGTCTCTACAAATGACCCAGTTTCATTCCTTTTTATGGCTGAGTAATATTGCATTTTATATATGTACCACATCTCTATCCATTCATCTGTCTGTGGGCATTTAGGTTGCTTGCATTACCTGGCTATTGTAAATAGTGCTGCAATGAACATTGTGGTGAATGTGCCTTTTTGATTTATGGTTTTCTCTGGGTATATGCCCAGAAGTGGGATTGCTGGATCAGATGGTAATTCTATTTCTAGTTTTTTTTAAGGAAACTCCATACTGTTCTCCATAGTGACTGTATCAATTTACATCCCCACCAATAGTGGAAGAGGGCTCCTTTTGTCCACACCCTCCCCAGAATTTGTTGTTTGTAGATTTTCTGAGGATGCCGATTCTAACAGGTGTGAGGTGATACCTCATTGTAGTTTTGATTTGCATTTCTCTAATACTTAGTGCTGTTGAGCAGCTTTTCATGTGCGTCTTGGCCATCTCTGTGTCTTCTTTGAAGAAACGTCTCTTTAGATCTTCTGCCCATTTTTGTATTGGGTTGTTTGTTTTTTTAATATTAAGCTGCATGAGCTGTTTATATATATATTGGAGATTAAACCTTTGTCCATTGATTCGTTTGCAACGATTTTCGCCCATTCTGAGGGATGCCTTTTTCCATTCCCGTTTTTTTAACAAAACAGGAAAGAAAGAAAAAGAAGCAGAACACTAATGGGGGTAAAATATGCCTTTTGAAATGGTCGTTTTGAAATATGGACGTCCTTTGAATTTTTTGGTCGATATGTGACCCCAGGATTTGTTTTCAGGGCAGGTGTCATTTACAGGCCTGCAATGATTTTGAATATCAACTGACCCTTAGCGCTGGGATTAAAGCTGCTGTTGCGTGAAACGGCCACAAGGTGGCAGCAGTTCTCCCTTACCTAATCTGGTTACTAGAGCAACAGAGCCTCAATGGAGGTCGTGTTCTAAATTGGAATTTAGAAAGGAATGTGCCAGGAGAAAGCCCCTCAAGTTTGTCTCACTACTTCTTGTTCGTGTTTTTAATTTTTTTTTTTATTTTCTATTACAGCAAGTTTGATTACAATGTTTGGCTTGTTGTAGGTGTGGAAGATGTGGTTCTTTTACACATATACAGATGTCTGTTCTTCCTGGGATCCTTTTCCCGTGTACGTTAGGACAGAATGTTGAGTAGTCTTCTCTTGGTATTCCGTAGGTCTTTGGTGATTATATATGTCACCTGTGTTTGATTATGTCTGTTAACCCCGATATCGTAATGAAACCAATCCTCACACCTTTCCATTGGTGAACCATAAGTTTGTTTAATGAATCTGTGATTGCCCTTCTCCGTGGAAATATCTGCCCTGGTATCCATTTTTAGGTAACAGCTATAAGTTATATGATACGATATGTGTCTTTCACTTTCTGACTTACTCCAAGTCACGTGATTACCTCTAGACTCATCTACGGGGCTGCAAATGGCATTGTGTCCTTTTAATCCTTGGCTTCTATTCTGCCTTAGCGAGGTCCATTTTCAACAATGTGATTCCCTGAGGGTTGTGGATTAGCTGACCTGGGCAGCCTTACCCTGCCGGCCGGCCCTCCCCAGGTGTGCCTGGTTGAGGTCAATATAAACAGCGCTCCAGGCAGCAATAGCCCCTGAAGCTGTGCCTGACTCCATATTCTCTGCCCCGTCAGCAGTCTCGGGGTTGTGCTGGTGGGAGGGAGTGAGGGGCCAAGGCTTTGTTGGTGGCCCGGTGTGAGTGGGGCTCTGCTGGCCTTTCTGCATGAGTTGCCAGGCTGCCACCTGTAAAGAAGAGGATGTGTCACCCATACCTTCTGCTGGAATTTCTCTCCGGACAGAAGAGAGGAAGGAAAAAAGCAGTGGGGGCCAGGACAGGAGGAGTATCTCAGGCAGGGCAATAGAAAGCTTGCAGAAGAGCGCCCGGGGCCAGGACCATCCTGGCTGGCCTGCAGGCACCAAGTTGGCCTGCGCGCTGTGGCTGGTGTGGCTCCTCGGCCCTTCCTCTAGGCTTTCAAGCCCTTGTACATATTCAGGTGTTTTACCTGGGAAGGGTGGGAACAGTTCAGCAGCAGCTGGCCTGGGGCTCAGCTCACGTTTACTCACAGATGCCTCAGCACGGTCCCCCAGCTTTGCAATGAGGACGCTCCTTGCATGGGGGGTGGGTTGCTGGCTGTATGGGAGGTGATTCCCCACCTCTGACCAATTTCAGAATTGTTTACCGCTGGAGCAAGTGCCCTGATAGTGTTTCCCTCTGTATAACTGGTGGGTTCAGGTTTTTTTTTCTTTTATGGTTCAAGTTAGATTTGATTCCTCTTTTATGTATTTATAGATATCAGCATGGAAATAATTCATTCCTATAAATACATCTGTGTGAAGGGAATAACTTTTTTCTGTTTTATTTTAAAATTTTATTTTTTAAAATTTTGAAATTTAATTTTATTTATTTTTTTATACAGCAGGTTATTATTAGTTATGTATTTTATGCATATACATGTATACAGGTCAATCCCAATCTCCCAACTCATCCCACCACCACCACCCCATGGCTTCCCACACTTGGTGTCCATACGTTTGTTCTCTACCTCTGTGTCTCTATTTCTTCCCTGCAAACCAGTTCATCTGTACCATTTTTTAGGTTCCACATATATGCATTAATATACAATATTTGTTTTCCTCTTTCTGACTGACTTCATTCGGTATGACAGTCTCTAGATCCATCGATGTCTCTACAAATGACCCAGTTTCATTCCTTTTTATGGCTGAGTAATATTGCATTTTATATATGTACCACATCTCTATCCATTCATCTGTCTGTGGGCATTTAGGTTGCTTGCATTACCTGGCTATTGTAAATAGTGCTGCAATGAACATTGTGGTGAATGTGCCTTTTTGATTTATGGTTTTCTCTGGGTATATGCCCAGAAGTGGGATTGCTGGATCAGATGGTAATTCTATTTCTAGTTTTTTTAAGGAAACTCCATACTGTTCTCCATAGTGACTGTATCAATTTACATCCCCACCAATAGTGGAAGAGGGCTCCTTTTGTCCACACCCTCCCCAGAATTTGTTGTTTGTAGATTTTCTGAGGATGCCGATTCTAACAGGTGTGAGGTGATACCTCATTGTAGTTTTGATTTGCATTTCTCTAATACTTAGTGCTGTTGAGCAGCTTTTCATGTGCGTCTTGGCCATCTCTGTGTCTTCTTTGAAGAAACGTCTCTTTAGATCTTATGCCCATTTTTGTATTGGGTTGTTTGTTTTTTTAATATTAAGCTGCATGAGCTGTTTATATATATATTGGAGATTAAACCTTTGTCCATTGATTCGTTTGCAACGATTTTCGCCCATTCTGAGGGATGCCTTTTTCCATTCCCGTTTTTTTAACAAAACAGGAAAGAAAGAAAAAGAAGCAGAACACTAATGGGGGTAAAATATGCCTTTTGAAATGGTCGTTTTGAAATATGGACGTTCTTTGAATTTTTTGGTCGATATGTGACCCCAGGATTTGTTTTCAGGGCAGGTGTCATTTACAGGCCTGCAATGATTTTGAATATCAACTGACCCTTAGCGCTGGGATTAAAGCTGCTGTTGCGTGAAACGGCCACAAGGTGGCAGCAGGTCTCCCTTACCTAATCTGGTTACTAGAGCAACAGAGCCTCAATGGAGGTTGTGTTCTAGATTGGAATTTAGAATGGGATGTGCCAGGAGAAAGCCCCTCAAGTTTGTCTCACTACTTCTTGTTCGTGTTTTCAATTTTTTTTTTAATTTTCTATTACAGCAAGTTTGATTACAATGTTTGGCTTGTTGTAGGTGTGGAAGATGTGGTTCTTTTACACATATACAGATGTCTGTTCTTCCTGGGATCCTTTTCCCATGTACGTTAGGACAGAATGTTGAGTAGTCTTCTCTTGGTATTCCGTAGGTCTTTGGTGATTATATATGTCACCTGTGTTTGATTATGTCTGTTAACCCCGATATCGTAATGAAACCAATCCTCACACCTTTCCATTGGTGAACCATAAGTTTGTTTAATGAATCTGTGATTGCCCTTCTCCGTGGAAATATCTGCCCTGGTATCCATTTTTAGGTAACACCTATAAGTGATATGATACGATATGTGTCTTTCACTTTCTGACTTACTCCAAGTCACGTGATTACCTCTAGACTCATCTACGGGGCTGCAAATGGCATTGTGCCCTTTTTTTCCTTGGCTTCTATTCTGCCTTAGCGAGGTCCATTTTCAACAATGTGATTCCCTGAGGGTTGTGGATTAGCTGACCTGGGCAGCCTTACCCTGCCGGCCGGCCCTCCCCAGGTGTGCCTGGTTGAGGTCAATATAAACAGCGCTCCAGGCAGCAATAGCCCCTGAAGTTGTGCCTGACTCCATATTCTCTGCCCCGTCAGCAGTCTCGGGGCTGTGCTGGTGGGAGGGAGTGAGGGGCCAAGGCTTTGTTGGTGGCCCGGTGTGAGTGGGGCTCTGCTGGCCTTTCTGCAGGAGTTGCCAGGCTGCCACCTGTAAAGAAGAGGATGTGTCACCCATACCTTCTGATGGAATTTCTCTCCGGACAGAGGTGAGGAAGGAAAAATGCAGTGGGGGCCGGGACAGGAAGGGTATCTCAGGCAGGGCAATAGAAAGCTTCCAGAAGAGCGCCCGGGGCCAGGACCATCCTGGCTGGCCTGCAGGCACCAAGTTGGCCTGCGCGCTGTCGCTGGGGTGGCTCCAGGGCCCTTCCTCTAGGCTTTCAAGCCCTTGTACATATTCAGGTGTTTTACCTGGGAAGGGTGGGAACAGTTCAGCAGCAGCTGGCCTGGGGCTCAGCTCACGTTTACTCACAAATGCCTCAGCACGGTCCCCCAGCTTTGCAATGAGGATGCTCCTTGCATGGGGGGTGGGTTGCTGGCTGTATGGGAGGTGATTCCCCACCTCTGACCAATTTCAGAATTGTTTACCGCTGGAGCAAGTGCCCTGCTAGGGTTTCCCTCTGTATAACTGGTGGGTTCAGGTTTTTTTTTCTTTTATGGTTCAAGTTAGATTTGATTCCTCTTTTATGTATTTATAGATATCAGCATGGAAATAATTCATTCCTATAAATACATCTGTGTGAAGGGAATAACTTTTTTCTGTTTTATTTTAAAATTTTATTTTTTAAAATTTTGAAATTTAATTTTATTTATTTTTTTATACAGCAGGTTATTATTAGTTATGTATTTTATGCATATACATGTATACAGGTCAATCCCAATCTCCCAACTCATCCCACCACCACCACCCCATGGCTTCCCACACTTGGTGTCCATACGTTTGTTCTCTACCTCTGTGTCTCTATTTCTTCCCTGCAAACCAGTTCATCTGTACCATTTTTTAGGTTCCACATATATGCATTAATATACAATATTTGTTTTCCTCTTTCTGACTGACTTCATTCTGTATGACAGTCTCTAGATCCATCGATGTCTCTACAAATGACCCAGTTTCATTCCTTTTTATGGCTGAGTAATATTGCATTTTATATATGTACCACATCTTTATCCATTCATCTGTCTGTGGGCATTTAGGTTGCTTGCATTACCTGGATATTGTAAATAGTGCTGCAATGAACATTGTGGTGAATGTGCCTTTTTGATTTATGGTTTTCTCTGGGTATATGCCCAGAAGTGGGATTGCTGGATCAGATGGTAATTCTATTTCTAGTTTTTTTTAAGGAAACTCCATACTGTTCTCCATAGTGACTGTATCAATTTACATCCCCACCAATAGTGGAAGAGGGCTCCTTTTGTCCACACCCTCCCCAGAATTTGTTGTTTGTAGATTTTCTGAGGATGCCGATTCTAACAGGTGTGAGGTGATACCTCATTGTAGTTTTGATTTGCATTTCTCTAATACTTAGTGCTGTTGAGCAGCTTTTCATGTGCGTCTTGGCCATCTCTGTGTCTTCTTTGAAAAAACGTCTCTTTAGATCTTCTGCCCATTTTTGTATTGGGTTGTTTGTTTTTTTAATATTAAGCTGCATGAGCTGTTTATATATATATTGGAGATTAAACCTTTGTCCATTGATTCGTTTGCAACGATTTTCGCCCATTCTGAGGGATGCCTTTTTCCATTCCCGTTTTTTTAACAAAACAGGAAAGAAAGAAAAAGAAGCAGAACACTAATGTGGGTAAAATATGCCTTTTGAAATGGTCGTTTTGAAATATGGACGTCCTTTGAATTTTTTGGTCGATATGTGACCCCAGGATTTGTTTTCAGGGCAGGTGTCATTTACAGGCCTGCAATGATTTTGAATATCAACTGACCCTTAGCGCTGGGATTAAAGCTGCTGTTGCGTGAAACGGCCACAAGGTGGCAGCAGTTCTCCCTTACCTAATCTGGTTACTAGAGCAACAGAGCCTCAATGGAGGTCGTGTTCTAGATTGGAATTTAGAATGGAATGTGCCAGGAGAAAGCCCCTCAAGTTTGTCTCACTACTTCTTTTTCGTGTTTTTAATTTTTTTTTTATTTTCTATTACAGCAAGTTTGATTACAATGTTTGGCTTGTTGTAGGTATGGAAGATGTGGTTCTTTTACACATATACAGATGTCTGTTCTTCCTGGGATCCTTTTCCCGTGTACGTTAGGACAGAATGTTGAGTAGTCTTCTCTTGGTATTCCGTAGGTCTTTGGTGATTATATATGTCACCTGTGTTTGATTATGTCTGTTAACCCCGATATCGTAATGAAACCAATCCTCACACCTTTCCATTGGTGAACCATAAGTTTGTTTAATGAATCTGTGATTGCCCTTCTCCGTGGAAATATCTGCCCTGGTATCCATTTTTAGGTAACACCTATAAGTGATATGATACGATATGTGTCTTTCACTTTCTGACTTACTCCAAGTCACGTGATTACCTCTAGACTCATCTACGGGGCTGCAAATGGCATTGTGTCCTTTTAATCCTTGGCTTCTATTCTGCCTTAGCGAGGTCCATTTTCAACAATGTGATTCCCTGAGGGTTGTGGATTAGCTGACCTGGGCAGCCTTACCCTGCCGGCCGGCCCTCCCCAGGTGTGCCTGGTTGAGGTCAATATAAACAGCGCTCCAGGCAGCAATAGCCCCTGAAGCTCTGCCTGACTCCATATTCTCTGCCCCGTCAGCAGTCTCGGGGTTGTGCTGGTGGGAGGGAGTGAGGGGCCAAGGCTTTGTTGGTGGCCCGGTGTGAGTGGGGCTCTGCTGGCCTTTCTGCATGAGTTGCCAGGCTGCCACCTGTAAAGAAGAGGATGTGTCACCCATACCTTCTGCTGGAATTTCTCTCCGGACAGAAGAGAGGAAGGAAAAAAGCAGTGGGGGCCAGGACAGGAGGAGTATCTCAGGCAGGGCAATAGAAAGCTTCCAGAAGAGCGCCCGGGGCCAGGACCATCCTGGCTGGCCTGCAGGCACCAAGTTGGCCTGCGCGCTCTCACTGGTGTGGCTCCTTGGCCCTTCCTCTAGGCTTTCAAGCCCTTGTACATATTCAGGTGTTTTACCTGGGAAGGGTGGGAACAGTTCAGCAGCAGCTGGCCTGGGGCTCAGCTCACGTTTACTCACAGATGCCTCAGCACGGTCCCCCAGCTTTGCAATGAGGACGCTCCTTGCATGGGGGGTGGGTTGCTGGCTGTATGGGAGGTGATTCCCCACCTCTGACCAATTTCAGAATTGTTTACCGCTGGAGCAAGTGCCCTGCTAGGGTTTCCCTCTGTATAACTGGTGGGTTCAGGTTTTTTTTTCTTTTATGGTTCAAGTTAGATTTGATTCCTCTTTTATGTATTTATAGATATCAGCATGGAAATAATTCATTCCTATAAATACATCTGTGTGAAGGGAATAACTTTTTTCTGTTTTATTTTAAAATTTTATTTTTTAAAATTTTGAAATTTAATGTTATTTATTTTTTTATACAGCAGGTTATTATTAGTTATGTATTTTATGCATATACATGTATACAGGTCAATCCCAATCTCCCAACTCATCCCACCACCACCACCCCATGGCTTCCCACACTTGGTGTCCATACGTTTGTTCTCTACCTCTGTGTCTCTATTTCTTCCCTGCAAACCAGTTCATCTGTACCATTTTTTAGGTTCCACATATATGCATTAATATACAATATTTGTTTTCCTCTTTCTGACTGACTTCATTCTGTATGACAGTCTCTAGATCCATCGATGTCTCTACAAATGACCCAGTTTCATTCCTTTTTATGGCTGAGTAATATTGCATTTTATATATGTACCACATCTCTATCCATTCATCTGTCTGTGGGCATTTAGGTTGCTTGCATTACCTGGCTATTGTAAATAGTGCTGCAATGAACATTGTGGTGAATGTGCCTTTTTGATTTATGGTTTTCTCTGGGTATATGCCCAGAAGTGGGATTGCTGGATCAGATGGTAATTCTATTTCTAGTTTTTTTAAGGAAACTCCATACTGTTCTCCATAGTGACTGTATCAATTTACATCCCCACCAATAGTGGAAGAGGGCTCCTTTTGTCCACACCCTCCCCAGAATTTGTTGTTTGTAGATTTTCTGAGGATGCCGATTCTAACAGGTGTGAGGTGATACCTCATTGTAGTTTTGATTTGCATTTCTCTAATACTTAGTGCTGTTGAGCAGCTTTTCATGTGCGTCTTGGCCATCTCTGTGTCTTCTTTGAAAAAACGTCTCTTTAGATCTTCTGCCCATTTTTGTATTGGGTTGTTTGTTTTTTTAATATTAAGCTGCATGAGCTGTTTATATATATATTGGAGATTAAACCTTTGTCCATTGATTCGTTTGCAACGATTTTCGCCCATTCTGAGGGATGCCTTTTTCCATTCCCGTTTTTTTAACAAAACAGGAAAGAAAGAAAAAGAAGCAGAACACTAATGGGGGTAAAATATGCCTTTTGAAATGGTCGTTTTGAAATATGGACGTTCTTTGAATTTTTTGGTCGATATGTGACCCCAGGATTTGTTTTCAGGGCAGGTGTCATTTACAGGCCTGCAATGATTTTGAATATCAACTGACCCTTAGCGCTGGGATTAAAGCTGCTGTTGCGTGAAACGGCCACAAGGTGGCAGCAGTTCTCCCTTACCTAATCTGGTTACTAGAGCAACAGAGCCTCAATGGAGGTTGTGTTCTAGATTGGAATTTAGAATGGGATGTGCCAGGAGAAAGCCCCTCAAGTTTGTCTCACTACTTCTTGTTCGTGTTTTCAATTTTTTTTTAATTTTCTATTACAGCAAGTTTGATTACAATGTTTGGCTTGTTGTAGGTGTGGAAGATGTGGTTCTTTTACACATATACAGATGTCTGTTCTTCCTGGGATCCTTTTCCCGTGTACGTTAGGACAGAATGTTGAGTAGTCTTCTCTTGGTATTCCGTAGGTCTTTGGTGATTATATATGTCACCTGTGTTTGATTATGTCTGTTAACCCCGATATCGTAATGAAACCAATCCTCACACCTTTCCATTGGTGAACCATAAGTTTGTTTAATGAATCTGTGATTGCCCTTCTCCGTGGAAATATCTGCCCTGGTATCCATTTTTAGGTAACACCTATAAGTGATATGATACGATATGTGTCTTTCACTTTCTGACTTACTCCAAGTCACGTGATTACCTCTAGACTCATCTACGGGGCTGCAAATGGCATTGTGTCCTTTTTTTCCTTGGCTTCTATTCTGCCTTAGCGAGGTCCATTTTCAACAATGTGATTCCCTGAGGGTTGTGGATTAGCTGACCTGGGCAGCCTTACCCTGCCGGCCGGCCCTCCCCAGGTGTGCCTGGTTGAGGTCAATATAAACAGCGCTCCAGGCAGCAATAGCCCCTGAAGTTGTGCCTGACTCCATATTCTCTGCCCCGTCAGCAGTCTCGGGGCTGTGCTGGTGGGAGGGAGTGAGGGGCCAAGGCTTTGTTGGTGGCCCGGTGTGAGTGGGGCTCTGCTGGCCTTTCTGCAGGAGTTGCAAGGCTGCCACCTGTAAAGAAGAGGATGTGTCACCCATACCTTCTGATGGAATTTCTCTCCGGACAGAGGTGAGGAAGGAAAAAAGCAGTGGGGGCCGGGACAGGAAGGGTATCTCAGGCAGGGCAATAGAAAGCTTCCAGAAGAGCGCCCGGGGCCAGGACCATCCTGGCTGGCCTGCAGGCACCAAGTTGGCCTGCGCGCTGTCGCTGGGGTGGCTCCAGGGCCCTTCCTCTAGGCTTTCAAGCCCTTGTACATATTCAGGTGTTTTACCTGGGAAGGGTGGGAACAGTTCAGCAGCAGCTGGCCTGGGGCTCAGCTCACGTTTACTCACAAATGCCTCAGCACGGTCCCCCAGCTTTGCAATGAGGATGCTCCTTGCATGGGGGGTGGGTTGCTGGCTGTATGGGAGGTGATTCCCCACCTCTGACCAATTTCAGAATTGTTTACCGCTGGAGCAAGTGCCCTGCTAGGGTTTCCCTCTGTATAACTGGTGGGTTCAGGTTTTTTTTTCTTTTATGGTTCAAGTTAGATTTGATTCCTCTTTTATGTATTTATAGATATCAGCATGGAAATAATTCATTCCTATAAATACATCTGTGTGAAGGGAATAACTTTTTTCTGTTTTATTTTAAAATTTTATTTTTTAAAATTTTGAAATTTAATGTTATTTATTTTTTTATACAGCAGGTTATTATTAGTTATGTATTTTATGCATATACATGTATACAGGTCAATCCCAATCTCCCAACTCATCCCACCACCACCACCCCATGGCTTCCCACACTTGGTGTCCATACGTTTGTTCTCTACCTCTGTGTCTCTATTTCTTCCCTGCAAACCAGTTCATCTGTACCATTTTTTAGGTTCCACATATATGCATTAATATACAATATTTGTTTTCCTCTTTCTGACTGACTTCATTCTGTATGACAGTCTCTAGATCCATCGATGTCTCTACAAATGACCCAGTTTCATTCCTTTTTATGGCTGAGTAATATTGCATTTTATATATGTACCACATCTCTATCCATTCATCTGTCTGTGGGCATTTAGGTTGCTTGCATTACCTGGCTATTGTAAATAGTGCTGCAATGAACATTGTGGTGAATGTGCCTTTTTGATTTATGGTTTTCTCTGGGTATATGCCCAGAAGTGGGATTGCTGGATCAGATGGTAATTCTATTTCTAGTTTTTTTTAAGGAAACTCCATACTGTTCTCCATAGTGACTGTATCAATTTACATCCCCACCAATAGTGGAAGAGGGCTCCTTTTGTCCACACCCTCCCCAGAATTTGTTGTTTGTAGATTTTCTGAGGATGCCGATTCTAACAGGTGTGAGGTGATACCTCATTGTAGTTTTGATTTGCATTTCTCTAATACTTAGTGCTGTTGAGCAGCTTTTCATGTGCGTCTTGGCCATCTCTGTGTCTTCTTTGAAAAAACGTCTCTTTAGATCTTCTGCCCATTTTTGTATTGGGTTGTTTGTTTTTTTAATATTAAGCTGCATGAGCTGTTTATATATATATTGGAGATTAAACCTTTGTCCATTGATTCGTTTGCAACGATTTTTGCCCATTCTGAGGGATGCCTTTTTCCATTCCCGTTTTTTTAACAAAACAGGAAAGAAAGAAAAAGAAGCAGAACACTAATGTGGGTAAAATATGCCTTTTGAAATGGTCGTTTTGAAATATGGACGTCCTTTGAATTTTTTGGTCGATATGTGACCCCAGGATTTGTTTTCAGGGCAGGTGTCATTTACAGGCCTGCAATGATTTTGAATATCAACTGACCCTTAGCGCTGGGATTAAAGCTGCTGTTGCGTGAAACGGCCACAAGGTGGCAGCAGTTCTCCCTTACCTAATCTGGTTACTAGAGCAACAGAGCCTCAATGGAGGTCGTGTTCTAGATTGGAATTTAGAATGGAATGTGCCAGGAGAAAGCCCCTCAAGTTTGTCTCACTACTTCTTTTTCGTGTTTTTAATTTTTTTTTTATTTTCTATTACAGCAAGTTTGATTACAATGTTTGGCTTGTTGTAGGTATGGAAGATGTGGTTCTTTTACACATATACAGATGTCTGTTCTTCCTGGGATCCTTTTCCCGTGTACGTTAGGACAGAATGTTGAGTAGTCTTCTCTTGGTATTCCGTAGGTCTTTGGTGATTATATATGTCACCTGTGTTTGATTATGTCTGTTAACCCCGATATCGTAATGAAACCAATCCTCACACCTTTCCATTGGTGAACCATAAGTTTGTTTAATGAATCTGTGATTGCCCTTCTCCGTGGAAATATCTGCCCTGGTATCCATTTTTAGGTAACACCTATAAGTGATATGATACGATATGTGTCTTTCACTTTCTGACTTACTCCAAGTCACGTGATTACCTCTAGACTCATCTACGGGGCTGCAAATGGCATTGTGTCCTTTTTTTCCTTGGCTTCTATTCTGCCTTAGTGAGGTCCATTTTCAACAATGTGATTCCCTGAGGGTTGTGGATTAGCTGACCTGGGCAGCCTTACCCTGCCGGCCGGCCCTCCCCAGGTGTGCCTGGTTGAGGTCAATATAAACAGCACTCCAGGCAGCAATAGCCCCTGAAGTTGTGCCTGACTCCATATTCTCTGCCCTGTCAGCAGTCTCGTTGCTGTGCTGGTGGGAGGGAGTGAGGGGCCAAGGCTTTGTTGGTGGCCCGGTGTGAGTGGGGCTCTGCTGGCCTTTCTGCAGGAGTTGCCAGGCTGCCACCTGTAAAGAAGAGGATGTGTCACCCATACCTTCTGATGGAATTTCTCTCCGGACAGAGGTGAGGAAGGAAAAATGCAGTGGGGGCCGGGACAGGAAGGGTATCTCAGGCAGGGCAATAGAAAGCTTCCAGAAGAGCGCCCGGGGCCAGGACCATCCTGGCTGGCCTGCAGGCACCAAGTTGGCCTGCGCGCTGTCGCTGGGGTGGCTCCAGGGCCCTTCCTC
This sequence comes from Mesoplodon densirostris, assembly GCF_025265405.1. Lineage (NCBI taxonomy): Eukaryota > Metazoa > Chordata > Mammalia > Artiodactyla > Ziphiidae > Mesoplodon > Mesoplodon densirostris. The sequence continues at coordinate 51,188,433 of NC_082670.1, forward strand.
TAGGCTTTCAAGCCCTTGTACATATTCAGGTGTTTTACCTGGGAAGGGTGGGAACAGTTCAGCAGCAGCTGGCCTGGGGCTCAGCTCACGTTTACTCACAAATGCCTCAGCACGGTCCCCCAGCTTTGCAATGAGGATGCTCCTTGCATGGGGGGTGGGTTGCTGGCTGTATGGGAGGTGATTCCCCACCTCTGACCAATTTCAGAATTGTTTACCGCTGGAGCAAGTGCCCTGCTAGGGTTTCCCTCTGTATAACTGGTGGGTTCAGGTTTTTTTTTCTTTTATGGTTCAAGTTAGATTTGATTCCTCTTTTATGTATTTATAGATATCAGCATGGAAATAATTCATTCCTATAAATACATCTGTGTGAAGGGAATAACTTTTTTCTGTTTTATTTTAAAATTTTATTTTTTAAAATTTTGAAATTTAATTTTATTTATTTTTTTATACAGCAGGTTATTATTAGTTATGTATTTTATGCATATACATGTATACAGGTCAATCCCAATCTCCCAACTCATCCCACCACCACCACCCCATGGCTTCCCACACTTGGTGTCCATACGTTTGTTCTCTACCTCTGTGTCTCTATTTCTTCCCTGCAAACCAGTTCATCTGTACCATTTTTTAGGTTCCACATATATGCATTAATATACAATATTTGTTTTCCTCTTTCTGACTGACTTCATTCGGTATGACAGTCTCTAGATCCATCGATGTCTCTACAAATGACCCAGTTTCATTCCTTTTTATGGCTGAGTAATATTGCATTTTATATATGTACCACATCTCTATCCATTCATCTGTCTGTGGGCATTTAGGTTGCTTGCATTACCTGGCTATTGTAAATAGTGCTGCAATGAACATTGTGGTGAATGTGCCTTTTTGATTTATGGTTTTCTCTGGGTATATGCCCAGAAGTGGGATTGCTGGATCAGATGGTAATTCTATTTCTAGATTTTGTAAGGAAACTCCATACTGTTCTCCATAGTGACTGTATCAATTTACATCCCCACCAATAGTGGAAGAGGGCTCCTTTTGTCCACACCCTCCCCAGAATTTGTTGTTTGTAGATTTTCTGAGGATGCCGATTCTAACAGGTGTGAGGTGATACCTCATTGTAGTTTTGATTTGCATTTCTCTAATACTTAGTGCTGTTGAGCAGCTTTTCATGTGCGTCTTGGCCATCTCTGTGTCTTCTTTGAAGAAACGTCTCTTTAGATCTTCTGCCCATTTTTGTATTGGGTTGTTTGTTTTTTTAATATTAAGCTGCATGAGCTGTTTATATATATATTGGAGATTAAACCTTTGTCCATTGATTCGTTTGCAAGATTTTCGCCCATTCTGAGGGATGCCTTTTTCCATTCCCGATTTTTTAACAAAAAAGGAAAGAAAGAAAAAGAAGCAGAACACTAATGTGGGTAAAATATGCCTTTTGAAATGGTCGTTTTGAAATATGGACGTCCTTTGAATTTTTTGGTCAATATGTGACCCCAGGATTTGTTTTCAGGGCAGGTGTCATTTACAGGCCTGCAATGATTTTGAATATCATCTGACCCTTAGCGCTGGGAGTAAAGCTGCTGTTGTGTGAAACGGCCACAAGGTGGCAGCAGTTCTCCCTTACCTAATCTGGTTACTAGAGCAACAGAGCCTCAATGGAGGTCGTGTTCTAGATTGGAATTTAGAATGGGATGTGCCAGGAGAAAGCCCCTCAAGTTTGTCTCACTACTTCTTGTTCGTGTTTTTAATTTTTTTTTATTTTCTATTACAGCAAGTTTGATTACAATGTTTGGCTTGTTGTAGGTTTGGAAGATGTGGTTCTTTTACACATATACAGATGTCTGTTCTTCCTGGGATCCTTTTCCCATGTACGTTAGGACAGAATGTTGAGTAGTCTTCTCTTGGTATTCCGTAGGTCTTTGGTGATTATATATGTCACCTGTGTTTGATTATGTCTGTTAACCCCGATATCGTAATGAAACCAATCCTCACACCTTTCCATTGGTGAACCATAAGTTTGTTTAATGAATCTGTGATTGCCCTTCTCCGTGGAAATATCTGCCCTGGTATCCATTTTTAGGTAACACCTATAAGTGATATGATACGATATGTGTCTTTCACTTTCTGACTTACTCCAAGTCACGTGATTACCTCTAGACTCATCTACGGGGCTGCAAATGGCATTGTGTCCTTTTTTTCCTTAGCTTCTATTCTGCCTTAGCGAGGTCCATTTTCAACAATGTGATTCCCTGAGGGTTGTGGATTAGCTGACCTGGGCAGCCTTACCCTGCCGGCCGGCCCTCCCCAGGTGTGCCTGGTTGAGGTCAATATAAACAGCGCTCCAGGCAGCAATAGCCCCTGAAGTTGTGCCTGACTCCATATTCTCTGCCCCGTCAGCAGTCTCGGGGCTGTGCTGGTGGGAGGGAGTGAGGGGCCAAGGCTTTGTTGGTGGCCCGGTGTGAGTGGGGCTCTGCTGGCCTTTCTGCAGGAGTTGCCAGGCTGCCACCTGTAAAGAAGAGGATGTGTCACCCATACCTTCTGATGGAATTTCTCTCCGGACAGAGGTGAGGAAGGAAAAAAGCAGTGGGGGCCGGGACAGGAAGGGTATCTCAGGCAGGGCAATAGAAAGCTTCCAGAAGAGCGCCCGGGGCCAGGACCATCCTGGCTGGCCTGCAGGCACCAAGTTGGCCTGCGTGCTGTCGCTGGGGTGGCTCCAGGGCCCTTCCTCTAGGCTTTCAAGCCCTTGTACATATTCAGGTGTTTTACCTGGGAAGGGTGGGAACAGTTCAGCAGCAGCTGGCCTGGGGCTCAGCTCACGTTTACTCACAAATGCCTCAGCACAGTCCCCCAGCATTACAATGAGGACGCTCCTTGCATGGGGGTGGGTTGCTGGCTGTATGGGAGGTGATTCCCCACCTCTGACCAATTTCAGAATTGTTTACCGCTGGAGCAAGTGCCCTGATAGGGTTTCCCTCTGTATAACTGGTGGGTTCAGGTTTTTTTTTCTTTTATGGTTCAAGTTAGATTTGATTCCTCTTTTATGTATTTATAGATATCAGCATGGAAATAATTCATTCCTATAAATACATCTGTGTGAAGGGAATAACTTTTTTCTGTTTTATTTTAAAATTTTATTTTTTTAAATTTTGAAATTTAATTTTATTTATTTTTTTATACAGCAGGTTATTATTAGTTATGTATTTTATGCATATACATGTATACAGGTCAATCCCAATCTCCCAACTCATCCCACCACCACCACCCCATGGCTTCCCACACTTGGTGTCCATACGTTTGTTCTCTACCTCTGTGTCTCTATTTCTTCCCTGCAAACCAGTTCATCTGTACCATTTTTTAGGTTCCACATATATGCATTAATATACAATATTTGTTTTCCTCTTTCTGACTGACTTCATTCTGTATGACAGTCTCTAGATCCATCGATGTCTCTACAAATGACCCAGTTTCATTCCTTTTTATGGCTGAGTAATATTGCATTTTATATATGTACCACATCTCTATCCATTCATCTGTTTGTGGGCATTTAGGTTGCTTGCATTACCTGGCTATTGTAAATAGTGCTGCAATGAACATTGTGGTGAATGTGCCTTTTTGATTTATGGTTTTCTCTGGGTATATGCCCAGAAGTGGGATTGCTGGATCAGATGGTAATTCTATTTCTAGTTTTTTTAAGGAAACTCCATACTGTTCTCCATAGTGACTGTATCAATTTACATCCCCACCAATAGTGGAAGAGGGCTCCTTTTGTCCACACCCTCCCCAGAATTTGTTGTTTGTAGATTTTCTGAGGATGCCGATTCTAACAGGTGTGAGGTGATACCTCATTGTAGTTTTGATTTGCATTTCTCTAATACTTAGTGCTGTTGAGCAGCTTTTCATGTGCGTCTTGGCCATCTCTGTGTCTTCTTTGAAGAAACGTCTCTTTAGATCTTCTGCCCATTTTTGTATTGGGTTGTTTGTTTTTTTAATATTAAGCTGCATGAGCTGTTTATATATATATTGGAGATTAAACCTTTGTCCATTGATTCGTTTGCAACGATTTTCACCCATTCTGAGGGATGCCTTTTTCCATTCCCGTTTTTTTAACAAAACAGGAAAGAAAGAAAAAGAAGCAGAACACTAATGTGGGTAAAATATGCCTTTTGAAATGGTCGTTTTGAAATATGGACGTCCTTTGAATTTTTTGGTCGATATGTGACCCCAGGATTTGTTTTCAGGGCAGGTGTCATTTACAGGCCTGCAATGATTTTGAATATCAACTGACCCTTAGCGCTGGGATTAAAGCTGCTGTTGCGTGAAACGGCCACAAGGTGGCAGCAGTTCTCCCTTACCTAATCTGGTTACTAGAGCAACAGAGCCTCAATGGAGGTCGTGTTCTAGATTGGAATTTAGAATGGGATGTGCCAGGAGAAAGTCCCTCAAGTTTGTCTCACTACTTCTTGTTCGTGTTTTTAATTTTTTTTTTAATTTTCTATTACAGCAAGTTTGATTACAATGTTTGGCTTGTTGTAGGTGTGGAAGATGTGGTTCTTTTACACATATACAGATGTCTGTTCTTCCTGGGATCCTTTTCCCATGTACGTTAGGACAGAATGTTGAGTAGTCTTCTCTTGGTATTCCGTAGGTCTTTGGTGATTATATATGTCACCTGTGTTTGATTATGTCTGTTAACCCCGATATCGTAATGAAACCAATCCTCACACCTTTCCATTGGTGAACCATAAGTTTGTTTAATGAATCTGTGATTGCCCTTCTCCGTGGAAATATCTGCCCTGGTATCCATTTTTAGGTAACACCTATAAGTGATATGATACGATATGTGTCTTTCACTTTCTGACTTACTCCAAGTCACGTGATTACCTCTAGATTCATCTACGGGGCTGCAAATGGCATTGTGTCCTTTTTTTCCTTGGCTTCGATTCTGCCTTAGCGAAGTCCATTTTCAACAATGTGATTCCCTGAGGGTTGTGGATTAGCTGACCTGGGCAGCCTTATCCTGCCGGCCGGCCCTCCCCAGGTGTGCCTGGTTGAGGTCAATATAAAGAGCGCTCCAGGCAGCAATAGGCCTTGAAGTTGTGCCTGACTCCATATTCTCTGCCCCGTCAGCCGTCTCGGGGCTGTGCTGGTGGGAGGGAGTGAGGGGCCAAGGCTTTGTTGGTGGCCCGGTGTGAGTGGGGCTCTGCTGGCCTTTCTGCAGGAGTTGCCAGGCTGCCACCTGTAAAGAAGAGGATGTGTCACCCATACCTTCTGATGGAATTTCTCTCCGGACAGAAGTGAGGAAGGAAAAAAGCAGTGGGTGCCGGGACAGGAGGGGTATCTCAGGCAGGGCAATAGAAAGCTTCCAGAACAGCGCCCGGGGCTAGGATCATCCTGGCTGGCCTGCAGGCACCTAGTTGGCCTGCGTGCTGTCACTGGTGTGGCTCCAGGGCCCTTCCTCTAGGCTTTCAAGCCCTTGTACATATTCAGGTGCTTTACCTGGGAAGGGTGGGAACAGTTCAGCAGCAGCTGGCCTGGGGCTCAGCTCACGTTTACTCACAGATGCCTCAGCACGGTCCCCCAGCTTTGCAATGAGGACGCTCCTTGCATGGGGGGTGGGTTGCTGGCTCTATGGGAGGTGATTCCCCACCTCTGACCAATTTCAGAATTGTTTACCGCTGAAGCAAGTGCCCTGATAGGGTTTCCCTCTGTATAACTGGTGGGTTCAGGTTTTTTTTTCTTTTATGGTTCAAGTTAGATTTGATTCCTCTTTTATGTATTTATAGATATCAGCATGGAAATAATTCATTCCTATAAATACATCTGTGTGAAGGGAATAACTTTTTTCTGTTTTATTTTAAAATTTTATTTTTTAAAATTTTGAAATTTAATTTTATTTATTTTTTTATACAGCAGGTTATTATTAGTTATGTATTTTATGCATATACATGTATACAGGTCAATCCCAATCTCCCAACTCATCCCACCACCACCACCCCATGGCTTCCCACACTTGGTGTCCATACGTTTGTTCTCTACCTCTGTGTCTCTATTTCTTCCCTGCAAACCAGTTCATCTGTACCATTTTTTAGGTTCCACATATATGCATTAATATACAATATTTGTTTTCCTCTTTCTGACTGACTTCATTCTGTATGACAGTCTCTAGATCCATCGATGTCTCTACAAATGACCCAGTTTCATTCCTTTTTATGGCTGAGTAATATTGCATTTTATATATGTACCACATCTTTATCCATTCATCTGTCTGTGGGCATTTAGGTTGCTTGCATTACCTGGCTATTGTAAATAGTGCTGCAATGAACATTGTGGTGAATGTTCCTTTTTGATTTATGGTTTTCTCTGGATATATGCCCAGAAGTGGGATTGCTGGATCAGATGGTAATTCTATTTCTAGTTTTTGTAAGGAAACTTCATACTGTTCTCCATAGTGACTGTATCAATTTATATCCCCACCAATAGTGGAAGAGGGCTCCTTTTGTCCACACCCTCCCCAGAATTTGTTGTTTGTAGATTTTCTGATGATGCCGATTCTAACAGGTGTGAGGTGATACCTCATTGTAGTTTTGATTTACATTTCTCTAATACTTAGTGCTGTTGAGCAGCTTTTCATGTGCGTCTTGGCCATCTCTGTGTCTTCTTTGAAGAAACGTCTCTTTAGATCTTCTGCCCATTTTTGTATTGGGTTGTTTGTTTTTTTTAATATTAAGCTGCATGAGCTGTTTATATATATATTGGAGATTAAACCTTTGTCCATTGATTCGTTTGCAACGATTTTCGCCCATTCTGAGGGATGCCTTTTTCCATTCCCGTTTTTTTAACAAAAAAGGAAAGAAAGAAAAAGAAGCAGAACACTAATATCGGTAAAATATGCCTTTTGAAATGGTCGTTTTGAAATATGGACGTCCTTTGAATTTTTTGGTCGATATGTGACCCCAGGATTTGTTTTCAGGGCAGGTGTCATTTACAGGCATGCAATGATATTGAATATCAACTGACCATTAGCGCTGGGATTAAAGCTGCTTTTGCGTGAAACGGCCACAAGGTGGCAGCAGTTCTCCCTTACCTAATCTGGTTACTAGAGCAACAGAGCCTCAATGGAGGTCGTGTTCTAGATTGGAATTTAGAATGGAATGTGCCAGGAGAAAGCCCCTCATGTTTGTCTCACTACTTCTTGTTCGTGTTTTTAATTTTTTTTTATTTTCTATTACAGCAAGTTTGATTACAATGTTTGGCTTGTTGTAGGTGTGGAAGATGTGGTTCTTTTACACATATACAGATGTCTGTTCTTCCTGGGATCCTTTTCCCGTGTACGTTAGGACAGAATGTTGAGTAGTCTTCTCTTGGTATTCCGTAGGTTTTTGATGATTATATATGTCACCTGTGTTTGATTATGTCTGTTAACCCTGATATCGTAATGAAACCAATCCTCACACCTTTCCATTGGTGAACCATAAGTTTGTTTAATGAATCTGTGATTGCCCTTCTCCGTGGAAATATCTGCCCTGGTATCCATTTTTAGGTAACACCTATAAGTGATATGATACGATATGTGTCTTTCACTTTCTGACTTACTCCAAGTCACGTGATTACCTCTAGACTCATCTACGGGGCTGCAAATGGCATTGTGTCCTTTTTTTCCTTGGCTTCTATTCTGCCTTAGCGAGGTCCATTTTCAACAATGTGATTCCCTGAGGGTTGTGGATTAGCTGACCTGGGCAGCCTTACCCTGCCGGCCGGCCCTCCCCAGGTGTGCCTGGTTGAGGTCAATATAAAGAGCGCTCCAGGCAGCAATAGCCCCTGAAGTTGTGCCTGACTCCATATTCTCTGCCCCGTCAGCAGTCTCGGGGCTGTGCTGGTGGGAGGGAGTGAGGGGCCAAGGCTTTGTTGGTGGCCCGGTGTGAGTGGGGCTCTGCTGGCCTTTCTGCAGGAGTTGCCAGGCTGCCACCTGTAAAGAAGAGGATGTGTCACCCATACCTTCTGATGGAATTTCTCTCCGGACAGAGGTGAGGAAGGAAAAAAGCAGTGGGGGCCGGGACAGGAAGGGTATCTCAGGCAGGGCAATAGAAAGCTTCCAGAAGAGCGCCCGGGGCCAGGACCATCCTGGCTGGCCTGCAGGCACCAAGTTGGCCTGCGTGCTGTCGCTGGGGTGGCTCCAGGGCCCTTCCTCTAGGCTTTCAAGCCCTTGTACATATTCAGGTGTTTTACCTGGGAAGGGTGGGAACAGTTCAGCAGCAGCTGGCCTGGGGCTCAGCTCACGTTTACTCACAAATGCCTCAGCACAGTCCCCCAGCTTTACAATGAGGACGCTCCTTGCATGGGGGTGGGTTGCTGGCTGTATGGGAGGTGATTCCCCACCTCTGACCAATTTCAGAATTGTTTACCGCTGGAGCAAGTGCCCTGCTAGGGTTTCCCTCTGTATAACTGGTGGGTTCAGGTTTTTTTTTCTTTTATGGTTCAAGTTAGATTTGATTCCTCTTTTATGTATTTATAGATATCAGCATGGAAATAATTCATTCCTATAAATACATCTGTGTGAAGGGAATAACTTTTTTCTGTTTTATTTTAAAATTTTATTTTTTAAAATTTTGAAATTTAATTTTATTTATTTTTTTATACAGCAGGTTATTATTAGTTATGTATTTTATGCATATACATGTATACAGGTCAATCCCAATCTCCCAACTCATCCCACCACCACCACCCCATGTCTTCCCACACTTGGTGTCCATACGTTTGTTCTCTACCTCTGTGTCTCTATTTCTTCCCTGCAAACCAGTTCATCTGTACCATTTTTTAGGTTCCACATATATGCATTAATATACAATATTTGTTTTCCTCTTTCTGACTGACTTCATTCTGTATGACAGTCTCTAGATCCATCGATGTCTCTACAAATGACCCAGTTTCATCCCTTTCTATGGCTCAGTAATATTCCATTTTATATATATACAACATCTTTATCCATTCATCTGTCTGTGGGCATTTAGGTTGCTTGCATTACCTGTCTATTGTAAATAGTGCTGCAATGAACATTGTGGTGAATGTGCCTTTTTGATTTATGGTTTTCTCTGGGTATATGCCCAGAAGTGGGATTGCTGGATCAGATGGTAATTCTATTTCTAGTTTTTTTAAGGAAACGCCATACTGTTCTCCATAGTGACTGTATCAATTTACATCCTCACCAATAGTGGAAGAGGCCTCCTTTTGTCCACACCCTCCCCAGAATTTGTTGTTTGTTGATTTTCTGATGATGCCGATTCTAACAGGTGTGAGGTGATACCTCATTGTAGTTTTGATTTGCATTTCTCTAATAATTAGTGCTGTTGAGCAGCTTTTCATGTGCGTCTTGGCCATCTCTGTGTCTTCTTTGAAGAAACGTCTCTAGATCTTCTGCCCATTTTTGTATTGGGTTGTTTGTTTCTTTAATATTAAGCTGCATGAGCTGTTTATATATATATTGGAGATTAAACCTTTGTCCATTGATTCATTTGCAACGATTTTCGCCCATTCTGAAGGATGCCTTTTTCCATTCCCGTTTTTTTAACAAAAAAGGAAAGAAAGAAAAAGAAGCAGAACACTAATGTGGGTAAAATATGCCTTTTGAAATGGTCGTTTTGAAATATGGACGTCCTTTGAATTTTTTGGTCGATATGTGACCCCAGGATTTCTTTTCAGGGCAGGTGTCATTTACAGGCCTGCAATGATTTTGAATATCAACTGACCATTAGCGCTGGGTTTAAAGCTGCTGTTGCGTGAAACGGCCACAAGGTGGCAGCAGTTCTCCCTTACCTACTCTGGTTACTAGAGCAACAGAGCCTCAATGGAGGTCGTGTTCTAGATTGGAATTTAGAATGGAATGTGCCAGGAGAAAGCCCCTCAAGTTTGTCTCACTACTTCTTGTTCGTGTTTTTAATTTTTTTTTTATTTTCTATAACAGCAAGTTTGATTACAATGTTTGACTTGTTGTAGGTGTGGAAGATGTGGTTCTTTTACACATATACAGATGTCTGTTCTTCCTGGGATCCTTTTCCCATGTACGTTAGGACAGAATGTTGAGTAGTCTTCTCTTGGTATTCCGTAGGTCTTTGGTGATTATATATGTCACCTGTGTTTGATTATGTCTGTTAACCCCGATATCGTAATGAAACCAATCCTCACACCTTTCCATTGGTGAACCATAAGTTTGTTTAATGAATCTGTGATTGCCCTTCTCCGTGGAAATATCTGCCCTGGTATCCATTTTTAGTTAACACCTATAAGTGATATGATACGATATGTGTCTTTCACTTTCTGACTTACTCCAAGTCACGTGATTACCTTGGACTCATCTACGGGGCTGCAATGGCAATGTGTCCTTTTTTTCCTTGGCTTCTATTCTCCTTTAGCGAGGTCCATTTTCAACAATGTGATTCCCTGAGGGTTGTGGATTAGCTGACCTGGGCAGCCTTACCCAGCCGGCCAGCCCTCCCCAGGTGTGCCTGGTTGATGTCAATATAAACAGCGCTCCAGGCAGCAATAGCCCCAGAATTTGTGCCTGGCTCCATATTCTCTGCCCCGTCAGCAGTCTCGGGGCTGTGCTGGTGGGAGGGAGTGAGGGGCCAAGGCTTTGTTGGTGGCCCGGTGTGAGTGGGGCTCTGCTGGCCTTTCTGCAGGAGTTGCCAGGCTGCCACCTGTAAAGAAGAGGATGTGTCACCCATACCTTCTGATGGAATTTCTCTCCGGACAGAGGTGAGGAAGGAAAAAAGCAGTGGGGGCCGGGACAGGAGGGGTATCTCAGGCAGGGCAATAGAAAGCTTCCAGAAGAGCGCCCGGGGCCAGGACCATCCTGGCTGGCCTGCAGGCACCAAGTTGGCCTGCGTGCTGTCGCTGGTGTGGCTCCACGGCCCTTCCTCTAGGCTTTCAAGCCCTTGTACATATTCAGGTGTTTTACCTGGGAAGGGTGGGAACAGTTCAGCAGCAGCTGGCCTGGGGCTCAGCTCACGTTTACTCACAGATGCCTCAGCACGGTCCCACAGCTTTGCAATGAGGACGCTCCTTGCATGGGGGGTGGGTTGCTGGCTGTAAGGGAGGTGATTCCCCACCTCTGACCAATTTCAGAATTGTTTACCGCTGGAGCAAGTGCCCTGATAGGGTTTCCCTCTGTATAACTGGTGGGTTCAGGTTTTTTTTTCTTTTATGGTTCAAGTTAGATTTGATTCCTCTTTTATGTATTTATAGATATAAGCATGGAAATAATTCATTCCTATAAATACATCTGTGTGAAGGGAATAACTTTTTTCTGTTTTATTTTAAAATTTTATTTTTTAAAATTTTGAAATTTAATTTTATTTATTTTTTTATACAGCAGGTTATTATTAGTTATGTATTTTATGCATATACATGTATACAGGTCAATCCCAATCTCCCAACTCATCCCACCACCACCACCCCATGGCTTCCCACACTTGGTGTCCATACGTTTGTTCTCTACCTCTGTGTCTCTATTTCTTCCCTGCAAACCAGTTCATCTGTACCATTTTTTAGGTTCCACATATATGCATTAATATACAATATTTGTTTTCCTCTTTCTGACTGACTTCATTCGGTATGACAGTCTCTAGATCCATCGATGTCTCTACAAATGACCCAGTTTCATTCCTTTTTATGGCTGAGTAATATTGCATTTTATATATGTACCACATCTCTATCCATTCATTTGTCTGTGGGCATTTAGGTTGCTTGCATTACCTGGCTATTGTAAATAGTGCTGCAATGAACATTGTGGTGAATGTGCCTTTTTGATTTATGGTTTTCTCTGGGTATATGCCCAGAAGTGGGATTGCTGGATCAGATGGTAATTCTATTTCTAGTTTCTTTAAGGAAACTCCATACTGTTCTCCATAGTGACTGTATCAATTTACATCCCCACCAATAGTGGAAGAGGGCTCCTTTTGTCCACACCCTCCCCAGAATTTGTTGTTTGTAGATTTTCTGAGGATGCCGATTCTAACAGGTGTGAGGTGATACCTCATTGTAGTTTTGATTTGCATTTCTCTAATACTTAGTGCTGTTGAGCAGCTTTTCATGTGCGTCTTGGCCATCTCTGTGTCTTCTTTGAAGAAACGTCTCTTTAGATCTTCTGCCCATTTTTGTATTGGGTTGTTTGTTTTTTTAATATTAAGCTGCATGAGCTGTTTATATATATATTGGAGATTAAACCTTTGTCCATTGATTCGTTTGCAACGATTTTCGCCCATTCTGAGGGATGCCTTTTTCCATTCCCGTTTTTTTAACAAAAAAGGAAAGAAAGAAAAAGAAGCAGAACACTAATGGGGGTAAAATATGCCTTTTGAAATGGTCGTTTTGAAATATGGACGTCCTTTGAATTTTTTGGTCAATATGTGACCCCAGGATTTGTTTTCAGGGCAGGTGTCATTTACAGGCCTGCAATGATTTTGAATATCAACTGACCCTTAGCGCTGGGATTAAAGCTGCTGTTGCGTGAAATGGCCACAAGGTGGCAGCAGTTCTCCCTTACCAAATCGGGTTACTAGGGCAACAGAGCCTCAGTGGAAGTCATGTTCTAGAGTGGAATTTCGAATGGAATGTGCCAGGAGAAAGTCCATCAAGTTTGTCTCACTACTTCTTTTTCGTGTTTTTAATTTCTTTTTTTTTAGTTTCTATTATAGCAAGTTTGATTACAATGTTTGGCTTGTTGTAGGTGTGGAAGATGTGGTTCTTTTACACATATACAGATGTCTGTTTTTCCTGGGATCCTTTTCCCATGTACGTTAGGACAGAATGTTGAGTAGTCTTCTCTTGATATTCCGTAGGTCTTTGGTGATTATATATGTCACCTGTGTTTGTATATGTCTGTTAACCCCGATATCGTAATGAAACCAATCCTCACACCTTTCCATTGGTGAACCATAAGTTTGTTTAATGAATCTGTGATTGCCCTTCTCCGTGGAAATATCTGCCCTGGTATCCATTTTTAGGTAACACCTATAAGTGATATGATACAATATGTGTCTTTCACTTTCTGACTTACTCCAAGTCACGTGATTACCTCTAGACTCATCTACGAGGCTGCAAATGGCATTGTGTCCTTTTTTTTCCTTGGCTTCTATTCTGCCTTAGCGAGGTCCATTTTCAACAATGTGATTCCCTGAGGGTTGTGGATTAGCTGACCTGGGCAGCCTTACCCTGCCGGCCGGCCCTCCCCAGGTGTGCCTGGTCGAGATCAATATAAACTGAGCTCCAGGCAGCAATAGCCCCTGAAGTTGTGCCTGACTCCATATTCTCTGCCCCGTCAGCAGTCTCGGGGCTGTGCTGGTGGAAGTGAGTGAGGGGCCAAGGCTTTGCTGGTGGCCCGGTGTGAGTGGGGCTCTGCTGGCCTTTCTGCAGGAGTTGCCAGGCTGCCACCTGTAAAGAAGAGGATGTGTCACCCATACCTTCTGATGGAATTTCTCTCCGGACAGAGGTGAGGAAGGAAAAAAGCAGTAGGGGCCGGGACAGGAGGCGTATCTCAGGCATGGCAATAGATAGCTTCCAGAAGAGTTCCCGGGGCCAGGACCATCCTGGCTGGCCTGCAGGCACCAAGTTGGCCTGCGTGCTGTTGCTGGTGTGGCTCCACGGCCCTTCCTCTAGGCTTTCAAGCCCTTGTACATATTCAGGTGTTTTACCTGGGAAGGGTGGGAACAGTTCAGCAGCATCTGGCCTTGGGCTCAGCTCACGTTTACTCACAGATGCCTCAGCACGGTCTCCCAGCTTTGCAATGATTACGCTTCTTGCATGGGGGGTGGGTTGCTGGCTGTATGGGAGGTGATTCCCCACCTCTGACCAATTTCAGAATTGTTTACCGCTGGAGCAAGTGCCCTGCTAGGGTTTCCCTCTGTATAACTGGTGGGTTCAGGTTTTTTTTTCTTTTATGGTTCAAGTTAGATTTGATTCCTCTTTTATGTATTTATAGATATAAGCATGGAAATAATTCATTCCTATAAATACATCTGTGTGAAGGGAATAACATTTTTCTGTTTTATTTTAAAATTTTATTTTTTAAAATTTTGAAATTTAAGTTTATTTATTTTTTTATACAGCAGTTTATTATTAGTTATGTATTTTATGCATATACATGTATACAGGTCAATCCCAATCTCCCAACTCATCCCACCACCACCACCCCATGGCTTCCCACACTTGGTGTCCATACGTTTGTTCTCTACCTCTGTGTCTCTATTTCTTCCCTGCAAACCAGTTCATCTGTACCATTTTTTAGGTTCCACATATATGCATTAATATACAATATTTGTTTTCCTCTTTCTGACTGACTTCATTCTGTATGACAGTCTCTAGATCCATCGATGTCTCTACAAATGACCCAGTTTCATCCCTTTCTATGGCTCAGTAATATTCCATTTTATATATATACAACATCTTTATCCATTCATCTGTCTGTGGGCATTTAGGTTGCTTGCATTACCTGTCTATTGTAAATAGTGCTGCAATGAACACTGTGGTGAATGTGCCTTTTTGATTTATGGTTTTCTCTGGGTATATGCCCAGAAGTGGGATTGCTGGATCAGATTGTAATTCTATTTCTAGTTTTTTTAAGGAAACTCCATACTGTTCTCCATAGTGACTGTATCAATTTACATCCTCACCAATAGTGGAAGAGGCCTCCTTTTGTCCACACCCTCCCCAGAATTTGTTGTTTGTTGATTTTCTGATGATGCCGATTCTAACAGGTGTGAGGTGATACCTCATTGTAGTTTTGATTTGCATTTCTCTAATAATTAGTGCTGTTGAGCAGCTTTTCATGTGCGTCTTGGCCATCTCTGTGTCTTCTTTGGAGAAACGTCTCTAGATCTTCTGCCCATTTTTGTATTGGGTTGTTTGTTTCTTTAATATTAAGCTGCATGAGCTGTTTATATATATATTGGAGATTAAACCTTTGTCCATTGATTCATTTGCAACGATTTTCGCCCATTCTGAAGGATGCCTTTTTCCATTCCCGTTTTTTTAACAAAAAAGGAAAGAAAGAAAAAGAAGCAGAACACTAATGTGGGTAAAATATGCCTTTTGAAATGGTCGTTTTGAAATATGGACGTCCTTTGAATTTTTTGGTCGATATGTGACCCCAGGATTTCTTTTCAGGGCAGGTGTCATTTACAGGCCTGCAATGATTTTGAATATCAACTGACCATTAGCGCTGGGTTTAAAGCTGCTGTTGCGTGAAACGGCCACAAGGTGGCAGCAGTTCTCCCTTACCTACTCTGGTTACTAGAGCAACAGAGCCTCAATGGAGGTCGTGTTCTAGATTGGAATTTAGAATGGAATGTGCCAGGAGAAAGCCCCTCAAGTTTGTCTCACTACTTCTTGTTCGTGTTTTTAATTTTTTTTTTATTTTCTATAACAGCAAGTTTGATTACAATGTTTGACTTGTTGTAGGTGTGGAAGATGTGGTTCTTTTACACATATACAGATGTCTGTTCTTCCTGGGATCCTTTTCCCATGTACGTTAGGACAGAATGTTGAGTAGTCTTCTCTTGGTATTCCGTAGGTCTTTGGTGATTATATATGTCACCTGTGTTTGATTATGTCTGTTAACCCCGATATCGTAATGAAACCAATCCTCACACCTTTCCATTGGTGAACCATAAGTTTGTTTAATGAATCTGTGATTGCCCTACTCCGTAGAAATATCTTCCCTGGTATCCATTTTTAGTTAACACCTATAAGTGATATGATACGATATGTGTCTTTCACTTTCTGACTTACTCCAAGTCACGTGATTACCTTGGACTCATCTACGGGGCTGCAATGGCAATGTGTCCTTTTTTTCCTTGGCTTCTATTCTGCTTTAGCGAGGTCCATTTTCAACAATGTGATTCCCTGAGGGTTGTGGATTAGCTGACCTGGGCAGCCTTACCCAGCCGGCCAGCCCTCCCCAGGTGTGCCTGGTTGATGTCAATATAAACAGCGCTCCAGGCAGCAATAGCCCCAGAATTTGTGCCTGGCTCCATATTCTCTGCCCCGTCAGCAGTCTCGGGGCTGTGCTGGTGGGAGGGAGTGAGGGGCCAAGGCTTTGTTGGTGGCCCGGTGTGAGTGGGGCTCTGCTGGCCTTTCTGCAGGAGTTGCCAGGCTGCCACCTGTAAAGAAGAGGATGTGTCACCCATACCTTCTGATGGAATTTCTCTCCGGACAGAGGTGAGGAAGGAAAAAAGCAGTGGGGGCCGGGACAGGAGGGGTATCTCAGGCAGGGCAATAGAAAGCTTCCAGAAGAGCGCCCGGGGCCAGGACCATCCTGGCTGGCCTGCAGGCACCAAGTTGGCCTGCGTGCTGTCGCTGGTGTGGCTCCACGGCCCTTCCTCTAGGCTTTCAAGCCCTTGTACATATTCAGGTGTTTTACCTGGGAAGGGTGGGAACAGTTCAGCAGCAGCTGGCCTGGGGCTCAGCTCACGTTTACTCACAGATGCCTCAGCACGGTCCCACAGCTTTGCAATGAGGACGCTCCTTGCATGGGGGGTGGGTTGCTGGCTGTAAGGGAGGTGATTCCCCACCTCTGACCAATTTCAGAATTGTTTACCGCTGGAGCAAGTGCCCTGATAGGGTTTCCCTCTGTATAACTGGTGGGTTCAGGTTTTTTTTTCTTTTATGGTTCAAGTTAGATTTGATTCCTCTTTTATGTATTTATAGATATAAGCATGGAAATAATTCATTCCTATAAATACATCTGTGTGAAGGGAATAACTTTTTTCTGTTTTATTTTAAAATTTTATTTTTTAAAATTTTGAAATTTAATTTTATTTATTTTTTTATACAGCAGGTTATTATTAGTTATGTATTTTATGCATATACATGTATACAGGTCAATCCCAATCTCCCAACTCATCCCACCACCACCACCCCATGGCTTCCCACACTTGGTGTCCATACGTTTGTTCTCTACCTCTGTGTCTCTATTTCTTCCCTGCAAACCAGTTCATCTGTACCATTTTTTAGGTTCCACATATATGCATTAATATACAATATTTGTTTTCCTCTTTCTGACTTACTTCATTCGGTATGACAGTCTCTAGATCCATCGATGTCTCTACAAATGACCCAGTTTCATTCCTTTTTATGGCTGAGTAATATTGCATTTTATATATGTACCACATCTCTATCCATTCATTTGTCTGTGGGCATTTAGGTTGCTTGCATTACCTGGCTATTGTAAATAGTGCTGCAATGAACATTGTGGTGAATGTGCCTTTTTGATTTATGGTTTTCTCTGGGTATATGCCCAGAAGTGGGATTGCTGGATCAGATGGTAATTCTATTTCTAGTTTCTTTAAGGAAACTCCATACTGTTCTCCATAGTGACTGTATCAATTTACATCCCCACCAATAGTGGAAGAGGGCTCCTTTTGTCCACACCCTCCCCAGAATTTGTTGTTTGTAGATTTTCTGAGGATGCCGATTCTAACAGGTGTGAGGTGATACCTCATTGTAGTTTTGATTTGCATTTCTCTAATACTTAGTGCTGTTGAGCAGCTTTTCATGTGCGTCTTGGCCATCTCTGTGTCTTCTTTGAAGAAACGTCTCTTTAGATCTTCTGCCCATTTTTGTATTGGGTTGTTTGTTTTTTTAATATTAAGCTGCATGAGCTGTTTATATATATATTGGAGATTAAACCTTTGTCCATTGATTCGTTTGCAACGATTTTCGCCCATTCTGAGGGATGCCTTTTTCCATTCCCGTTTTTTTAACAAAAAAGGAAAGAAAGAAAAAGAAGCAGAACACTAATGGGGGTAAAATATGCCTTTTGAAATGGTCGTTTTGAAATATGGACGTCCTTTGAATTTTTTGGTCAATATGTGACCCCAGGATTTGTTTTCAGGGCAGGTGTCATGTACAGGCCTGCAATGATTTTGAATATCAACTGACCCTTAGCGCTGGGATTAAAGCTGCTGTTGCGTGAAATGGCCACAAGGTGGCAGCAGTTCTCCCTTACCAAATCGGGTTACTAGGGCAACAGAGCCTCAATGGAAGTCATGTTCTAGAGTGGAATTTCGAATGGAATGTGCCAGGAGAAAGTCCATCAAGTTTGTCTCACTACTTCTTTTTCGTGTTTTTAATTTCTTTTTTTTTAGTTTCTATTATAGCAAGTTTGATTACAATGTTTGGCTTGTTGTAGGTGTGGAAGATGTGGTTCTTTTACACATATACAGATGTCTGTTTTTCCTGGGATCCTTTTCCCATGTACGTTAGGACAGAATGTTGAGTAGTCTTCTCTTGATATTCCGTAGGTCTTTGGTGATTATATATGTCACCTGTGTTTGTATATGTCTGTTAACCCCGATATCGTAATGAAACCAATCCTCACACCTTTCCATTGGTGAACCATAAGTTTGTTTAATGAATCTGTGATTGCCCTTCTCCGTGGAAATATCTGCCCTGGTATCCATTTTTAGGTAACACCTATAAGTGATATGATACAATATGTGTCTTTCACTTTCTGACTTACTCCAAGTCACGTGATTACCTCTAGACTCATCTACGAGGCTGCAAATGGCATTGTGTCCTTTTTTTTCCTTGGCTTCTATTCTGCCTTAGCGAGGTCCATTTTCAACAATGTGATTCCCTGAGGGTTGTGGATTAGCTGACCTGGGCAGCCTTACCCTGCCGGCCGGCCCTCCCCAGGTGTGCCTGGTCGAGATCAATATAAACTGAGCTCCAGGCAGCAATAGCCCCTGAAGTTGTGCCTGACTCCATATTCTCTGCCCCGTCAGCAGTCTCGGGGCTCTGCTGGTGGAAGTGAGTGAGGGGCCAAGGCTTTGCTGGTGGCCCGGTGTGAGTGGGGCTCTGCTGGCCTTTCTGCAGGAGTTGCCAGGCTGCAACCTGTAAAGAAGAGGATGTGTCACCCATACCTTCTGATGGAATTTCTCTCCGGAAAGAGGTGAGGAAGGAAAAAAGCAGTGGGGGCCGGGACAGGAGGCGTATCTCAGGCATGGCAATAGAAAGCTTCCAGAAGAGTTCCCGGGGCCAGGACCATCCTGGCTGGCCTGCAGGCACCAAGTTGGCCTGCGTGCTGTTGCTGGTGTGGCTCCACGGCCCTTCCTCTAGGCTTTCAAGCCCTTGTACATATTCAGGTGTTTTACCTGGGAAGGGTGGGAACAGTTCAGCAGCAGCTGGCCTGGGGCTCAGCTCACGTTTACTCACAGATGCCTCAGCACGGTCTCCCAGCTTTGCAATGATTACGCTTCTTGCATGGGGGGTGGGTTGCTGGCTGTATGGGAGGTGATTCCCCACCTCTGACCAATTTCAGAATTGTTTACCGCTGGAGCAAGTGCCCTGCTAGGGTTTCCCTCTGTATAACTGGTGGGTTCAGGTTTTTTTTCTTTTATGGTTCAAGTTAGATTTGATTCCTCTTTTATGTATTTATAGATATAAGCATGGAAATAATTCATTCCTATAAATACATCTGTGTGAAGGGAATAACATTTTTCTGTTTTATTTTAAAATTTTATTTTTTAAAATTTTGAAATTTAAGTTTATTTATTTTTTTATACAGCAGTTTATTATTAGTTATGTATTTTATGCATATACATGTATACAGGTCAATCCCAATCTCCCAACTCATCCCACCACCACCACCCCATGGCTTCCCACACTTGGTGTCCATACGTTTGTTCTCTACCTCTGTGTCTCTATTTCTTCCCTGAAAACCAGTTCATCTGTACCATTTTTTAGGTTCCACATATATGCATTAATATACAATATTTGTTTTCCTCTTTCTGACTGACTTCATTCTGTATGACAGTCTCTAGATCCATCGATGTCTCTACAAATGACCCAGTTTCATCCCTTTCTATGGCTCAGTAATATTCCATTTTATATATATACAACATCTTTATCCATTCATCTGTCTGTGGGCATTTAGGTTGCTTGCATTACCTGTCTATTGTAAATAGTGCTGCAATGAACATTGTGGTGAATGTGCCTTTTTGATTTATGGTTTTCTCTGGGTATATGCCCAGAAGTGGGATTGCTGGATCAGATGGTAATTCTATTTCTAGTTTTTTTAAGGAAACTCCATACTGTTCTCCATAGTGACTGTATCAATTTACATCCTCACCAATAGTGGAAGAGGCCTCCTTTTGTCCACACCCTCCACAGAATTTGTTGTTTGTTGATTTTCTGATGATGCCGATTCTAACAGGTGTGAGGTGATACCTCATTGTAGTTTTGATTTGCATTTCTCTAATAATTAGTGCTGTTGAGCAGCTTTTCATGTGCGTCTTGGCCATCTCTGTGTCTTCTTTGAAGAAACGTCTCTAGATCTTCTGCCCATTTTTGTATTGGGTTGTTTGTTTCTTTAATATTAAGCTGCATGAGCTGTTTATATATATATTGGAGATTAAACCTTTGTCCATTGATTCATTTGCAACGATTTTCGCCCATTCTGAAGGATGCCTTTTTCCATTCCCGTTTTTTTAACAAAAAAGGAAAGAAAGAAAAAGAAGCTGAACACTAATGTGGGTAAAATATGCCTTTTGAAATGGTCGTTTTGAAATATGGACGTCCTTTGAATTTTTTGGTCAATATGTGACCCCAGGATTTGTTTTCAGGGCAGGTGTCATTTACAGGCCTGCAATGATTTTGAATATCAACTGACCATTAGCGCTGGGTTTAAAGCTGCTGTTGCGTGAAACGGCCACAAGGTGGCAGCAGTTCTCCCTTACCTACTCTGGTTACTAGAGCAACAGAGCCTCAATGGAGGTCGTGTTCTAGATTGGAATTTAGAATGGAATGTGCCAGGAGAAAGCCCCTCAAGTTTGTCTCACTACTTCTTGTTCGTGTTTTTAATTTTTTTTTTTATTTTCTATAACAGCAAGTTTGATTACAATGTTTGACTTGTTGTAGGTGTGGAAGATGTGGTTCTTTTACACATATACAGATGTCTGTTCTTCCTGGGATCCTTTTCCCATGTACGTTAGGACAGAATGTTGAGTAGTCTTCTCTTGGTATTCCGTAGGTCTTTGGTGATTATATATGTCACCTGTGTTTGATTATGTCTGTTAACCCCGATATCGTAATGAAACCAATCCTCACACCTTTCCATTGGTGAACCATAAGTTTGTTTAATGAATCTGTGATTGCCCTTCTCCGTAGAAATATCTGCCCTGGTATCCATTTTTAGTTAACACCTATAAGTGATATGGTACGATATGTGTCTTTCACTTTCTGACTTACTCCAAGTCACGTGATTACCTTGGACTCATCTACTGGGCTGCAATGGCAATGTGTCCTTTTTTTCCTTGGCTTCTATTCTGCTTTAGCGAGGTCCATTTTCAACAATGTGATTCCCTGAGGGTTGTGGATTAGCTGACCTGGGCAGCCTTACCCAGCCGGCCAGCCTTCCCCAGGTGTGCCTGGTTGATGTCAATATAAACAGCGCTCCAGGCAGCAATAGCCCCAGAATTTGTGCCTGGCTCCATATTCTCTGCCCTGTCAGCAGTCTCGTGGCTGTGCTGGTGGGAGGGAGTGAGGGGCCAAGGCTTTGTTGGTGGCCCGGTGTGAGTGGGGCTCTGCTGGCCTTTCTGCAGGAGTTGCCAGGCTGCCACCTGTAAAGAAGAGGATGTGTCACCCATACCTTCTGATGGAATTTCTCTCCGGACAGAGGTGAGGAAGGAAAAAAGCAGTGGGGGCCGGGACAGGAGGGGTATCTCAGGCAGGGCAATAGAAAGCTTCCAGAAGAGCGCCCGGGGCCAGGACCATCCTGGCTGGCCTGCAGGCACCAAGTTGGCCTGCGTGCTGTCGCTGGTGTGGCTCCACGGCCCTTCCTCTAGGCTTTCAAGCCCTTGTACATATTCAGGTGTTTTACCTGGGAAGGGTGGGAACAGTTCAGCAGCAGCTGGCCTGGGGCTCAGCTCACGTTTACTCACAGATGCCTCAGCACGGTCCCACAGCTTTGCAATGAGGACGCTCCTTTCATGGGGGGTGGGTTGCTGGCTGTAAGGGAGGTGATTCCCCACCTCTGACCAATTTCAGAATTGTTTACCGCTGGAGCAAGTGCCCTGCTAGGGTTTCCCTCTGTATAACTGGTGGGTTCAGGTTTTTTTTTCTTTTATGGTTCAAGTTAGATTTGATTCCTCTTTTATGTATTTATAGATATAAGCATGGAAATAATTCATTCCTATAAATACATCTGTGTGAAGGGAATAACTTTTTTCTGTTTTATTTTAAAATTTTATTGTTTAAAATTTTGAAATTTAATTTTATTTATTTTTTTTATACAGCAGTTTATTATTAGTTATGTATTTTATGCATATACATGTATACAGGTCAATCCCAATCTCCCAACTCATCCCACCACCACCACCCCATGTCTTCCCACACTTGGTGTCCATACGTTTGTTCTCTACCTCTGTGTCTCTATTTCTTCCGTGCAAACCAGTTCATCTGTACCATTTTTTAGGTTCCACATATATGCATTAATATACAATATTTGTTTTCCTCTTTCTGACTGACTTCATTCTGTATGACAGTCTCTAGATCCATCGATGTCTCTACAAATGACCCAGGTTCATTCCTTTTTATGGCTGAGTAATATTGCATTTTATATATGTACCACATCTCTATCCATTCATCTGTCTGTGGGCATTTAGGTTGCTTGCATTACCTGGCTATTGTAAATAGTGCTGCAATGAACATTGTGGTGAATGTGCCTTTTTGATTTATGGTTTTCTCTGGGTATATGCCCAGAAGTGGGATTGCTGGATCAGATGGTAATTCTATTTCTAGTTTTTGTAAGGAAACTCCATACTGTTCTCCATAGTGACTGTATCAATTTACATCCCCACCAATAGTGGAAGAGGGCTCCTTTTGTCCACACCCTCCCCAGAATTTGTTGTTTGTAGATTTTCTGAGGATGCCGATTCTAACAGTTGTGAGTTGATACCTCATTGTAGTTTTGAATTGCATTTCTCTAATACTTAGTGCTGTTGAGCAGCTTTTCATGTGCGTCTTGGCCATCTCTGTGTCTTCTTTGAAGAAACGTGTCTTTAGATCTTCTGCCCATTTTTGTATTGGGTTGTTTGTTTTTTTAATATTAAGCTGCATGAGCTGTTTATATATATATTGGAGATTAAACCTTTGTCCATTGATTCGTTTGCAACGATTTTGGCCCATTCTGAGGGATGCCTTTTTCCATTCCCGTTTTTTTAACAAAAAAGGAAAGAAAGAAAAAGAAGCAGAACACTAATGTGGGTAAAATATGCCTTTTGAAATGGTCGTTTTGAAATATGGACGTCCTTTGAAATTTTTGGTCGATATGTGACCCCAGGATTTGTTTTCAGGGCAGGTGTCATTTACAGGCCTGCAATGATTTTGAATATCAACTGACCATTAGCGCTGGGTTTAAAGCTGCTGTTGCGTGAAACGGCCACAAGGTGGCAGCAGTTCTCCCTTACCTAATCTGGTTACTAGAGCAACAGAGCCTCAATGGAGGTCGTGTTCTAGATTGGAATTTAGAATGGAATGTGCCAGGAGAAAGCCCCTCAAGTTTGTCTCACTACTTCTTGTTCGTGTTTTTAATTTTTTTTTTATTTTCTATTACAGCAAGTTTGATTACAATGTTTGGCTTGTTGTAGGTGTGGAAGATGTGGTTCTTTTACACATATACAGATGTCTGTTCTTCCTGGGATCCTTTTCCCGTGTACGTTAGGACAGAATGTTGAGTAGTCTTCTCTTGGTATTCCGTAGGTCTTTGGTGATTATATATGTCACCTGTGTTTGATTATGTCTGTTAACCCCGATCGTAATGAAACCAATCCTCACACCTTTCCATTGGTGAACCATAAGTTTGTTTAATGAATCTGTGATTGCCCTTCTCCGTGGAAATATCTGCCCTGGTATCCATTTTTAGGTAACACCTATAAGTGATATGATACGATATGTGTCTTTCAATTTCTGACTTACTCCAAGTCACGTGATTACCTCTAGACACATCTACGGGGCTGCAATGGCATTGTGTCCTTTTTTCCTTGGCTTCTATTCTGCTTTAGCGAGGTCCATTTTCAAAAATGCGATTCCCTGAGGGTTGTGGATTAGCTGACCTGGGCAGCCTTACCCTGCCGGCCGGCCCTCCCCCGGTGTGCCTGGTTGAGGTCAATATAAACAGCGCTCCAGGCAGCAATAGCCCCTGAAGTTGTGCCTGACTCCATATTCTCTGCCCCGTCAGCAGTCTCGGGGCTGTGCTGGTGGGAGGGAGTGAGGGGCCAAGGCTTTGTTGGTGGCCCAGTGTGAGTGGGGCTCTGCTGGCCTTTCTGCAGGAGTTGCCAGGCTGCCACCTGTAAAGAAGAGGATGTGTCACCCATACCTTCCGCTGGAATTTCTCTCCGGACAGAGGAGAGGAAGGAAAAAAGCAGTGGGGGCCAGGACAGGAGGAGTATCTCAGGCAGGGCAATAGAAAGCTTCCAGAAGAGCGCCCAGGGCCAGGACCATCCTGGCTGGCCTGCAGGCACCAAGTTGGCCTGCACGCTGTCGCTGGTGTGGCTCCTCGGCCCTTCCTCTAGGCTTTCAAGCCCTTGTACATATTCAGGTGTTTTACCTGGGAAGGGTGGGAACAGTTCAGCAGCAGCTGGCCTGGGGCTCAGCTCACGTTTACTCACAGATGCCTCAGCACGGTCCCCCAGCTTTGCAATGAGGACGCTCCTTGCATGAGGGGTGGGTTGCTGGCTGTATGGGAGGTGATTCCCCACCTCTGACCAATTTCAGAATTGTTTACCGCTGGAGCAAGTGCCCTGCTAGGGTTTCCCTCTGTATAACTGGTGGGTTCAGGTTTTTTTTTCTTTTATGGTTCAAGTTAGATTTGATTCCTCTTTTATGTATTTATAGATATCAGCATGGAAATAATTCATTCCTATAAATACATCTGTGTGAAGGGAATAACTTTTTTCTGTTTTATTTTAAAATTTTATTTTTTAAAATTTTGAAATTTAATTTTATTTATTTTTTTATACAGCAGGTTATTATTAGTTATGTATTTTATGCATATACATGTATACAGGTCAATCCCAATCTCCCAACTCATCCCACCACCACCACCCCATGGCTTCCCACACTTGGTGTCCATACGTTTGTTCTCTACCTCTGTGTCTCTATTTCTTCCCTGAAAACCAGTTCATCTGTACCATTTTTTAGGTTCCACATATATGCATTAATATACAATATTTGTTTTCCTCTTTCTGACTGACTTCATTCTGTATGACAGTCTCTAGATCCATCGATGTCTCTACAAATGACCCAGTTTCATCCCTTTCTATGGCTCAGTAATATTCCATTTTATATATATACAACATCTTTATCCATTCATCTGTCTGTGGGCATTTAGGTTGCTTGCATTACCTGTCTATTGTAAATAGTGCTGCAATGAACATTGTGGTGAATGTGCCTTTTTGATTTATGGTTTTCTCTGGGTATATGCCCAGAAGTGGGATTGCTGGATCAGATGGTAATTCTATTTCTAGTTTTTTTAAGGAAACTCCATACTGTTCTCCATAGTGACTGTATCAATTTACATCCTCACCAATAGTGGAAGAGGCCTCCTTTTGTCCACACCCTCCACAGAATTTGTTGTTTGTTGATTTTCTGATGATGCCGATTCTAACAGGTGTGAGGTGATACCTCATTGTAGTTTTGATTTGCATTTCTCTAATAATTAGTGCTGTTGAGCAGCTTTTCATGTGCGTCTTGGCCATCTCTGTGTCTTCTTTGAAGAAACGTCTCTAGATCTTCTGCCCATTTTTGTATTGGGTTGTTTGTTTCTTTAATATTAAGCTGCATGAGCTGTTTATATATATATTGGAGATTAAACCTTTGTCCATTGATTCATTTGCAACGATTTTCGCCCATTCTGAAGGATGCCTTTTTCCATTCCCGTTTTTTTAACAAAAAAGGAAAGAAAGAAAAAGAAGCTGAACACTAATGTGGGTAAAATATGCCTTTTGAAATGGTCGTTTTGAAATATGGACGTCCTTTGAATTTTTTGGTCAATATGTGACCCCAGGATTTGTTTTCAGGGCAGGTGTCATTTACAGGCCTGCAATGATTTTGAATATCAACTGACCATTAGCGCTGGGTTTAAAGCTGCTGTTGCGTGAAACGGCCACAAGGTGGCAGCAGTTCTCCCTTACCTACTCTGGTTACTAGAGCAACAGAGCCTCAATGGAGGTCGTGTTCTAGATTGGAATTTAGAATGGAATGTGCCAGGAGAAAGCCCCTCAAGTTTGTCTCACTACTTCTTGTTCGTGTTTTTAATTTTTTTTTTTATTTTCTATAACAGCAAGTTTGATTACAATGTTTGACTTGTTGTAGGTGTGGAAGATGTGGTTCTTTTACACATATACAGATGTCTGTTCTTCCTGGGATCCTTTTCCCATGTACGTTAGGACAGAATGTTGAGTAGTCTTCTCTTGGTATTCCGTAGGTCTTTGGTGATTATATATGTCACCTGTGTTTGATTATGTCTGTTAACCCCGATATCGTAATGAAACCAATCCTCACACCTTTCCATTGGTGAACCATAAGTTTGTTTAATGAATCTGTGATTGCCCTTCTCCGTAGAAATATCTGCCCTGGTATCCATTTTTAGTTAACACCTATAAGTGATATGGTACGATATGTGTCTTTCACTTTCTGACTTACTCCAAGTCACGTGATTACCTTGGACTCATCTACTGGGCTGCAATGGCAATGTGTCCTTTTTTTCCTTGGCTTCTATTCTGCTTTAGCGAGGTCCATTTTCAACAATGTGATTCCCTGAGGGTTGTGGATTAGCTGACCTGGGCAGCCTTACCCAGCCGGCCAGCCTTCCCCAGGTGTGCCTGGTTGATGTCAATATAAACAGCGCTCCAGGCAGCAATAGCCCCAGAATTTGTGCCTGGCTCCATATTCTCTGCCCTGTCAGCAGTCTCGTGGCTGTGCTGGTGGGAGGGAGTGAGGGGCCAAGGCTTTGTTGGTGGCCCGGTGTGAGTGGGGCTCTGCTGGCCTTTCTGCAGGAGTTGCCAGGCTGCCACCTGTAAAGAAGAGGATGTGTCACCCATACCTTCTGATGGAATTTCTCTCCGGACAGAGGTGAGGAAGGAAAAAAGCAGTGGGGGCCGGGACAGGAGGGGTATCTCAGGCAGGGCAATAGAAAGCTTCCAGAAGAGCGCCCGGGGCCAGGACCATCCTGGCTGGCCTGCAGGCACCAAGTTGGCCTGCGTGCTGTCGCTGGTGTGGCTCCACGGCCCTTCCTCTAGGCTTTCAAGCCCTTGTACATATTCAGGTGTTTTACCTGGGAAGGGTGGGAACAGTTCAGCAGCAGCTGGCCTGGGGCTCAGCTCACGTTTACTCACAGATGCCTCAGCACGGTCCCACAGCTTTGCAATGAGGACGCTCCTTTCATGGGGGGTGGGTTGCTGGCTGTAAGGGAGGTGATTCCCCACCTCTGACCAATTTCAGAATTGTTTACCGCTGGAGCAAGTGCCCTGCTAGGGTTTCCCTCTGTATAACTGGTGGGTTCAGGTTTTTTTTTCTTTTATGGTTCAAGTTAGATTTGATTCCTCTTTTATGTATTTATAGATATAAGCATGGAAATAATTCATTCCTATAAATACATCTGTGTGAAGGGAATAACTTTTTTCTGTTTTATTTTAAAATTTTATTGTTTAAAATTTTGAAATTTAATTTTATTTATTTTTTTTATACAGCAGTTTATTATTAGTTATGTATTTTATGCATATACATGTATACAGGTCAATCCCAATCTCCCAACTCATCCCACCACCACCACCCCATGTCTTCCCACACTTGGTGTCCATACGTTTGTTCTCTACCTCTGTGTCTCTATTTCTTCCGTGCAAACCAGTTCATCTGTACCATTTTTTAGGTTCCACATATATGCATTAATATACAATATTTGTTTTCCTCTTTCTGACTGACTTCATTCTGTATGACAGTCTCTAGATCCATCGATGTCTCTACAAATGACCCAGGTTCATTCCTTTTTATGGCTGAGTAATATTGCATTTTATATATGTACCACATCTCTATCCATTCATCTGTCTGTGGGCATTTAGGTTGCTTGCATTACCTGGCTATTGTAAATAGTGCTGCAATGAACATTGTGGTGAATGTGCCTTTTTGATTTATGGTTTTCTCTGGGTATATGCCCAGAAGTGGGATTGCTGGATCAGATGGTAATTCTATTTCTAGTTTTTGTAAGGAAACTCCATACTGTTCTCCATAGTGACTGTATCAATTTACATCCCCACCAATAGTGGAAGAGGGCTCCTTTTGTCCACACCCTCCCCAGAATTTGTTGTTTGTAGATTTTCTGAGGATGCCGATTCTAACAGTTGTGAGTTGATACCTCATTGTAGTTTTGAATTGCATTTCTCTAATACTTAGTGCTGTTGAGCAGCTTTTCATGTGCGTCTTGGCCATCTCTGTGTCTTCTTTGAAGAAACGTGTCTTTAGATCTTCTGCCCATTTTTGTATTGGGTTGTTTGTTTTTTTAATATTAAGCTGCATGAGCTGTTTATATATATATTGGAGATTAAACCTTTGTCCATTGATTCGTTTGCAACGATTTTGGCCCATTCTGAGGGATGCCTTTTTCCATTCCCGTTTTTTTAACAAAAAAGGAAAGAAAGAAAAAGAAGCAGAACACTAATGTGGGTAAAATATGCCTTTTGAAATGGTCGTTTTGAAATATGGACGTCCTTTGAAATTTTTGGTCGATATGTGACCCCAGGATTTGTTTTCAGGGCAGGTGTCATTTACAGGCCTGCAATGATTTTGAATATCAACTGACCATTAGCGCTGGGTTTAAAGCTGCTGTTGCGTGAAACGGCCACAAGGTGGCAGCAGTTCTCCCTTACCTAATCTGGTTACTAGAGCAACAGAGCCTCAATGGAGGTCGTGTTCTAGATTGGAATTTAGAATGGAATGTGCCAGGAGAAAGCCCCTCAAGTTTGTCTCACTACTTCTTGTTCGTGTTTTTAATTTTTTTTTTATTTTCTATTACAGCAAGTTTGATTACAATGTTTGGCTTGTTGTAGGTGTGGAAGATGTGGTTCTTTTACACATATACAGATGTCTGTTCTTCCTGGGATCCTTTTCCCGTGTACGTTAGGACAGAATGTTGAGTAGTCTTCTCTTGGTATTCCGTAGGTCGTTGGTGATTATATATGTCACCTGTGTTTGATTATGTCTGTTAACCCCGATCGTAATGAAACCAATCCTCACACCTTTCCATTGGTGAACCATAAGTTTGTTTAATGAATCTGTGATTGCCCTTCTCCGTGGAAATATCTGCCCTGGTATCCATTTTTAGGTAACACCTATAAGTGATATGATACGATATGTGTCTTTCAATTTCTGACTTACTCCAAGTCACGTGATTACCTTGGACTCATCTACGGGGCTGCAATGGCAATGTGTCCTTTTTTTCCTTGGCTTCTATTCTCCTTTAGCGAGGTCCATTTTCAACAATGTGATTCCCTGAGGGTTGTGGATTAGCTGACCTGGGCAGCCTTACCCAGCCGGCCAGCCCTCCCCAGGTGTGCCTGGTTGATGTCAATATAAACAGCGCTCCAGGCAGCAATAGCCCCAGAATTTGTGCCTGGCTCCATATTCTCTGCCCCGTCAGCAGTCTCGGGGCTGTGCTGGTGGGAGGGAGTGAGGGGCCAAGGCTTTGTTGGTGGCCCGGTGTGAGTGGGGCTCTGCTGGCCTTTCTGCAGGAGTTGCCAGGCTGCCACCTGTAAAGAAGAGGATGTGTCACCCATACCTTCTGATGGAATTTCTCTCCGGACAGAGGTGAGGAAGGAAAAAAGCAGTGGGGGCCGGGACAGGAGGGGTATCTCAGGCAGGGCAATAGAAAGCTTCCAGAAGAGCGCCCGGGGCCAGGACCATCCTGGCTGGCCTGCAGGCACCAAGTTGGCCTGCGTGCTGTCGCTGGTGTGGCTCCACGGCCCTTCCTCTAGGCTTTCAAGCCCTTGTACATATTCAGGTGTTTTACCTGGGAAGGGTGGGAACAGTTCAGCAGCAGCTGGCCTGGGGCTCAGCTCACGTTTACTCACAGATGCCTCAGCACGGTCCCACAGCTTTGCAATGAGGACGCTCCTTGCATGGGGGGTGGGTTGCTGGCTGTAAGGGAGGTGATTCCCCACCTCTGACCAATTTCAGAATTGTTTACCGCTGGAGCAAGTGCCCTGATAGGGTTTCCCTCTGTATAACTGGTGGGTTCAGGTTTTTTTTTCTTTTATGGTTCAAGTTAGATTTGATTCCTCTTTTATGTATTTATAGATATAAGCATGGAAATAATTCATTCCTATAAATACATCTGTGTGAAGGGAATAACTTTTTTCTGTTTTATTTTAAAATTTTATTTTTTAAAATTTTGAAATTTAATTTTATTTATTTTTTTATACAGCAGGTTATTATTAGTTATGTATTTTATGCATATACATGTATACAGGTCAATCCCAATCTCCCAACTCATCCCACCACCACCACCCCATGGCTTCCCACACTTGGTGTCCATACGTTTGTTCTCTACCTCTGTGTCTCTATTTCTTCCCTGCAAACCAGTTCATCTGTACCATTTTTTAGGTTCCACATATATGCATTAATATACAATATTTGTTTTCCTCTTTCTGACTGACTTCATTCGGTATGACAGTCTCTAGATCCATCGATGTCTCTACAAATGACCCAGTTTCATTCCTTTTTATGGCTGAGTAATATTGCATTTTATATATGTACCACATCTCTATCCATTCATTTGTCTGTGGGCATTTAGGTTGCTTGCATTACCTGGCTATTGTAAATAGTGCTGCAATGAACATTGTGGTGAATGTGCCTTTTTGATTTATGGTTTTCTCTGGGTATATGCCCAGAAGTGGGATTGCTGGATCAGATGGTAATTCTATTTCTAGTTTCTTTAAGGAAACTCCATACTGTTCTCCATAGTGACTGTATCAATTTACATCCCCACCAATAGTGGAAGAGGGCTCCTTTTGTCCACACCCTCCCCAGAATTTGTTGTTTGTAGATTTTCTGAGGATGCCGATTCTAACAGGTGTGAGGTGATACCTCATTGTAGTTTTGATTTGCATTTCTCTAATACTTAGTGCTGTTGAGCAGCTTTTCATGTGCGTCTTGGCCATCTCTGTGTCTTCTTTGAAGAAACGTCTCTTTAGATCTTCTGCCCATTTTTGTATTGGGTTGTTTGTTTTTTTAATATTAAGCTGCATGAGCTGTTTATATATATATTGGAGATTAAACCTTTGTCCATTGATTCGTTTGCAACGATTTTCGCCCATTCTGAGGGATGCCTTTTTCCATTCCCGTTTTTTTAACAAAAAAGGAAAGAAAGAAAAAGAAGCAGAACACTAATGGGGGTAAAATATGCCTTTTGAAATGGTCGTTTTGAAATATGGACGTCCTTTGAATTTTTTGGTCAATATGTGACCCCAGGATTTGTTTTCAGGGCAGGTGTCATTTACAGGCCTGCAATGATTTTGAATATCAACTGACCCTTAGCGCTGGGATTAAAGCTGCTGTTGCGTGAAATGGCCACAAGGTGGCAGCAGTTCTCCCTTACCAAATCGGGTTACTAGGGCAACAGAGCCTCAGTGGAAGTCATGTTCTAGAGTGGAATTTCGAATGGAATGTGCCAGGAGAAAGTCCATCAAGTTTGTCTCACTACTTCTTTTTCGTGTTTTTAATTTCTTTTTTTTTAGTTTCTATTATAGCAAGTTTGATTACAATGTTTGGCTTGTTGTAGGTGTGGAAGATGTGGTTCTTTTACACATATACAGATGTCTGTTTTTCCTGGGATCCTTTTCCCATGTACGTTAGGACAGAATGTTGAGTAGTCTTCTCTTGATATTCCGTAGGTCTTTGGTGATTATATATGTCACCTGTGTTTGTATATGTCTGTTAACCCCGATATCGTAATGAAACCAATCCTCACACCTTTCCATTGGTGAACCATAAGTTTGTTTAATGAATCTGTGATTGCCCTTCTCCGTGGAAATATCTGCCCTGGTATCCATTTTTAGGTAACACCTATAAGTGATATGATACGATATGTGTCTTTCACTTTCTGACTTACTCCAAGTCACGTGATTACCTCTAGACTCATCTACGGGGCTGCAAATGGCATTGTGTCCTTTTAATCCTTGGCTTCTATTCTGCCTTAGCGAGGTCCATTTTCAACAATGTGATTCCCTGAGGGTTGTGGATTAGCTGACCTGGGCAGCCTTACCCTGCCGGCCGGCCCTCCCCAGGTGTGCCTGGTTGAGGTCAATATAAACAGCGCTCCAGGCAGCAATAGCCCCTGAAGCTCTGCCTGACTCCATATTCTCTGCCCCGTCAGCAGTCTCGGGGTTGTGCTGGTGGGAGGGAGTGAGGGGCCAAGGCTTTGTTGGTGGCCCGGTGTGAGTGGGGCTCTGCTGGCCTTTCTGCATGAGTTGCCAGGCTGCCACCTGTAAAGAAGAGGATGTGTCACCCATACCTTCTGCTGGAATTTCTCTCCGGACAGAAGAGAGGAAGGAAAAAAGCAGTGGGGGCCAGGACAGGAGGAGTATCTCAGGCAGGGCAATAGAAAGCTTCCAGAAGAGCGCCCGGGGCCAGGACCATCCTGGCTGGCCTGCAGGCACCAAGTTGGCCTGCGCGCTCTCACTGGTGTGGCTCCTTGGCCCTTCCTCTAGGCTTTCAAGCCCTTGTACATATTCAGGTGTTTTACCTGGGAAGGGTGGGAACAGTTCAGCAGCAGCTGGCCTGGGGCTCAGCTCACGTTTACTCACAGATGCCTCAGCACGGTCCCCCAGCTTTGCAATGAGGACGCTCCTTGCATGGGGGGTGGGTTGCTGGCTGTATGGGAGGTGATTCCCCACCTCTGACCAATTTCAGAATTGTTTACCGCTGGAGCAAGTGCCCTGCTAGGGTTTCCCTCTGTATAACTGGTGGGTTCAGGTTTTTTTTTCTTTTATGGTTCAAGTTAGATTTGATTCCTCTTTTATGTATTTATAGATATCAGCATGGAAATAATTCATTCCTATAAATACATCTGTGTGAAGGGAATAACTTTTTTCTGTTTTATTTTAAAATTTTATTTTTTAAAATTTTGAAATTTAATTTTATTTATTTTTTTATACAGCAGGTTATTATTAGTTATGTATTTTATGCATATACATGTATACAGGTCAATCCCAATCTCCCAACTCATCCCACCACCACCACCCCATGGCTTCCCACACTTGGTGTCCATACGTTTGTTCTCTACCTCTGTGTCTCTATTTCTTCCCTGCAAACCAGTTCATCTGTACCATTTTTTAGGTTCCACATATATGCATTAATATACAATATTTGTTTTCCTCTTTCTGACTGACTTCATTCGGTATGACAGTCTCTAGATCCATCGATGTCTCTACAAATGACCCAGTTTCATTCCTTTTTATGGCTGAGTAATATTGCATTTTATATATGTACCACATCTCTATCCATTCATCTGTCTGTGGGCATTTAGGTTGCTTGCATTACCTGGCTATTGTAAATAGTGCTGCAATGAACATTGTGGTGAATGTGCCTTTTTGATTTATGGTTTTCTCTGGGTATATGCCCAGAAGTGGGATTGCTGGATCAGATGGTAATTCTATTTCTAGTTTTTTTAAGGAAACTCCATACTGTTCTCCATAGTGACTGTATCAATTTACATCCCCACCAATAGTGGAAGAGGGCTCCTTTTGTCCACACCCTCCCCAGAATTTGTTGTTTGTAGATTTTCTGAGGATGCCGATTCTAACAGGTGTGAGGTGATACCTCATTGTAGTTTTGATTTGCATTTCTCTAATACTTAGTGCTGTTGAGCAGCTTTTCATGTGCGTCTTGGCCATCTCTGTGTCTTCTTTGAAAAAACGTCTCTTTAGATCTTCTGCCCATTTTTGTATTGGGTTGTTTGTTTTTTTAATATTAAGCTGCATGAGCTGTTTATATATATATTGGAGATTAAACCTTTGTCCATTGATTCGTTTGCAACGATTTTCGCCCATTCTGAGGGATGCCTTTTTCCATTCCCGTTTTTTTAACAAAACAGGAAAGAAAGAAAAAGAAGCAGAACACTAATGGGGGTAAAATATGCCTTTTGAAATGGTCGTTTTGAAATATGGACGTTCTTTGAATTTTTTGGTCGATATGTGACCCCAGGATTTGTTTTCAGGGCAGGTGTCATTTACAGGCCTGCAATGATTTTGAATATCAACTGACCCTTAGCGCTGGGATTAAAGCTGCTGTTGCGTGAAACGGCCACAAGGTGGCAGCAGTTCTCCCTTACCTAATCTGGTTACTAGAGCAACAGAGCCTCAATGGAGGTTGTGTTCTAGATTGGAATTTAGAATGGGATGTGCCAGGAGAAAGCCCCTCAAGTTTGTCTCACTACTTCTTGTTCGTGTTTTCAATTTTTTTTTAATTTTCTATTACAGCAAGTTTGATTACAATGTTTGGCTTGTTGTAGGTGTGGAAGATGTGGTTCTTTTACACATATACAGATGTCTGTTCTTCCTGGGATCCTTTTCCCATGTACGTTAGGACAGAATGTTGAGTAGTCTTCTCTTGGTATTCCGTAGGTCTTTGGTGATTATATATGTCACCTGTGTTTGATTATGTCTGTTAACCCCGATATCGTAATGAAACCAATCCTCACACCTTTCCATTGGTGAACCATAAGTTTGTTTAATGAATCTGTGATTGCCCTTCTCCGTGGAAATATCTGCCCTGGTATCCATTTTTAGGTAACACCTATAAGTGATATGATACGATATGTGTCTTTCACTTTCTGACTTACTCCAAGTCACGTGATTACCTCTAGACTCATCTACGGGGCTGCAAATGGCATTGTGTCCTTTTTTTCCTTGGCTTCTATTCTGCCTTAGCGAGGTCCATTTTCAACAATGTGATTCCCTGAGGGTTGTGGATTAGCTGACCTGGGCAGCCTTACCCTGCCGGCCGGCCCTCCCCAGGTGTGCCTGGTTGAGGTCAATATAAACAGCGCTCCAGGCAGCAATAGCCCCTGAAGTTGTGCCTGACTCCATATTCTCTGCCCCGTCAGCAGTCTCGGGGCTGTGCTGGTGGGAGGGAGTGAGGGGCCAAGGCTTTGTTGGTGGCCCGGTGTGAGTGGGGCTCTGCTGGCCTTTCTGCAGGAGTTGCCAGGCTGCCACCTGTAAAGAAGAGGATGTGTCACCCATACCTTCTGATGGAATTTCTCTCCGGACAGAGGTGAGGAAGGAAAAAAGCAGTGGGGGCCGGGACAGGAAGGGTATCTCAGGCAGGGCAATAGAAAGCTTCCAGAAGAGCGCCCGGGGCCAGGACCATCCTGGCTGGCCTGCAGGCACCAAGTTGGCCTGCGCGCTGTCGCTGGGGTGGCTCCAGGGCCCTTCCTCTAGGCTTTCAAGCCCTTGTACATATTCAGGTGTTTTACCTGGGAAGGGTGGGAACAGTTCAGCAGCAGCTGGCCTGGGGCTCAGCTCACGTTTACTCACAAATGCCTCAGCACGGTCCCCCAGCTTTGCAATGAGGATGCTCCTTGCATGGGGGGTGGGTTGCTGGCTGTATGGGAGGTGATTCCCCACCTCTGACCAATTTCAGAATTGTTTACCGCTGGAGCAAGTGCCCTGCTAGGGTTTCCCTCTGTATAACTGGTGGGTTCAGGTTTTTTTTTCTTTTATGGTTCAAGTTAGATTTGATTCCTCTTTTATGTATTTATAGATATCAGCATGGAAATAATTCATTCCTATAAATACATCTGTGTGAAGGGAATAACTTTTTTCTGTTTTATTTTAAAATTTTATTTTTTAAAATTTTGAAATTTAATGTTATTTATTTTTTTATACAGCAGGTTATTATTAGTTATGTATTTTATGCATATACATGTATACAGGTCAATCCCAATCTCCCAACTCATCCCACCACCACCACCCCATGGCTTCCCACACTTGGTGTCCATACGTTTGTTCTCTACCTCTGTGTCTCTATTTCTTCCCTGCAAACCAGTTCATCTGTACCATTTTTTAGGTTCCACATATATGCATTAATATACAATATTTGTTTTCCTCTTT
The DNA here is from genome assembly GCF_025265405.1 of Mesoplodon densirostris. NCBI lineage: Eukaryota > Metazoa > Chordata > Mammalia > Artiodactyla > Ziphiidae > Mesoplodon > Mesoplodon densirostris. Next base: position 51,224,585 of record NC_082670.1, read on the forward strand.
CTGACTGACTTCATTCTGTATGACAGTCTCTAGATCCATCGATGTCTCTACAAATGACCCAGTTTCATTCCTTTTTATGGCTGAGTAATATTGCATTTTATATATGTACCACATCTCTATCCATTCATCTGTCTGTGGGCATTTAGGTTGCTTGCATTACCTGGCTATTGTAAATAGTGCTGCAATGAACATTGTGGTGAATGTGCCTTTTTGATTTATGGTTTTCTCTGGGTATATGCCCAGAAGTGGGATTGCTGGATCAGATGGTAATTCTATTTCTAGTTTTTTTTAAGGAAACTCCATACTGTTCTCCATAGTGACTGTATCAATTTACATCCCCACCAATAGTGGAAGAGGGCTCCTTTTGTCCACACCCTCCCCAGAATTTGTTGTTTGTAGATTTTCTGAGGATGCCGATTCTAACAGGTGTGAGGTGATACCTCATTGTAGTTTTGATTTGCATTTCTCTAATACTTAGTGCTGTTGAGCAGCTTTTCATGTGCGTCTTGGCCATCTCTGTGTCTTCTTTGAAGAAACGTCTCTTTAGATCTTCTGCCCATTTTTGTATTGGGTTGTTTGTTTTTTTAATATTAAGCTGCATGAGCTGTTTATATATATATTGGAGATTAAACCTTTGTCCATTGATTCGTTTGCAACGATTTTTGCCCATTCTGAGGGATGCCTTTTTCCATTCCCGTTTTTTTAACAAAACAGGAAAGAAAGAAAAAGAAGCAGAACACTAATGTGGGTAAAATATGCCTTTTGAAATGGTCGTTTTGAAATATGGACGTCCTTTGAATTTTTTGGTCGATATGTGACCCCAGGATTTGTTTTCAGGGCAGGTGTCATTTACAGGCCTGCAATGATTTTGAATATCAACTGACCCTTAGCGCTGGGATTAAAGCTGCTGTTGCGTGAAACGGCCACAAGGTGGCAGCAGTTCTCCCTTACCTAATCTGGTTACTAGAGCAACAGAGCCTCAATGGAGGTCGTGTTCTAGATTGGAATTTAGAATGGAATGTGCCAGGAGAAAGCCCCTCAAGTTTGTCTCACTACTTCTTTTTCGTGTTTTTAATTTTTTTTTTATTTTCTATTACAGCAAGTTTGATTACAATGTTTGGCTTGTTGTAGGTATGGAAGATGTGGTTCTTTTACACATATACAGATGTCTGTTCTTCCTGGGATCCTTTTCCCGTGTACGTTAGGACAGAATGTTGAGTAGTCTTCTCTTGGTATTCCGTAGGTCTTTGGTGATTATATATGTCACCTGTGTTTGATTATGTCTGTTAACCCCGATATCGTAATGAAACCAATCCTCACACCTTTCCATTGGTGAACCATAAGTTTGTTTAATGAATCTGTGATTGCCCTTCTCCGTGGAAATATCTGCCCTGGTATCCATTTTTAGGTAACACCTATAAGTGATATGATACGATATGTGTCTTTCACTTTCTGACTTACTCCAAGTCACGTGATTACCTCTAGACTCATCTACGGGGCTGCAAATGGCATTGTGTCCTTTTTTTCCTTGGCTTCTATTCTGCCTTAGTGAGGTCCATTTTCAACAATGTGATTCCCTGAGGGTTGTGGATTAGCTGACCTGGGCAGCCTTACCCTGCCGGCCGGCCCTCCCCAGGTGTGCCTGGTTGAGGTCAATATAAACAGCACTCCAGGCAGCAATAGCCCCTGAAGTTGTGCCTGACTCCATATTCTCTGCCCTGTCAGCAGTCTCGTTGCTGTGCTGGTGGGAGGGAGTGAGGGGCCAAGGCTTTGTTGGTGGCCCGGTGTGAGTGGGGCTCTGCTGGCCTTTCTGCAGGAGTTGCCAGGCTGCCACCTGTAAAGAAGAGGATGTGTCACCCATACCTTCTGATGGAATTTCTCTCCGGACAGAGGTGAGGAAGGAAAAATGCAGTGGGGGCCGGGACAGGAAGGGTATCTCAGGCAGGGCAATAGAAAGCTTCCAGAAGAGCGCCCGGGGCCAGGACCATCCTGGCTGGCCTGCAGGCACCAAGTTGGCCTGCGCGCTGTCGCTGGGGTGGCTCCAGGGCCCTTCCTCTAGGCTTTCAAGCCCTTGTACATATTCAGGTGTTTTACCTGGGAAGGGTGGGAACAGTTCAGCAGCAGCTGGCCTGGGGCTCAGCTCACGTTTACTCACAAATGCCTCAGCACGGTCCCCCAGCTTTGCAATGAGGATGCTCCTTGCATGGGGGGTGGGTTGCTGGCTGTATGGGAGGTGATTCCCCACCTCTGACCAATTTCAGAATTGTTTACCGCTGGAGCAAGTGCCCTGCTAGGGTTTCCCTCTGTATAACTGGTGGGTTCATGTTTTTTTTTCTTTTATGGTTCAAGTTAGATTTGATTCCTCTTTTATGTATTTATAGATATCAGCATGGAAATAATTCATTCCTATAAATACATCTGTGTGAAGGGAATAACTTTTTTCTGTTTTATTTTAAAATTTTATTTTTTAAAATTTTGAAATTTAATTTTATTTATTTTTTTATACAGCAGGTTATTATTAGTTATGTATTTTATGCATATACATGTATACAGGTCAATCCCAATCTCCCAACTCATCCCACCACCACCACCCCATGGCTTCCCACACTTGGTGTCCATACGTTTGTTCTCTACCTCTGTGTCTCTATTTCTTCCCTGCAAACCAGTTCATCTGTACCATTTTTTAGGTTCCACATATATGCATTAATATACAATATTTGTTTTCCTCTTTCTGACTGACTTCATTCGGTATGACAGTCTCTAGATCCATCGATGTCTCTACAAATGACCCAGTTTCATTCCTTTTTATGGCTGAGTAATATTGCATTTTATATATGTACCACATCTCTATCCATTCATCTGTCTGTGGGCATTTAGGTTGCTTGCATTACCTGGCTATTGTAAATAGTGCTGCAATGAACATTGTGGTGAATGTGCCTTTTTGATTTATGGTTTTCTCTGGGTATATGCCCAGAAGTGGGATTGCTGGATCAGATGGTAATTCTATTTCTAGATTTTGTAAGGAAACTCCATACTGTTCTCCATAGTGACTGTATCAATTTACATCCCCACCAATAGTGGAAGAGGGCTCCTTTTGTCCACACCCTCCCCAGAATTTGTTGTTTGTAGATTTTCTGAGGATGCCGATTCTAACAGGTGTGAGGTGATACCTCATTGTAGTTTTGATTTGCATTTCTCTAATACTTAGTGCTGTTGAGCAGCTTTTCATGTGCGTCTTGGCCATCTCTGTGTCTTCTTTGAAGAAACGTCTCTTTAGATCTTCTGCCCATTTTTGTATTGGGTTGTTTGTTTTTTTAATATTAAGCTGCATGAGCTGTTTATATATATATTGGAGATTAAACCTTTGTCCATTGATTCGTTTGCAAGATTTTCGCCCATTCTGAGGGATGCCTTTTTCCATTCCCGATTTTTTAACAAAAAAGGAAAGAAAGAAAAAGAAGCAGAACACTAATGTGGGTAAAATATGCCTTTTGAAATGGTCGTTTTGAAATATGGACGTCCTTTGAATTTTTTGGTCAATATGTGACCCCAGGATTTGTTTTCAGGGCAGGTGTCATTTACAGGCCTGCAATGATTTTGAATATCATCTGACCCTTAGCGCTGGGAGTAAAGCTGCTGTTGTGTGAAACGGCAACAAGGTGGCAGCAGTTCTCCCTTACCTAATCTGGTTACTAGAGCAACAGAGCCTCAATGGAGGTCGTGTTCTAGATTGGAATTTAGAATGGGATGTGCCAGGAGAAAGCCCCTCAAGTTTGTCTCACTACTTCTTGTTCGTGTTTTTAATTTTTTTTTATTTTCTATTACAGCAAGTTTGATTACAATGTTTGGCTTGTTGTAGGTTTGGAAGATGTGGTTCTTTTACACATATACAGATGTCTGTTCTTCCTGGGATCCTTTTCCCATGTACGTTAGGACAGAATGTTGAGTAGTCTTCTCTTGGTATTCCGTAGGTCTTTGGTGATTATATATGTCACCTGTGTTTGATTATGTCTGTTAACCCCGATATCGTAATGAAACCAATCCTCACACCTTTCCATTGGTGAACCATAAGTTTGTTTAATGAATCTGTGATTGCCCTTCTCCGTGGAAATATCTGCCCTGGTATCCATTTTTAGGTAACACCTATAAGTGATATGATACGATATGTGTCTTTCACTTTCTGACTTACTCCAAGTCACGTGATTACCTCTAGACTCATCTACGGGGCTGCAAATGGCATTGTGTCCTTTTTTTCCTTAGCTTCTATTCTGCCTTAGCGAGGTCCATTTTCAACAATGTGATTCCCTGAGGGTTGTGGATTAGCTGACCTGGGCAGCCTTACCCTGCCGGCCGGCCCTCCCCAGGTGTGCCTGGTTGAGGTCAATATAAACAGCGCTCCAGGCAGCAATAGCCCCTGAAGTTGTGCCTGACTCCATATTCTCTGCCCCGTCAGCAGTCTCGGGGCTGTGCTGGTGGGAGGGAGTGAGGGGCCAAGGCTTTGTTGGTGGCCCGGTGTGAGTGGGGCTCTGCTGGCCTTTCTGCAGGAGTTGCCAGGCTGCCACCTGTAAAGAAGAGGATGTGTCACCCATACCTTCTGATGGAATTTCTCTCCGGACAGAGGTGAGGAAGGAAAAAAGCAGTGGGGGCCGGGACAGGAAGGGTATCTCAGGCAGGGCAATAGAAAGCTTCCAGAAGAGCGCCCGGGGCCAGGACCATCCTGGCTGGCCTGCAGGCACCAAGTTGGCCTGCGTGCTGTCGCTGGGGTGGCTCCAGGGCCCTTCCTCTAGGCTTTCAAGCCCTTGTACATATTCAGGTGTTTTACCTGGGAAGGGTGGGAACAGTTCAGCAGCAGCTGGCCTGGGGCTCAGCTCACGTTTACTCACAAATGCCTCAGCACAGTCCCCCAGCATTACAATGAGGACGCTCCTTGCATGGGGGTGGGTTGCTGGCTGTATGGGAGGTGATTCCCCACCTCTGACCAATTTCAGAATTGTTTACCGCTGGAGCAAGTGCCCTGATAGGGTTTCCCTCTGTATAACTGGTGGGTTCAGGTTTTTTTTTCTTTTATGGTTCAAGTTAGATTTGATTCCTCTTTTATGTATTTATAGATATCAGCATGGAAATAATTCATTCCTATAAATACATCTGTGTGAAGGGAATAACTTTTTTCTGTTTTATTTTAAAATTTTATTTTTTTAAATTTTGAAATTTAATTTTATTTATTTTTTTATACAGCAGGTTATTATTAGTTATGTATTTTATGCATATACATGTATACAGGTCAATCCCAATCTCCCAACTCATCCCACCACCACCACCCCATGTCTTCCCACACTTGGTGTCCATACGTTTGTTCTCTACCTCTGTGTCTCTATTTCTTCCCTGCAAACCAGTTCATCTGTACCATTTTTTAGGTTCCACATATATGCATTAATATACAATATTTGTTTTCCTCTTTCTGACTGACTTCATTCTGTATGACAGTCTCTAGATCCATCGATGTCTCTACAAATGACCCAGTTTCATTCCTTTTTATGGCTGAGTAATATTGCATTTTATATATGTACCACATCTCTATCCATTCATCTGTTTGTGGGCATTTAGGTTGCTTGCATTACCTGGCTATTGTAAATAGTGCTGCAATGAACATTGTGGTGAATGTGCCTTTTTGATTTATGGTTTTCTCTGGGTATATGCCCAGAAGTGGGATTGCTGGATCAGATGGTAATTCTATTTCTAGTTTTTTTAAGGAAACTCCATACTGTTCTCCATAGTGACTGTATCAATTTACATCCCCACCAATAGTGGAAGAGGGCTCCTTTTGTCCACACCCTCCCCAGAATTTGTTGTTTGTAGATTTTCTGAGGATGCCGATTCTAACAGGTGTGAGGTGATACCTCATTGTAGTTTTGATTTGCATTTCTCTAATACTTAGTGCTGTTGAGCAGCTTTTCATGTGCGTCTTGGCCATCTCTGTGTCTTCTTTGAAGAAACGTCTCTTTAGATCTTCTGCCCATTTTTGTATTGGGTTGTTTGTTTTTTTAATATTAAGCTGCATGAGCTGTTTATATATATATTGGAGATTAAACCTTTGTCCATTGATTCGTTTGCAACGATTTTCACCCATTCTGAGGGATGCCTTTTTCCATTCCCGTTTTTTTAACAAAACAGGAAAGAAAGAAAAAGAAGCAGAACACTAATGTGGGTAAAATATGCCTTTTGAAATGGTCGTTTTGAAATATGGACGTCCTTTGAATTTTTTGGTCGATATGTGACCCCAGGATTTGTTTTCAGGGCAGGTGTCATTTACAGGCCTGCAATGATTTTGAATATCAACTGACCCTTAGCGCTGGGATTAAAGCTGCTGTTGCGTGAAACGGCCACAAGGTGGCAGCAGTTCTCCCTTACCTAATCTGGTTACTAGAGCAACAGAGCCTCAATGGAGGTCGTGTTCTAGATTGGAATTTAGAATGGGATGTGCCAGGAGAAAGTCCCTCAAGTTTGTCTCACTACTTCTTGTTCGTGTTTTTAATTTTTTTTTTAATTTTCTATTACAGCAAGTTTGATTACAATGTTTGGCTTGTTGTAGGTGTGGAAGATGTGGTTCTTTTACACATATACAGATGTCTGTTCTTCCTGGGATCCTTTTCCCATGTACGTTAGGACAGAATGTTGAGTAGTCTTCTCTTGGTATTCCGTAGGTCTTTGGTGATTATATATGTCACCTGTGTTTGATTATGTCTGTTAACCCCGATATCGTAATGAAACCAATCCTCACACCTTTCCATTGGTGAACCATAAGTTTGTTTAATGAATCTGTGATTGCCCTTCTCCGTGGAAATATCTGCCCTGGTATCCATTTTTAGGTAACACCTATAAGTGATATGATACGATATGTGTCTTTCACTTTCTGACTTACTCCAAGTCACGTGATTACCTCTAGATTCATCTACGGGGCTGCAAATGGCATTGTGTCCTTTTTTTCCTTGGCTTCGATTCTGCCTTAGCGAAGTCCATTTTCAACAATGTGATTCCCTGAGGGTTGTGGATTAGCTGACCTGGGCAGCCTTATCCTGCCGGCCGGACCTCCCCAGGTGTGCCTGGTTGAGGTCAATATAAAGAGCGCTCCAGGCAGCAATAGGCCTTGAAGTTGTGCCTGACTCCATATTCTCTGCCCCGTCAGCTGTCTCGGGGCTGTGCTGGTGGGAGGGAGTGAGGGGCCAAGGCTTTGTTGGTGGCCCGGTGTGAGTGGGGCTCTGCTGGCCTTTCTGCAGGAGTTGCCAGGCTGCCACCTGTAAAGAAGAGGATGTGTCACCCATACCTTCTGATGGAATTTCTCTCCGGACAGAAGTGAGGAAGGAAAAAAGCAGTGGGTGCCGGGACAGGAGGGGTATCTCAGGCAGGGCAATAGAAAGCTTCCAGAACAGCGCCCGGGGCTAGGATCATCCTGGCTGGCCTGCAGGCACCTAGTTGGCCTGCGTGCTGTCACTGGTGTGGCTCCAGGGCCCTTCCTCTAGGCTTTCAAGCCCTTGTACATATTCAGGTGCTTTACCTGGGAAGGGTGGGAACAGTTCAGCAGCAGCTGGCCTGGGGCTCAGCTCACGTTTACTCACAGATGCCTCAGCACGGTCCCCCAGCTTTGCAATGAGGACGCTCCTTGCATGGGGGGTGGGTTGCTGGCTCTATGGGAGGTGATTCCCCACCTCTGACCAATTTCAGAATTGTTTACCGCTGAAGCAAGTGCCCTGATAGGGTTTCCCTCTGTATAACTGGTGGGTTCAGGTTTTTTTTTCTTTTATGGTTCAAGTTAGATTTGATTCCTCTTTTATGTATTTATAGATATCAGCATGGAAATAATTCATTCCTATAAATACATCTGTGTGAAGGGAATAACTTTTTTCTGTTTTATTTTAAAATTTTATTTTTTAAAATTTTGAAATTTAATTTTATTTATTTTTTTATACAGCAGGTTATTATTAGTTATGTATTTTATGCATATACATGTATACAGGTCAATCCCAATCTCCCAACTCATCCCACCACCACCACCCCATGGCTTCCCACACTTGGTGTCCATACGTTTGTTCTCTACCTCTGTGTCTCTATTTCTTCCCTGCAAACCAGTTCATCTGTACCATTTTTTAGGTTCCACATATATGCATTAATATACAATATTTGTTTTCCTCTTTCTGACTGACTTCATTCTGTATGACAGTCTCTAGATCCATCGATGTCTCTACAAATGACCCAGTTTCATTCCTTTTTATGGCTGAGTAATATTGCATTTTATATATGTACCACATCTTTATCCATTCATCTGTCTGTGGGCATTTAGGTTGCTTGCATTACCTGGCTATTGTAAATAGTGCTGCAATGAACATTGTGGTGAATGTTCCTTTTTGATTTATGGTTTTCTCTGGATATATGCCCAGAAGTGGGATTGCTGGATCAGATGGTAATTCTATTTCTAGTTTTTGTAAGGAAACTTCATACTGTTCTCCATAGTGACTGTATCAATTTATATCCCCACCAATAGTGGAAGAGGGCTCCTTTTGTCCACACCCTCCCCAGAATTTGTTGTTTGTAGATTTTCTGATGATGCCGATTCTAACAGGTGTGAGGTGATACCTCATTGTAGTTTTGATTTACATTTCTCTAATACTTAGTGCTGTTGAGCAGCTTTTCATGTGCGTCTTGGCCATCTCTGTGTCTTCTTTGAAGAAACGTCTCTTTAGATCTTCTGCCCATTTTTGTATTGGGTTGTTTGTTTTTTTTAATATTAAGCTGCATGAGCTGTTTATATATATATTGGAGATTAAACCTTTGTCCATTGATTCGTTTGCAACGATTTTCGCCCATTCTGAGGGATGCCTTTTTCCATTCCCGTTTTTTTAACAAAAAAGGAAAGAAAGAAAAAGAAGCAGAACACTAATATCGGTAAAATATGCCTTTTGAAATGGTCGTTTTGAAATATGGACGTCCTTTGAATTTTTTGGTCGATATGTGACCCCAGGATTTGTTTTCAGGGCAGGTGTCATTTACAGGCATGCAATGATATTGAATATCAACTGACCATTAGCGCTGGGATTAAAGCTGCTTTTGCGTGAAACGGCCACAAGGTGGCAGCAGTTCTCCCTTACCTAATCTGGTTACTAGAGCAACAGAGCCTCAATGGAGGTCGTGTTCTAGATTGGAATTTAGAATGGAATGTGCCAGGAGAAAGCCCCTCATGTTTGTCTCACTACTTCTTGTTCGTGTTTTTAATTTTTTTTTATTTTCTATTACAGCAAGTTTGATTACAATGTTTGGCTTGTTGTAGGTGTGGAAGATGTGGTTCTTTTACACATATACAGATGTCTGTTCTTCCTGGGATCCTTTTCCCGTGTACGTTAGGACAGAATGTTGAGTAGTCTTCTCTTGGTATTCCGTAGGTTTTTGATGATTATATATGTCACCTGTGTTTGATTATGTCTGTTAACCCTGATATCGTAATGAAACCAATCCTCACACCTTTCCATTGGTGAACCATAAGTTTGTTTAATGAATCTGTGATTGCCCTTCTCCGTGGAAATATCTGCCCTGGTATCCATTTTTAGGTAACACCTATAAGTGATATGATACGATATGTGTCTTTCACTTTCTGACTTACTCCAAGTCACGTGATTACCTCTAGACTCATCTACGGGGCTGCAAATGGCATTGTGTCCTTTTTTTCCTTGGCTTCTATTCTGCCTTAGCGAGGTCCATTTTCAACAATGTGATTCCCTGAGGGTTGTGGATTAGCTGACCTGGGCAGCCTTACCCTGCCGGCCGGCCCTCCCCAGGTGTGCCTGGTTGAGGTCAATATAAAGAGCGCTCCAGGCAGCAATAGCCCCTGAAGTTGTGCCTGACTCCATATTCTCTGCCCCGTCAGCAGTCTCGGGGCTGTGCTGGTGGGAGGGAGTGAGGGGCCAAGGCTTTGTTGGTGGCCCGGTGTGAGTGGGGCTCTGCTGGCCTTTCTGCAGGAGTTGCCAGGCTGCCACCTGTAAAGAAGAGGATGTGTCACCCATACCTTCTGATGGAATTTCTCTCCGGACAGAGGTGAGGAAGGAAAAAAGCAGTGGGGGCCGGGACAGGAAGGGTATCTCAGGCAGGGCAATAGAAAGCTTCCAGAAGAGCGCCCGGGGCCAGGACCATCCTGGCTGGCCTGCAGGCACCAAGTTGGCCTGCGTGCTGTCGCTGGGGTGGCTCCAGGGCCCTTCCTCTAGGCTTTCAAGCCCTTGTACATATTCAGGTGTTTTACCTGGGAAGGGTGGGAACAGTTCAGCAGCAGCTGGCCTGGGGCTCAGCTCACGTTTACTCACAAATGCCTCAGCACAGTCCCCCAGCTTTACAATGAGGACGCTCCTTGCATGGGGGTGGGTTGCTGGCTGTATGGGAGGTGATTCCCCACCTCTGACCAATTTCAGAATTGTTTACCGCTGGAGCAAGTGCCCTGCTAGGGTTTCCCTCTGTATAACTGGTGGGTTCAGGTTTTTTTTTCTTTTATGGTTCAAGTTAGATTTGATTCCTCTTTTATGTATTTATAGATATCAGCATGGAAATAATTCATTCCTATAAATACATCTGTGTGAAGGGAATAACTTTTTTCTGTTTTATTTTAAAATTTTATTTTTTAAAATTTTGAAATTTAATTTTATTTATTTTTTTATACAGCAGGTTATTATTAGTTATGTATTTTATGCATATACATGTATACAGGTCAATCCCAATCTCCCAACTCATCCCACCACCACCACCCCATGTCTTCCCACACTTGGTGTCCATACGTTTGTTCTCTACCTCTGTGTCTCTATTTCTTCCCTGCAAACCAGTTCATCTGTACCATTTTTTAGGTTCCACATATATGCATTAATATACAATATTTGTTTTCCTCTTTCTGACTGACTTCATTCTGTATGACAGTCTCTAGATCCATCGATGTCTCTACAAATGACCCAGTTTCATCCCTTTCTATGGCTCAGTAATATTCCATTTTATATATATACAACATCTTTATCCATTCATCTGTCTGTGGGCATTTAGGTTGCTTGCATTACCTGTCTATTGTAAATAGTGCTGCAATGAACATTGTGGTGAATGTGCCTTTTTGATTTATGGTTTTCTCTGGGTATATGCCCAGAAGTGGGATTGCTGGATCAGATGGTAATTCTATTTCTAGTTTTTTTAAGGAAACTCCATACTGTTCTCCATAGTGACTGTATCAATTTACATCCTCACCAATAGTGGAAGAGGCCTCCTTTTGTCCACACCCTCCCCAGAATTTGTTGTTTGTTGATTTTCTGATGATGCCGATTCTAACAGGTGTGAGGTGATACCTCATTGTAGTTTTGATTTGCATTTCTCTAATAATTAGTGCTGTTGAGCAGCTTTTCATGTGCGTCTTGGCCATCTCTGTGTCTTCTTTGAAGAAACGTCTCTAGATCTTCTGCCCATTTTTGTATTGGGTTGTTTGTTTCTTTAATATTAAGCTGCATGAGCTGTTTATATATATATTGGAGATTAAACCTTTGTCCATTGATTCATTTGCAACGATTTTCGCCCATTCTGAAGGATGCCTTTTTCCATTCCCGTTTTTTTAACAAAAAAGGAAAGAAAGAAAAAGAAGCAGAACACTAATGTGGGTAAAATATGCCTTTTGAAATGGTCGTTTTGAAATATGGACGTCCTTTGAATTTTTTGGTCGATATGTGACCCCAGGATTTCTTTTCAGGGCAGGTGTCATTTACAGGCCTGCAATGATTTTGAATATCAACTGACCATTAGCGCTGGGTTTAAAGCTGCTGTTGCGTGAAACGGCCACAAGGTGGCAGCAGTTCTCCCTTACCTACTCTGGTTACTAGAGCAACAGAGCCTCAATGGAGGTCGTGTTCTAGATTGGAATTTAGAATGGAATGTGCCAGGAGAAAGCCCCTCAAGTTTGTCTCACTACTTCTTGTTCGTGTTTTTAATTTTTTTTTTATTTTCTATAACAGCAAGTTTGATTACAATGTTTGACTTGTTGTAGGTGTGGAAGATGTGGTTCTTTTACACATATACAGATGTCTGTTCTTCCTGGGATCCTTTTCCCATGTACGTTAGGACAGAATGTTGAGTAGTCTTCTCTTGGTATTCCGTAGGTCTTTGGTGATTATATATGTCACCTGTGTTTGATTATGTCTGTTAACCCCGATATCGTAATGAAACCAATCCTCACACCTTTCCATTGGTGAACCATAAGTTTGTTTAATGAATCTGTGATTGCCCTTCTCCGTGGAAATATCTGCCCTGGTATCCATTTTTAGTTAACACCTATAAGTGATATGATACGATATGTGTCTTTCACTTTCTGACTTACTCCAAGTCACGTGATTACCTTGGACTCATCTACGGGGCTGCAATGGCAATGTGTCCTTTTTTTCCTTGGCTTCTATTCTCCTTTAGCGAGGTCCATTTTCAACAATGTGATTCCCTGAGGGTTGTGGATTAGCTGACCTGGGCAGCCTTACCCAGCCGGCCAGCCCTCCCCAGGTGTGCCTGGTTGATGTCAATATAAACAGCGCTCCAGGCAGCAATAGCCCCAGAATTTGTGCCTGGCTCCATATTCTCTGCCCCGTCAGCAGTCTCGGGGCTGTGCTGGTGGGAGGGAGTGAGGGGCCAAGGCTTTGTTGGTGGCCCGGTGTGAGTGGGGCTCTGCTGGCCTTTCTGCAGGAGTTGCCAGGCTGCCACCTGTAAAGAAGAGGATGTGTCACCCATACCTTCTGATGGAATTTCTCTCCGGACAGAGGTGAGGAAGGAAAAAAGCAGTGGGGGCCGGGACAGGAGGGGTATCTCAGGCAGGGCAATAGAAAGCTTCCAGAAGAGCGCCCGGGGCCAGGACCATCCTGGCTGGCCTGCAGGCACCAAGTTGGCCTGCGTGCTGTCGCTGGTGTGGCTCCACGGCCCTTCCTCTAGGCTTTCAAGCCCTTGTACATATTCAGGTGTTTTACCTGGGAAGGGTGGGAACAGTTCAGCAGCAGCTGGCCTGGGGCTCAGCTCACGTTTACTCACAGATGCCTCAGCACGGTCCCACAGCTTTGCAATGAGGACGCTCCTTGCATGGGGGGTGGGTTGCTGGCTGTAAGGGAGGTGATTCCCCACCTCTGACCAATTTCAGAATTGTTTACCGCTGGAGCAAGTGCCCTGATAGGGTTTCCCTCTGTATAACTGGTGGGTTCAGGTTTTTTTTTCTTTTATGGTTCAAGTTAGATTTGATTCCTCTTTTATGTATTTATAGATATAAGCATGGAAATAATTCATTCCTATAAATACATCTGTGTGAAGGGAATAACTTTTTTCTGTTTTATTTTAAAATTTTATTTTTTAAAATTTTGAAATTTAATTTTATTTATTTTTTTATACAGCAGGTTATTATTAGTTATGTATTTTATGCATATACATGTATACAGGTCAATCCCAATCTCCCAACTCATCCCACCACCACCACCCCATGGCTTCCCACACTTGGTGTCCATACGTTTGTTCTCTACCTCTGTGTCTCTATTTCTTCCCTGCAAACCAGTTCATCTGTACCATTTTTTAGGTTCCACATATATGCATTAATATACAATATTTGTTTTCCTCTTTCTGACTGACTTCATTCGGTATGACAGTCTCTAGATCCATCGATGTCTCTACAAATGACCCAGTTTCATTCCTTTTTATGGCTGAGTAATATTGCATTTTATATATGTACCACATCTCTATCCATTCATTTGTCTGTGGGCATTTAGGTTGCTTGCATTACCTGGCTATTGTAAATAGTGCTGCAATGAACATTGTGGTGAATGTGCCTTTTTGATTTATGGTTTTCTCTGGGTATATGCCCAGAAGTGGGATTGCTGGATCAGATGGTAATTCTATTTCTAGTTTCTTTAAGGAAACTCCATACTGTTCTCCATAGTGACTGTATCAATTTACATCCCCACCAATAGTGGAAGAGGGCTCCTTTTGTCCACACCCTCCCCAGAATTTGTTGTTTGTAGATTTTCTGAGGATGCCGATTCTAACAGGTGTGAGGTGATACCTCATTGTAGTTTTGATTTGCATTTCTCTAATACTTAGTGCTGTTGAGCAGCTTTTCATGTGCGTCTTGGCCATCTCTGTGTCTTCTTTGAAGAAACGTCTCTTTAGATCTTCTGCCCATTTTTGTATTGGGTTGTTTGTTTTTTTAATATTAAGCTGCATGAGCTGTTTATATATATATTGGAGATTAAACCTTTGTCCATTGATTCGTTTGCAACGATTTTCGCCCATTCTGAGGGATGCCTTTTTCCATTCCCGTTTTTTTAACAAAAAAGGAAAGAAAGAAAAAGAAGCAGAACACTAATGGGGGTAAAATATGCCTTTTGAAATGGTCGTTTTGAAATATGGACGTCCTTTGAATTTTTTGGTCAATATGTGACCCCAGGATTTGTTTTCAGGGCAGGTGTCATTTACAGGCCTGCAATGATTTTGAATATCAACTGACCCTTAGCGCTGGGATTAAAGCTGCTGTTGCGTGAAATGGCCACAAGGTGGCAGCAGTTCTCCCTTACCAAATCGGGTTACTAGGGCAACAGAGCCTCAGTGGAAGTCATGTTCTAGAGTGGAATTTCGAATGGAATGTGCCAGGAGAAAGTCCATCAAGTTTGTCTCACTACTTCTTTTTCGTGTTTTTAATTTCTTTTTTTTTAGTTTCTATTATAGCAAGTTTGATTACAATGTTTGGCTTGTTGTAGGTGTGGAAGATGTGGTTCTTTTACACATATACAGATGTCTGTTTTTCCTGGGATCCTTTTCCCATGTACGTTAGGACAGAATGTTGAGTAGTCTTCTCTTGATATTCCGTAGGTCTTTGGTGATTATATATGTCACCTGTGTTTGTATATGTCTGTTAACCCCGATATCGTAATGAAACCAATCCTCACACCTTTCCATTGGTGAACCATAAGTTTGTTTAATGAATCTGTGATTGCCCTTCTCCGTGGAAATATCTGCCCTGGTATCCATTTTTAGGTAACACCTATAAGTGATATGATACAATATGTGTCTTTCACTTTCTGACTTACTCCAAGTCACGTGATTACCTCTAGACTCATCTACGAGGCTGCAAATGGCATTGTGTCCTTTTTTTTCCTTGGCTTCTATTCTGCCTTAGCGAGGTCCATTTTCAACAATGTGATTCCCTGAGGGTTGTGGATTAGCTGACCTGGGCAGCCTTACCCTGCCGGCCGGCCCTCCCCAGGTGTGCCTGGTCGAGATCAATATAAACTGAGCTCCAGGCAGCAATAGCCCCTGAAGTTGTGCCTGACTCCATATTCTCTGCCCCGTCAGCAGTCTCGGGGCTGTGCTGGTGGAAGTGAGTGAGGGGCCAAGGCTTTGCTGGTGGCCCGGTGTGAGTGGGGCTCTGCTGGCCTTTCTGCAGGAGTTGCCAGGCTGCCACCTGTAAAGAAGAGGATGTGTCACCCATACCTTCTGATGGAATTTCTCTCCGGACAGAGGTGAGGAAGGAAAAAAGCAGTGGGGGCCGGGACAGGAGGCGTATCTCAGGCATGGCAATAGATAGCTTCCAGAAGAGTTCCCGGGGCCAGGACCATCCTGGCTGGCCTGCAGGCACCAAGTTGGCCTGCGTGCTGTTGCTGGTGTGGATCCACGGCCCTTCCTCTAGGCTTTCAAGCCCTTGTACATATTCAGGTGTTTTACCTGGGAAGGGTGGGAACAGTTCAGCAGCAGCTGGCCTTGGGCTCAGCTCACGTTTACTCACAGATGCCTCAGCACGGTCTCCCAGCTTTGCAATGATTACGCTTCTTGCATGGGGGGTGGGTTGCTGGCTGTATGGGAGGTGATTCCCCACCTCTGACCAATTTCAGAATTGTTTACCGCTGGAGCAAGTGCCCTGCTAGGGTTTCCCTCTGTATAACTGGTGGGTTCAGGTTTTTTTTTCTTTTATGGTTCAAGTTAGATTTGATTCCTCTTTTATGTATTTATAGATATAAGCATGGAAATAATTCATTCCTATAAATACATCTGTGTGAAGGGAATAACATTTTTCTGTTTTATTTTAAAATTTTATTTTTTAAAATTTTGAAATTTAAGTTTATTTATTTTTTTATACAGCAGTTTATTATTAGTTATGTATTTTATGCATATACATGTATACAGGTCAATCCCAATCTCCCAACTCATCCCACCACCACCACCCCATGGCTTCCCACACTTGGTGTCCATACGTTTGTTCTCTACCTCTGTGTCTCTATTTCTTCCCTGCAAACCAGTTCATCTGTACCATTTTTTAGGTTCCACATATATGCATTAATATACAATATTTGTTTTCCTCTTTCTGACTGACTTCATTCTGTATGACAGTCTCTAGATCCATCGATGTCTCTACAAATGACCCAGTTTCATCCCTTTCTATGGCTCAGTAATATTCCATTTTATATATATACAACATCTTTATCCATTCATCTGTCTGTGGGCATTTAGGTTGCTTGCATTACCTGTCTATTGTAAATAGTGCTGCAATGAACACTGTGGTGAATGTGCCTTTTTGATTTATGGTTTTCTCTGGGTATATGCCCAGAAGTGGGATTGCTGGATCAGATTGTAATTCTATTTCTAGTTTTTTTAAGGAAACTCCATACTGTTCTCCATAGTGACTGTATCAATTTACATCCTCACCAATAGTGGAAGAGGCCTCCTTTTGTCCACACCCTCCCCAGAATTTGTTGTTTGTTGATTTTCTGATGATGCCGATTCTAACAGGTGTGAGGTGATACCTCATTGTAGTTTTGATTTGCATTTCTCTAATAATTAGTGCTGTTGAGCAGCTTTTCATGTGCGTCTTGGCCATCTCTGTGTCTTCTTTGGAGAAACGTCTCTAGATCTTCTGCCCATTTTTGTATTGGGTTGTTTGTTTCTTTAATATTAAGCTGCATGAGCTGTTTATATATATATTGGAGATTAAACCTTTGTCCATTGATTCATTTGCAACGATTTTCGCCCATTCTGAAGGATGCCTTTTTCCATTCCCGTTTTTTTAACAAAAAAGGAAAGAAAGAAAAAGAAGCAGAACACTAATGTGGGTAAAATATGCCTTTTGAAATGGTCGTTTTGAAATATGGACGTCCTTTGAATTTTTTGGTCGATATGTGACCCCAGGATTTCTTTTCAGGGCAGGTGTCATTTACAGGCCTGCAATGATTTTGAATATCAACTGACCATTAGCGCTGGGTTTAAAGCTGCTGTTGCGTGAAACGGCCACAAGGTGGCAGCAGTTCTCCCTTACCTACTCTGGTTACTAGAGCAACAGAGCCTCAATGGAGGTCGTGTTCTAGATTGGAATTTAGAATGGAATGTGCCAGGAGAAAGCCCCTCAAGTTTGTCTCACTACTTCTTGTTCGTGTTTTTAATTTTTTTTTATTTTCTATAACAGCAAGTTTGATTACAATGTTTGACTTGTTGTAGGTGTGGAAGATGTGGTTCTTTTACACATATACAGATGTCTGTTCTTCCTGGGATCCTTTTCCCATGTACGTTAGGACAGAATGTTGAGTAGTCTTCTCTTGGTATTCCGTAGGTCTTTGGTGATTATATATGTCACCTGTGTTTGATTATGTCTGTTAACCCCGATATCGTAATGAAACCAATCCTCACACCTTTCCATTGGTGAACCATAAGTTTGTTTAATGAATCTGTGATTGCCCTACTCCGTAGAAATATCTGCCCTGGTATCCATTTTTAGTTAACACCTATAAGTGATATGATACGATATGTGTCTTTCACTTTCTGACTTACTCCAAGTCACGTGATTACCTTGGACTCATCTACGGGGCTGCAATGGCAATGTGTCCTTTTTTTCCTTGGCTTCTATTCTGCTTTAGCGAGGTCCATTTTCAACAATGTGATTCCCTGAGGGTTGTGGATTAGCTGACCTGGGCAGCCTTACCCAGCCGGCCAGCCCTCCCCAGGTGTGCCTGGTTGATGTCAATATAAACAGCGCTCCAGGCAGCAATAGCCCCAGAATTTGTGCCTGGCTCCATATTCTCTGCCCCGTCAGCAGTCTCGGGGCTGTGCTGGTGGGAGGGAGTGAGGGGCCAAGGCTTTGTTGGTGGCCCGGTGTGAGTGGGGCTCTGCTGGCCTTTCTGCAGGAGTTGCCAGGCTGCCACCTGTAAAGAAGAGGATGTGTCACCCATACCTTCTGATGGAATTTCTCTCCGGACAGAGGTGAGGAAGGAAAAAAGCAGTGGGGGCCGGGACAGGAGGGGTATCTCAGGCAGGGCAATAGAAAGCTTCCAGAAGAGCGCCCGGGGCCAGGACCATCCTGGCTGGCCTGCAGGCACCAAGTTGGCCTGCGTGCTGTCGCTGGTGTGGCTCCACGGCCCTTCCTCTAGGCTTTCAAGCCCTTGTACATATTCAGGTGTTTTACCTGGGAAGGGTGGGAACAGTTCAGCAGCAGCTGGCCTGGGGCTCAGCTCACGTTTACTCACAGATGCCTCAGCACGGTCCCACAGCTTTGCAATGAGGACGCTCCTTGCATGGGGGGTGGGTTGCTGGCTGTAAGGGAGGTGATTCCCCACCTCTGACCAATTTCAGAATTGTTTACCGCTGGAGCAAGTGCCCTGATAGGGTTTCCCTCTGTATAACTGGTGGGTTCAGGTTTTTTTTTCTTTTATGGTTCAAGTTAGATTTGATTCCTCTTTTATGTATTTATAGATATAAGCATGGAAATAATTCATTCCTATAAATACATCTGTGTGAAGGGAATAACTTTTTTCTGTTTTATTTTAAAATTTTATTTTTTAAAATTTTGAAATTTAATTTTATTTATTTTTTTATACAGCAGGTTATTATTAGTTATGTATTTTATGCATATACATGTATACAGGTCAATCCCAATCTCCCAACTCATCCCACCACCACCACCCCATGGCTTCCCACACTTGGTGTCCATACGTTTGTTCTCTACCTCTGTGTCTCTATTTCTTCCCTGCAAACCAGTTCATCTGTACCATTTTTTAGGTTCCACATATATGCATTAATATACAATATTTGTTTTCCTCTTTCTGACTTACTTCATTCGGTATGACAGTCTCTAGATCCATCGATGTCTCTACAAATGACCCAGTTTCATTCCTTTTTATGGCTGAGTAATATTGCATTTTATATATGTACCACATCTCTATCCATTCATTTGTCTGTGGGCATTTAGGTTGCTTGCATTACCTGGCTATTGTAAATAGTGCTGCAATGAACATTGTGGTGAATGTGCCTTTTTGATTTATGGTTTTCTCTGGGTATATGCCCAGAAGTGGGATTGCTGGATCAGATGGTAATTCTATTTCTAGTTTCTTTAAGGAAACTCCATACTGTTCTCCATAGTGACTGTATCAATTTACATCCCCACCAATAGTGGAAGAGGGCTCCTTTTGTCCACACCCTCCCCAGAATTTGTTGTTTGTAGATTTTCTGAGGATGCCGATTCTAACAGGTGTGAGGTGATACCTCATTGTAGTTTTGATTTGCATTTCTCTAATACTTAGTGCTGTTGAGCAGCTTTTCATGTGCGTCTTGGCCATCTCTGTGTCTTCTTTGAAGAAACGTCTCTTTAGATCTTCTGCCCATTTTTGTATTGGGTTGTTTGTTTTTTTAATATTAAGCTGCATGAGCTGTTTATATATATATTGGAGATTAAACCTTTGTCCATTGATTCGTTTGCAACGATTTTCGCCCATTCTGAGGGATGCCTTTTTCCATTCCCGTTTTTTTAACAAAAAAGGAAAGAAAGAAAAAGAAGCAGAACACTAATGGGGGTAAAATATGCCTTTTGAAATGGTCGTTTTGAAATATGGACGTCCTTTGAATTTTTTGGTCAATATGTGACCCCAGGATTTGTTTTCAGGGCAGGTGTCATGTACAGGCCTGCAATGATTTTGAATATCAACTGACCCTTAGCGCTGGGATTAAAGCTGCTGTTGCGTGAAATGGCCACAAGGTGGCAGCAGTTCTCCCTTACCAAATCGGGTTACTAGGGCAACAGAGCCTCAATGGAAGTCATGTTCTAGAGTGGAATTTCGAATGGAATGTGCCAGGAGAAAGTCCATCAAGTTTGTCTCACTACTTCTTTTTCGTGTTTTTAATTTCTTTTTTTTTAGTTTCTATTATAGCAAGTTTGATTACAATGTTTGGCTTGTTGTAGGTGTGGAAGATGTGGTTCTTTTACACATATACAGATGTCTGTTTTTCCTGGGATCCTTTTCCCATGTACGTTAGGACAGAATGTTGAGTAGTCTTCTCTTGATATTCCGTAGGTCTTTGGTGATTATATATGTCACCTGTGTTTGTATATGTCTGTTAACCCCGATATCGTAATGAAACCAATCCTCACACCTTTCCATTGGTGAACCATAAGTTTGTTTAATGAATCTGTGATTGCCCTTCTCCGTGGAAATATCTGCCCTGGTATCCATTTTTAGGTAACACCTATAAGTGATATGATACAATATGTGTCTTTCACTTTCTGACTTACTCCAAGTCACGTGATTACCTCTAGACTCATCTACGAGGCTGCAAATGGCATTGTGTCCTTTTTTTTCCTTGGCTTCTATTCTGCCTTAGCGAGGTCCATTTTCAACAATGTGATTCCCTGAGGGTTGTGGATTAGCTGACCTGGGCAGCCTTACCCTGCCGGCCGGCCCTCCCCAGGTGTGCCTGGTCGAGATCAATATAAACTGAGCTCCAGGCAGCAATAGCCCCTGAAGTTGTGCCTGACTCCATATTCTCTGCCCCGTCAGCAGTCTCGGGGCTCTGCTGGTGGAAGTGAGTGAGGGGCCAAGGCTTTGCTGGTGGCCCGGTGTGAGTGGGGCTCTGCTGGCCTTTCTGCAGGAGTTGCCAGGCTGCAACCTGTAAAGAAGAGGATGTGTCACCCATACCTTCTGATGGAATTTCTCTCCGGAAAGAGGTGAGGAAGGAAAAAAGCAGTGGGGGCCGGGACAGGAGGCGTATCTCAGGCATGGCAATAGAAAGCTTCCAGAAGAGTTCCCGGGGCCAGGACCATCCTGGCTGGCCTGCAGGCACCAAGTTGGCCTGCGTGCTGTTGCTGGTGTGGCTCCACGGCCCTTCCTCTAGGCTTTCAAGCCCTTGTACATATTCAGGTGTTTTACCTGGGAAGGGTGGGAACAGTTCAGCAGCAGCTGGCCTGGGGCTCAGCTCACGTTTACTCACAGATGCCTCAG
Organism: Mesoplodon densirostris; assembly: GCF_025265405.1. Lineage (NCBI taxonomy): Eukaryota > Metazoa > Chordata > Mammalia > Artiodactyla > Ziphiidae > Mesoplodon > Mesoplodon densirostris. The sequence continues at coordinate 51,245,857 of NC_082670.1, forward strand.
CACGGTCTCCCAGCTTTGCAATGATTACGCTTCTTGCATGGGGGGTGGGTTGCTGGCTGTATGGGAGGTGATTCCCCACCTCTGACCAATTTCAGAATTGTTTACCGCTGGAGCAAGTGCCCTGCTAGGGTTTCCCTCTGTATAACTGGTGGGTTCAGGTTTTTTTTCTTTTATGGTTCAAGTTAGATTTGATTCCTCTTTTATGTATTTATAGATATAAGCATGGAAATAATTCATTCCTATAAATACATCTGTGTGAAGGGAATAACATTTTTCTGTTTTATTTTAAAATTTTATTTTTTAAAATTTTGAAATTTAAGTTTATTTATTTTTTTATACAGCAGTTTATTATTAGTTATGTATTTTATGCATATACATGTATACAGGTCAATCCCAATCTCCCAACTCATCCCACCACCACCACCCCATGGCTTCCCACACTTGGTGTCCATACGTTTGTTCTCTACCTCTGTGTCTCTATTTCTTCCCTGCAAACCAGTTCATCTGTACCATTTTTTAGGTTCCACATATATGCATTAATATACAATATTTGTTTTCCTCTTTCTGACTGACTTCATTCTGTATGACAGTCTCTAGATCCATCGATGTCTCTACAAATGACCCAGTTTCATCCCTTTCTATGGCTCAGTAATATTCCATTTTATATATATACAACATCTTTATCCATTCATCTGTCTGTGGGCATTTAGGTTGCTTGCATTACCTGTCTATTGTAAATAGTGCTGCAATGAACATTGTGGTGAATGTGCCTTTTTGATTTATGGTTTTCTCTGGGTATATGCCCAGAAGTGGGATTGCTGGATCAGATGGTAATTCTATTTCTAGTTTTTTTAAGGAAACTCCATACTGTTCTCCATAGTGACTGTATCAATTTACATCCTCACCAATAGTGGAAGAGGCCTCCTTTTGTCCACACCCTCCACAGAATTTGTTGTTTGTTGATTTTCTGATGATGCCGATTCTAACAGGTGTGAGGTGATACCTCATTGTAGTTTTGATTTGCATTTCTCTAATAATTAGTGCTGTTGAGCAGCTTTTCATGTGCGTCTTGGCCATCTCTGTGTCTTCTTTGAAGAAACGTCTCTAGATCTTCTGCCCATTTTTGTATTGGGTTGTTTGTTTCTTTAATATTAAGCTGCATGAGCTGTTTATATATATATTGGAGATTAAACCTTTGTCCATTGATTCATTTGCAACGATTTTCGCCCATTCTGAAGGATGCCTTTTTCCATTCCCGTTTTTTTAACAAAAAAGGAAAGAAAGAAAAAGAAGCTGAACACTAATGTGGGTAAAATATGCCTTTTGAAATGGTCGTTTTGAAATATGGACGTCCTTTGAATTTTTTGGTCAATATGTGACCCCAGGATTTGTTTTCAGGGCAGGTGTCATTTACAGGCCTGCAATGATTTTGAATATCAACTGACCATTAGCGCTGGGTTTAAAGCTGCTGTTGCGTGAAACGGCCACAAGGTGGCAGCAGTTCTCCCTTACCTACTCTGGTTACTAGAGCAACAGAGCCTCAATGGAGGTCGTGTTCTAGATTGGAATTTAGAATGGAATGTGCCAGGAGAAAGCCCCTCAAGTTTGTCTCACTACTTCTTGTTCGTGTTTTTAATTTTTTTTTTTATTTTCTATAACAGCAAGTTTGATTACAATGTTTGACTTGTTGTAGGTGTGGAAGATGTGGTTCTTTTACACATATACAGATGTCTGTTCTTCCTGGGATCCTTTTCCCATGTACGTTAGGACAGAATGTTGAGTAGTCTTCTCTTGGTATTCCGTAGGTCTTTGGTGATTATATATGTCACCTGTGTTTGATTATGTCTGTTAACCCCGATATCGTAATGAAACCAATCCTCACACCTTTCCATTGGTGAACCATAAGTTTGTTTAATGAATCTGTGATTGCCCTTCTCCGTAGAAATATCTGCCCTGGTATCCATTTTTAGTTAACACCTATAAGTGATATGGTACGATATGTGTCTTTCACTTTCTGACTTACTCCAAGTCACGTGATTACCTTGGACTCATCTACTGGGCTGCAATGGCAATGTGTCCTTTTTTTCCTTGGCTTCTATTCTGCTTTAGCGAGGTCCATTTTCAACAATGTGATTCCCTGAGGGTTGTGGATTAGCTGACCTGGGCAGCCTTACCCAGCCGGCCAGCCTTCCCCAGGTGTGCCTGGTTGATGTCAATATAAACAGCGCTCCAGGCAGCAATAGCCCCAGAATTTGTGCCTGGCTCCATATTCTCTGCCCTGTCAGCAGTCTCGTGGCTGTGCTGGTGGGAGGGAGTGAGGGGCCAAGGCTTTGTTGGTGGCCCGGTGTGAGTGGGGCTCTGCTGGCCTTTCTGCAGGAGTTGCCAGGCTGCCACCTGTAAAGAAGAGGATGTGTCACCCATACCTTCTGATGGAATTTCTCTCCGGACAGAGGTGAGGAAGGAAAAAAGCAGTGGGGGCCGGGACAGGAGGGGTATCTCAGGCAGGGCAATAGAAAGCTTCCAGAAGAGCGCCCGGGGCCAGGACCATCCTGGCTGGCCTGCAGGCACCAAGTTGGCCTGCGTGCTGTCGCTGGTGTGGCTCCACGGCCCTTCCTCTAGGCTTTCAAGCCCTTGTACATATTCAGGTGTTTTACCTGGGAAGGGTGGGAACAGTTCAGCAGCAGCTGGCCTGGGGCTCAGCTCACGTTTACTCACAGATGCCTCAGCACGGTCCCACAGCTTTGCAATGAGGACGCTCCTTTCATGGGGGGTGGGTTGCTGGCTGTAAGGGAGGTGATTCCCCACCTCTGACCAATTTCAGAATTGTTTACCGCTGGAGCAAGTGCCCTGCTAGGGTTTCCCTCTGTATAACTGGTGGGTTCAGGTTTTTTTTTCTTTTATGGTTCAAGTTAGATTTGATTCCTCTTTTATGTATTTATAGATATAAGCATGGAAATAATTCATTCCTATAAATACATCTGTGTGAAGGGAATAACTTTTTTCTGTTTTATTTTAAAATTTTATTGTTTAAAATTTTGAAATTTAATTTTATTTATTTTTTTTATACAGCAGTTTATTATTAGTTATGTATTTTATGCATATACATGTATACAGGTCAATCCCAATCTCCCAACTCATCCCACCACCACCACCCCATGTCTTCCCACACTTGGTGTCCATACGTTTGTTCTCTACCTCTGTGTCTCTATTTCTTCCGTGCAAACCAGTTCATCTGTACCATTTTTTAGGTTCCACATATATGCATTAATATACAATATTTGTTTTCCTCTTTCTGACTGACTTCATTCTGTATGACAGTCTCTAGATCCATCGATGTCTCTACAAATGACCCAGGTTCATTCCTTTTTATGGCTGAGTAATATTGCATTTTATATATGTACCACATCTCTATCCATTCATCTGTCTGTGGGCATTTAGGTTGCTTGCATTACCTGGCTATTGTAAATAGTGCTGCAATGAACATTGTGGTGAATGTGCCTTTTTGATTTATGGTTTTCTCTGGGTATATGCCCAGAAGTGGGATTGCTGGATCAGATGGTAATTCTATTTCTAGTTTTTGTAAGGAAACTCCATACTGTTCTCCATAGTGACTGTATCAATTTACATCCCCACCAATAGTGGAAGAGGGCTCCTTTTGTCCACACCCTCCCCAGAATTTGTTGTTTGTAGATTTTCTGAGGATGCCGATTCTAACAGTTGTGAGTTGATACCTCATTGTAGTTTTGAATTGCATTTCTCTAATACTTAGTGCTGTTGAGCAGCTTTTCATGTGCGTCTTGGCCATCTCTGTGTCTTCTTTGAAGAAACGTGTCTTTAGATCTTCTGCCCATTTTTGTATTGGGTTGTTTGTTTTTTTAATATTAAGCTGCATGAGCTGTTTATATATATATTGGAGATTAAACCTTTGTCCATTGATTCGTTTGCAACGATTTTGGCCCATTCTGAGGGATGCCTTTTTCCATTCCCGTTTTTTTAACAAAAAAGGAAAGAAAGAAAAAGAAGCAGAACACTAATGTGGGTAAAATATGCCTTTTGAAATGGTCGTTTTGAAATATGGACGTCCTTTGAAATTTTTGGTCGATATGTGACCCCAGGATTTGTTTTCAGGGCAGGTGTCATTTACAGGCCTGCAATGATTTTGAATATCAACTGACCATTAGCGCTGGGTTTAAAGCTGCTGTTGCGTGAAACGGCCACAAGGTGGCAGCAGTTCTCCCTTACCTAATCTGGTTACTAGAGCAACAGAGCCTCAATGGAGGTCGTGTTCTAGATTGGAATTTAGAATGGAATGTGCCAGGAGAAAGCCCCTCAAGTTTGTCTCACTACTTCTTGTTCGTGTTTTTAATTTTTTTTTTATTTTCTATTACAGCAAGTTTGATTACAATGTTTGGCTTGTTGTAGGTGTGGAAGATGTGGTTCTTTTACACATATACAGATGTCTGTTCTTCCTGGGATCCTTTTCCCGTGTACGTTAGGACAGAATGTTGAGTAGTCTTCTCTTGGTATTCCGTAGGTCTTTGGTGATTATATATGTCACCTGTGTTTGATTATGTCTGTTAACCCCGATCGTAATGAAACCAATCCTCACACCTTTCCATTGGTGAACCATAAGTTTGTTTAATGAATCTGTGATTGCCCTTCTCCGTGGAAATATCTGCCCTGGTATCCATTTTTAGGTAACACCTATAAGTGATATGATACGATATGTGTCTTTCAATTTCTGACTTACTCCAAGTCACGTGATTACCTCTAGACACATCTACGGGGCTGCAATGGCATTGTGTCCTTTTTTCCTTGGCTTCTATTCTGCTTTAGCGAGGTCCATTTTCAAAAATGCGATTCCCTGAGGGTTGTGGATTAGCTGACCTGGGCAGCCTTACCCTGCCGGCCGGCCCTCCCCCGGTGTGCCTGGTTGAGGTCAATATAAACAGCGCTCCAGGCAGCAATAGCCCCTGAAGTTGTGCCTGACTCCATATTCTCTGCCCCGTCAGCAGTCTCGGGGCTGTGCTGGTGGGAGGGAGTGAGGGGCCAAGGCTTTGTTGGTGGCCCAGTGTGAGTGGGGCTCTGCTGGCCTTTCTGCAGGAGTTGCCAGGCTGCCACCTGTAAAGAAGAGGATGTGTCACCCATACCTTCCGCTGGAATTTCTCTCCGGACAGAGGAGAGGAAGGAAAAAAGCAGTGGGGGCCAGGACAGGAGGAGTATCTCAGGCAGGGCAATAGAAAGCTTCCAGAAGAGCGCCCAGGGCCAGGACCATCCTGGCTGGCCTGCAGGCACCAAGTTGGCCTGCACGCTGTCGCTGGTGTGGCTCCTCGGCCCTTCCTCTAGGCTTTCAAGCCCTTGTACATATTCAGGTGTTTTACCTGGGAAGGGTGGGAACAGTTCAGCAGCAGCTGGCCTGGGGCTCAGCTCACGTTTACTCACAGATGCCTCAGCACGGTCCCCCAGCTTTGCAATGAGGACGCTCCTTGCATGGGGGGTGGGTTGCTGGCTGTATGGGAGGTGATTCCCCACCTCTGACCAATTTCAGAATTGTTTACCGCTGGAGCAAGTGCCCTGCTAGGGTTTCCCTCTGTATAACTGGTGGGTTCAGGTTTTTTTTTCTTTTATGGTTCAAGTTAGATTTGATTCCTCTTTTATGTATTTATAGATATCAGCATGGAAATAATTCATTCCTATAAATACATCTGTGTGAAGGGAATAACTTTTTTCTGTTTTATTTTAAAATTTTATTTTTTAAAATTTTGAAATTTAATTTTATTTATTTTTTTATACAGCAGGTTATTATTAGTTATGTATTTTATGCATATACATGTATACAGGTCAATCCCAATCTCCCAACTCATCCCACCACCACCACCCCATGGCTTCCCACACTTGGTGTCCATACGTTTGTTCTCTACCTCTGTGTCTCTATTTCTTCCCTGCAAACCAGTTCATCTGTACCATTTTTTAGGTTCCACATATATGCATTAATATACAATATTTGTTTTCCTCTTTCTGACTGACTTCATTCTGTATGACAGTCTCTAGATCCATCGATGTCTCTACAAATGACCCAGTTTCATCCCTTTCTATGGCTCAGTAATATTCCATTTTATATATATACAACATCTTTATCCATTCATCTGTCTGTGGGCATTTAGGTTGCTTGCATTACCTGTCTATTGTAAATAGTGCTGCAATGAACATTGTGGTGAATGTGCCTTTTTGATTTATGGTTTTCTCTGGGTATATGCCCAGAAGTGGGATTGCTGGATCAGATGGTAATTCTATTTCTAGTTTTTTTAAGGAAACTCCATACTGTTCTCCATAGTGACTGTATCAATTTACATCCTCACCAATAGTGGAAGAGGCCTCCTTTTTTCCACACCCTCCACAGAATTTGTTGTTTGTTGATTTTCTGATGATGCCGATTCTAACAGGTGTGAGGTGATACCTCATTGTAGTTTTGATTTGCATTTCTCTAATAATTAGTGCTGTTGAGCAGCTTTTCATGTGCGTCTTGGCCATCTCTGTGTCTTCTTTGAAGAAACGTCTCTAGATCTTCTGCCCATTTTTGTATTGGGTTGTTTGTTTCTTTAATATTAAGCTGCATGAGCTGTTTATATATATATTGGAGATTAAACCTTTGTCCATTGATTCATTTGCAACGATTTTCGCCCATTCTGAAGGATGCCTTTTTCCATTCCCGTTTTTTTAACAAAAAAGGAAAGAAAGAAAAAGAAGCTGAACACTAATGTGGGTAAAATATGCCTTTTGAAATGGTCGTTTTGAAATATGGACGTCCTTTGAATTTTTTGGTCAATATGTGACCCCAGGATTTGTTTTCAGGGCAGGTGTCATTTACAGGCCTGCAATGATTTTGAATATCAACTGACCATTAGCGCTGGGTTTAAAGCTGCTGTTGCGTGAAACGGCCACAAGGTGGCAGCAGTTCTCCCTTACCTACTCTGGTTACTAGAGCAACAGAGCCTCAATGGAGGTCGTGTTCTAGATTGGAATTTAGAATGGAATGTGCCAGGAGAAAGCCCCTCAAGTTTGTCTCACTACTTCTTGTTCGTGTTTTTAATTTTTTTTTTTATTTTCTATAACAGCAAGTTTGATTACAATGTTTGACTTGTTGTAGGTGTGGAAGATGTGGTTCTTTTACACATATACAGATGTCTGTTCTTCCTGGGATCCTTTTCCCATGTACGTTAGGACAGAATGTTGAGTAGTCTTCTCTTGGTATTCCGTAGGTCTTTGGTGATTATATATGTCACCTGTGTTTGATTATGTCTGTTAACCCCGATATCGTAATGAAACCAATCCTCACACCTTTCCATTGGTGAACCATAAGTTTGTTTAATGAATCTGTGATTGCCCTTCTCCGTAGAAATATCTGCCCTGGTATCCATTTTTAGTTAACACCTATAAGTGATATGGTACGATATGTGTCTTTCACTTTCTGACTTACTCCAAGTCACGTGATTACCTTGGACTCATCTACTGGGCTGCAATGGCAATGTGTCCTTTTTTTCCTTGGCTTCTATTCTGCTTTAGCGAGGTCCATTTTCAACAATGTGATTCCCTGAGGGTTGTGGATTAGCTGACCTGGGCAGCCTTACCCAGCCGGCCAGCCTTCCCCAGGTGTGCCTGGTTGATGTCAATATAAACAGCGCTCCAGGCAGCAATAGCCCCAGAATTTGTGCCTGGCTCCATATTCTCTGCCCTGTCAGCAGTCTCGTGGCTGTGCTGGTGGGAGGGAGTGAGGGGCCAAGGCTTTGTTGGTGGCCCGGTGTGAGTGGGGCTCTGCTGGCCTTTCTGCAGGAGTTGCCAGGCTGCCACCTGTAAAGAAGAGGATGTGTCACCCATACCTTCTGATGGAATTTCTCTCCGGACAGAGGTGAGGAAGGAAAAAAGCAGTGGGGGCCGGGACAGGAGGGGTATCTCAGGCAGGGCAATAGAAAGCTTCCAGAAGAGCGCCCGGGGCCAGGACCATCCTGGCTGGCCTGCAGGCACCAAGTTGGCCTGCGTGCTGTCGCTGGTGTGGCTCCACGGCCCTTCCTCTAGGCTTTCAAGCCCTTGTACATATTCAGGTGTTTTACCTGGGAAGGGTGGGAACAGTTCAGCAGCAGCTGGCCTGGGGCTCAGCTCACGTTTACTCACAGATGCCTCAGCACGGTCCCACAGCTTTGCAATGAGGACGCTCCTTTCATGGGGGGTGGGTTGCTGGCTGTAAGGGAGGTGATTCCCCACCTCTGACCAATTTCAGAATTGTTTACCGCTGGAGCAAGTGCCCTGCTAGGGTTTCCCTCTGTATAACTGGTGGGTTCAGGTTTTTTTTTCTTTTATGGTTCAAGTTAGATTTGATTCCTCTTTTATGTATTTATAGATATAAGCATGGAAATAATTCATTCCTATAAATACATCTGTGTGAAGGGAATAACTTTTTTCTGTTTTATTTTAAAATTTTATTGTTTAAAATTTTGAAATTTAATTTTATTTATTTTTTTTATACAGCAGTTTATTATTAGTTATGTATTTTATGCATATACATGTATACAGGTCAATCCCAATCTCCCAACTCATCCCACCACCACCACCCCATGTCTTCCCACACTTGGTGTCCATACGTTTGTTCTCTACCTCTGTGTCTCTATTTCTTCCGTGCAAACCAGTTCATCTGTACCATTTTTTAGGTTCCACATATATGCATTAATATACAATATTTGTTTTCCTCTTTCTGACTGACTTCATTCTGTATGACAGTCTCTAGATCCATCGATGTCTCTACAAATGACCCAGGTTCATTCCTTTTTATGGCTGAGTAATATTGCATTTTATATATGTACCACATCTCTATCCATTCATCTGTCTGTGGGCATTTAGGTTGCTTGCATTACCTGGCTATTGTAAATAGTGCTGCAATGAACATTGTGGTGAATGTGCCTTTTTGATTTATGGTTTTCTCTGGGTATATGCCCAGAAGTGGGATTGCTGGATCAGATGGTAATTCTATTTCTAGTTTTTGTAAGGAAACTCCATACTGTTCTCCATAGTGACTGTATCAATTTACATCCCCACCAATAGTGGAAGAGGGCTCCTTTTGTCCACACCCTCCCCAGAATTTGTTGTTTGTAGATTTTCTGAGGATGCCGATTCTAACAGTTGTGAGTTGATACCTCATTGTAGTTTTGAATTGCATTTCTCTAATACTTAGTGCTGTTGAGCAGCTTTTCATGTGCGTCTTGGCCATCTCTGTGTCTTCTTTGAAGAAACGTGTCTTTAGATCTTCTGCCCATTTTTGTATTGGGTTGTTTGTTTTTTTAATATTAAGCTGCATGAGCTGTTTATATATATATTGGAGATTAAACCTTTGTCCATTGATTCGTTTGCAACGATTTTGGCCCATTCTGAGGGATGCCTTTTTCCATTCCCGTTTTTTTAACAAAAAAGGAAAGAAAGAAAAAGAAGCAGAACACTAATGTGGGTAAAATATGCCTTTTGAAATGGTCGTTTTGAAATATGGACGTCCTTTGAAATTTTTGGTCGATATGTGACCCCAGGATTTGTTTTCAGGGCAGGTGTCATTTACAGGCCTGCAATGATTTTGAATATCAACTGACCATTAGCGCTGGGTTTAAAGCTGCTGTTGCGTGAAACGGCCACAAGGTGGCAGCAGTTCTCCCTTACCTAATCTGGTTACTAGAGCAACAGAGCCTCAATGGAGGTCGTGTTCTAGATTGGAATTTAGAATGGAATGTGCCAGGAGAAAGCCCCTCAAGTTTGTCTCACTACTTCTTGTTCGTGTTTTTAATTTTTTTTTTATTTTCTATTACAGCAAGTTTGATTACAATGTTTGGCTTGTTGTAGGTGTGGAAGATGTGGTTCTTTTACACATATACAGATGTCTGTTCTTCCTGGGATCCTTTTCCCGTGTACGTTAGGACAGAATGTTGAGTAGTCTTCTCTTGGTATTCCGTAGGTCTTTGGTGATTATATATGTCACCTGTGTTTGATTATGTCTGTTAACCCCGATCGTAATGAAACCAATCCTCACACCTTTCCATTGGTGAACCATAAGTTTGTTTAATGAATCTGTGATTGCCCTTCTCCGTGGAAATATCTGCCCTGGTATCCATTTTTAGGTAACACCTATAAGTGATATGATACGATATGTGTCTTTCAATTTCTGACTTACTCCAAGTCACGTGATTACCTTGGACTCATCTACGGGGCTGCAATGGCAATGTGTCCTTTTTTTCCTTGGCTTCTATTCTCCTTTAGCGAGGTCCATTTTCAACAATGTGATTCCCTGAGGGTTGTGGATTAGCTGACCTGGGCAGCCTTACCCAGCCGGCCAGCCCTCCCCAGGTGTGCCTGGTTGATGTCAATATAAACAGCGCTCCAGGCAGCAATAGCCCCAGAATTTGTGCCTGGCTCCATATTCTCTGCCCCGTCAGCAGTCTCGGGGCTGTGCTGGTGGGAGGGAGTGAGGGGCCAAGGCTTTGTTGGTGGCCCGGTGTGAGTGGGGCTCTGCTGGCCTTTCTGCAGGAGTTGCCAGGCTGCCACCTGTAAAGAAGAGGATGTGTCACCCATACCTTCTGATGGAATTTCTCTCCGGACAGAGGTGAGGAAGGAAAAAAGCAGTGGGGGCCGGGACAGGAGGGGTATCTCAGGCAGGGCAATAGAAAGCTTCCAGAAGAGCGCCCGGGGCCAGGACCATCCTGGCTGGCCTGCAGGCACCAAGTTGGCCTGCGTGCTGTCGCTGGTGTGGCTCCACGGCCCTTCCTCTAGGCTTTCAAGCCCTTGTACATATTCAGGTGTTTTACCTGGGAAGGGTGGGAACAGTTCAGCAGCAGCTGGCCTGGGGCTCAGCTCACGTTTACTCACAGATGCCTCAGCACGGTCCCACAGCTTTGCAATGAGGACGCTCCTTGCATGGGGGGTGGGTTGCTGGCTGTAAGGGAGGTGATTCCCCACCTCTGACCAATTTCAGAATTGTTTACCGCTGGAGCAAGTGCCCTGATAGGGTTTCCCTCTGTATAACTGGTGGGTTCAGGTTTTTTTTTCTTTTATGGTTCAAGTTAGATTTGATTCCTCTTTTATGTATTTATAGATATAAGCATGGAAATAATTCATTCCTATAAATACATCTGTGTGAAGGGAATAACTTTTTTCTGTTTTATTTTAAAATTTTATTTTTTAAAATTTTGAAATTTAATTTTATTTATTTTTTTATACAGCAGGTTATTATTAGTTATGTATTTTATGCATATACATGTATACAGGTCAATCCCAATCTCCCAACTCATCCCACCACCACCACCCCATGGCTTCCCACACTTGGTGTCCATACGTTTGTTCTCTACCTCTGTGTCTCTATTTCTTCCCTGCAAACCAGTTCATCTGTACCATTTTTTAGGTTCCACATATATGCATTAATATACAATATTTGTTTTCCTCTTTCTGACTGACTTCATTCGGTATGACAGTCTCTAGATCCATCGATGTCTCTACAAATGACCCAGTTTCATTCCTTTTTATGGCTGAGTAATATTGCATTTTATATATGTACCACATCTCTATCCATTCATTTGTCTGTGGGCATTTAGGTTGCTTGCATTACCTGGCTATTGTAAATAGTGCTGCAATGAACATTGTGGTGAATGTGCCTTTTTGATTTATGGTTTTCTCTGGGTATATGCCCAGAAGTGGGATTGCTGGATCAGATGGTAATTCTATTTCTAGTTTCTTTAAGGAAACTCCATACTGTTCTCCATAGTGACTGTATCAATTTACATCCCCACCAATAGTGGAAGAGGGCTCCTTTTGTCCACACCCTCCCCAGAATTTGTTGTTTGTAGATTTTCTGAGGATGCCGATTCTAACAGGTGTGAGGTGATACCTCATTGTAGTTTTGATTTGCATTTCTCTAATACTTAGTGCTGTTGAGCAGCTTTTCATGTGCGTCTTGGCCATCTCTGTGTCTTCTTTGAAGAAACGTCTCTTTAGATCTTCTGCCCATTTTTGTATTGGGTTGTTTGTTTTTTTAATATTAAGCTGCATGAGCTGTTTATATATATATTGGAGATTAAACCTTTGTCCATTGATTCGTTTGCAACGATTTTCGCCCATTCTGAGGGATGCCTTTTTCCATTCCCGTTTTTTTAACAAAAAAGGAAAGAAAGAAAAAGAAGCAGAACACTAATGGGGGTAAAATATGCCTTTTGAAATGGTCGTTTTGAAATATGGACGTCCTTTGAATTTTTTGGTCAATATGTGACCCCAGGATTTGTTTTCAGGGCAGGTGTCATTTACAGGCCTGCAATGATTTTGAATATCAACTGACCCTTAGCGCTGGGATTAAAGCTGCTGTTGCGTGAAATGGCCACAAGGTGGCAGCAGTTCTCCCTTACCAAATCGGGTTACTAGGGCAACAGAGCCTCAGTGGAAGTCATGTTCTAGAGTGGAATTTCGAATGGAATGTGCCAGGAGAAAGTCCATCAAGTTTGTCTCACTACTTCTTTTTCGTGTTTTTAATTTCTTTTTTTTTAGTTTCTATTATAGCAAGTTTGATTACAATGTTTGGCTTGTTGTAGGTGTGGAAGATGTGGTTCTTTTACACATATACAGATGTCTGTTTTTCCTGGGATCCTTTTCCCATGTACGTTAGGACAGAATGTTGAGTAGTCTTCTCTTGATATTCCGTAGGTCTTTGGTGATTATATATGTCACCTGTGTTTGTATATGTCTGTTAACCCCGATATCGTAATGAAACCAATCCTCACACCTTTCCATTGGTGAACCATAAGTTTGTTTAATGAATCTGTGATTGCCCTTCTCCGTGGAAATATCTGCCCTGGTATCCATTTTTAGGTAACACCTATAAGTGATATGATACAATATGTGTCTTTCACTTTCTGACTTACTCCAAGTCACGTGATTACCTCTAGACTCATCTACGAGGCTGCAAATGGCATTGTGTCCTTTTTTTTCCTTGGCTTCTATTCTGCCTTAGCGAGGTCCATTTTCAACAATGTGATTCCCTGAGGGTTGTGGATTAGCTGACCTGGGCAGCCTTACCCTGCCGGCCGGCCCTCCCCAGGTGTGCCTGGTCGAGATCAATATAAACTGAGCTCCAGGCAGCAATAGCCCCTGAAGTTGTGCCTGACTCCATATTCTCTGCCCCGTCAGCAGTCTCGGGGCTGTGCTGGTGGAAGTGAGTGAGGGGCCAAGGCTTTGCTGGTGGCCCGGTGTGAGTGGGGCTCTGCTGGCCTTTCTGCAGGAGTTGCCAGGCTGCCACCTGTAAAGAAGAGGATGTGTCACCCATACCTTCTGATGGAATTTCTCTCCGGACAGAGGTGAGGAAGGAAAAAAGCAGTGGGGGCCGGGACAGGAGGCGTATCTCAGGCATGGCAATAGATAGCTTCCAGAAGAGTTCCCGGGGCCAGGACCATCCTGGCTGGCCTGCAGGCACCAAGTTGGCCTGCGTGCTGTTGCTGGTGTGGCTCCACGGCCCTTCCTCTAGGCTTTCAAGCCCTTGTACATATTCAGGTGTTTTACCTGGGAAGGGTGGGAACAGTTCAGCAGCAGCTGGCCTTGGGCTCAGCTCACGTTTACTCACAGATGCCTCAGCACGGTCTCCCAGCTTTGCAATGATTACGCTTCTTGCATGGGGGGTGGGTTGCTGGCTGTATGGGAGGTGATTCCCCACCTCTGACCAATTTCAGAATTGTTTACCGCTGGAGCAAGTGCCCTGCTAGGGTTTCCCTCTGTATAACTGGTGGGTTCAGGTTTTTTTTTCTTTTATGGTTCAAGTTAGATTTGATTCCTCTTTTATGTATTTATAGATATAAGCATGGAAATAATTCATTCCTATAAATACATCTGTGTGAAGGGAATAACATTTTTCTGTTTTATTTTAAAATTTTATTTTTTAAAATTTTGAAATTTAAGTTTATTTATTTTTTTATACAGCAGTTTATTATTAGTTATGTATTTTATGCATATACATGTATACAGGTCAATCCCAATCTCCCAACTCATCCCACCACCACCACCCCATGGCTTCCCACACTTGGTGTCCATACGTTTGTTCTCTACCTCTGTGTCTCTATTTCTTCCCTGCAAACCAGTTCATCTGTACCATTTTTTAGGTTCCACATATATGCATTAATATACAATATTTGTTTTCCTCTTTCTGACTGACTTCATTCTGTATGACAGTCTCTAGATCCATCGATGTCTCTACAAATGACCCAGTTTCATCCCTTTCTATGGCTCAGTAATATTCCATTTTATATATATACAACATCTTTATCCATTCATCTGTCTGTGGGCATTTAGGTTGCTTGCATTACCTGTCTATTGTAAATAGTGCTGCAATGAACACTGTGGTGAATGTGCCTTTTTGATTTATGGTTTTCTCTGGGTATATGCCCAGAAGTGGGATTGCTGGATCAGATTGTAATTCTATTTCTAGTTTTTTTAAGGAAACTCCATACTGTTCTCCATAGTGACTGTATCAATTTACATCCTCACCAATAGTGGAAGAGGCCTCCTTTTGTCCACACCCTCCCCAGAATTTGTTGTTTGTTGATTTTCTGATGATGCCGATTCTAACAGGTGTGAGGTGATACCTCATTGTAGTTTTGATTTGCATTTCTCTAATAATTAGTGCTGTTGAGCAGCTTTTCATGTGCGTCTTGGCCATCTCTGTGTCTTCTTTGGAGAAACGTCTCTAGATCTTCTGCCCATTTTTGTATTGGGTTGTTTGTTTCTTTAATATTAAGCTGCATGAGCTGTTTATATATATATTGGAGATTAAACCTTTGTCCATTGATTCATTTGCAACGATTTTCGCCCATTCTGAAGGATGCCTTTTTCCATTCCCGTTTTTTTAACAAAAAAGGAAAGAAAGAAAAAGAAGCAGAACACTAATGTGGGTAAAATATGCCTTTTGAAATGGTCGTTTTGAAATATGGACGTCCTTTGAATTTTTTGGTCGATATGTGACCCCAGGATTTCTTTTCAGGGCAGGTGTCATTTACAGGCCTGCAATGATTTTGAATATCAACTGACCATTAGCGCTGGGTTTAAAGCTGCTGTTGCGTGAAACGGCCACAAGGTGGCAGCAGTTCTCCCTTACCTACTCTGGTTACTAGAGCAACAGAGCCTCAATGGAGGTCGTGTTCTAGATTGGAATTTAGAATGGAATGTGCCAGGAGAAAGCCCCTCAAGTTTGTCTCACTACTTCTTGTTCGTGTTTTTAATTTTTTTTTTATTTTCTATAACAGCAAGTTTGATTACAATGTTTGACTTGTTGTAGGTGTGGAAGATGTGGTTCTTTTACACATATACAGATGTCTGTTCTTCCTGGGATCCTTTTCCCATGTACGTTAGGACAGAATGTTGAGTAGTCTTCTCTTGGTATTCCGTAGGTCTTTGGTGATTATATATGTCACCTGTGTTTGATTATGTCTGTTAACCCCGATATCGTAATGAAACCAATCCTCACACCTTTCCATTGGTGAACCATAAGTTTGTTTAATGAATCTGTGATTGCCCTACTCCGTAGAAATATCTGCCCTGGTATCCATTTTTAGTTAACACCTATAAGTGATATGATACGATATGTGTCTTTCACTTTCTGACTTACTCCAAGTCACGTGATTACCTTGGACTCATCTACGGGGCTGCAATGGCAATGTGTCCTTTTTTTCCTTGGCTTCTATTCTGCTTTAGCGAGGTCCATTTTCAACAATGTGATTCCCTGAGGGTTGTGGATTAGCTGACCTGGGCAGCCTTACCCAGCCGGCCAGCCCTCCCCAGGTGTGCCTGGTTGATGTCAATATAAACAGCGCTCCAGGCAGCAATAGCCCCAGAATTTGTGCCTGGCTCCATATTCTCTGCCCCGTCAGCAGTCTCGGGGCTGTGCTGGTGGGAGGGAGTGAGGGGCCAAGGCTTTGTTGGTGGCCCGGTGTGAGTGGGGCTCTGCTGGCCTTTCTGCAGGAGTTGCCAGGCTGCCACCTGTAAAGAAGAGGATGTGTCACCCATACCTTCTGATGGAATTTCTCTCCGGACAGAGGTGAGGAAGGAAAAAAGCAGTGGGGGCCGGGACAGGAGGGGTATCTCAGGCAGGGCAATAGAAAGCTTCCAGAAGAGCGCCCGGGGCCAGGACCATCCTGGCTGGCCTGCAGGCACCAAGTTGGCCTGCGTGCTGTCGCTGGTGTGGCTCCACGGCCCTTCCTCTAGGCTTTCAAGCCCTTGTACATATTCAGGTGTTTTACCTGGGAAGGGTGGGAACAGTTCAGCAGCAGCTGGCCTGGGGCTCAGCTCACGTTTACTCACAGATGCCTCAGCACGGTCCCACAGCTTTGCAATGAGGACGCTCCTTGCATGGGGGGTGGGTTGCTGGCTGTAAGGGAGGTGATTCCCCACCTCTGACCAATTTCAGAATTGTTTACCGCTGGAGCAAGTGCCCTGATAGGGTTTCCCTCTGTATAACTGGTGGGTTCAGGTTTTTTTTTCTTTTATGGTTCAAGTTAGATTTGATTCCTCTTTTATGTATTTATAGATATAAGCATGGAAATAATTCATTCCTATAAATACATCTGTGTGAAGGGAATAACTTTTTTCTGTTTTATTTTAAAATTTTATTTTTTAAAATTTTGAAATTTAATTTTATTTATTTTTTTATACAGCAGGTTATTATTAGTTATGTATTTTATGCATATACATGTATACAGGTCAATCCCAATCTCCCAACTCATCCCACCACCACCACCCCATGGCTTCCCACACTTGGTGTCCATACGTTTGTTCTCTACCTCTGTGTCTCTATTTCTTCCCTGCAAACCAGTTCATCTGTACCATTTTTTAGGTTCCACATATATGCATTAATATACAATATTTGTTTTCCTCTTTCTGACTTACTTCATTCGGTATGACAGTCTCTAGATCCATCGATGTCTCTACAAATGACCCAGTTTCATTCCTTTTTATGGCTGAGTAATATTGCATTTTATATATGTACCACATCTCTATCCATTCATTTGTCTGTGGGCATTTAGGTTGCTTGCATTACCTGGCTATTGTAAATAGTGCTGCAATGAACATTGTGGTGAATGTGCCTTTTTGATTTATGGTTTTCTCTGGGTATATGCCCAGAAGTGGGATTGCTGGATCAGATGGTAATTCTATTTCTAGTTTCTTTAAGGAAACTCCATACTGTTCTCCATAGTGACTGTATCAATTTACATCCCCACCAATAGTGGAAGAGGGCTCCTTTTGTCCACACCCTCCCCAGAATTTGTTGTTTGTAGATTTTCTGAGGATGCCGATTCTAACAGGTGTGAGGTGATACCTCATTGTAGTTTTGATTTGCATTTCTCTAATACTTAGTGCTGTTGAGCAGCTTTTCATGTGCGTCTTGGCCATCTCTGTGTCTTCTTTGAAGAAACGTCTCTTTAGATCTTCTGCCCATTTTTGTATTGGGTTGTTTGTTTTTTTAATATTAAGCTGCATGAGCTGTTTATATATATATTGGAGATTAAACCTTTGTCCATTGATTCGTTTGCAACGATTTTCGCCCATTCTGAGGGATGCCTTTTTCCATTCCCGTTTTTTTAACAAAAAAGGAAAGAAAGAAAAAGAAGCAGAACACTAATGTGGGTAAAATATGCCTTTTGAAATGGTCGTTTTGAAATATGGACGTCCTTTGAATTTTTTGGTCAATATGTGACCCCAGGATTTGTTTTCAGGGCAGGTGTCATGTACAGGCCTGCAATGATTTTGAATATCAACTGACCCTTAGCGCTGGGATTAAAGCTGCTGTTGCGTGAAATGGCCACAAGGTGGCAGCAGTTCTCCCTTACCAAATCGGGTTACTAGGGCAACAGAGCCTCAATGGAAGTCATGTTCTAGAGTGGAATTTCGAATGGAATGTGCCAGGAGAAAGTCCATCAAGTTTGTCTCACTACTTCTTTTTCGTGTTTTTAATTTCTTTTTTTTTAGTTTCTATTATAGCAAGTTTGATTACAATGTTTGGCTTGTTGTAGGTGTGGAAGATGTGGTTCTTTTACACATATACAGATGTCTGTTTTTCCTGGGATCCTTTTCCCATGTACGTTAGGACAGAATGTTGAGTAGTCTTCTCTTGATATTCCGTAGGTCTTTGGTGATTATATATGTCACCTGTGTTTGTATATGTCTGTTAACCCCGATATCGTAATGAAACCAATCCTCACACCTTTCCATTGGTGAACCATAAGTTTGTTTAATGAATCTGTGATTGCCCTTCTCCGTGGAAATATCTGCCCTGGTATCCATTTTTAGGTAACACCTATAAGTGATATGATACAATATGTGTCTTTCACTTTCTGACTTACTCCAAGTCACGTGATTACCTCTAGACTCATCTACGAGGCTGCAAATGGCATTGTGTCCTTTTTTTTCCTTGGCTTCTATTCTGCCTTAGCGAGGTCCATTTTCAACAATGTGATTCCCTGAGGGTTGTGGATTAGCTGACCTGGGCAGCCTTACCCTGCCGGCCGGCCCTCCCCAGGTGTGCCTGGTCGAGATCAATATAAACTGAGCTCCAGGCAGCAATAGCCCCTGAAGTTGTGCCTGACTCCATATTCTCTGCCCCGTCAGCAGTCTCGGGGCTCTGCTGGTGGAAGTGAGTGAGGGGCCAAGGCTTTGCTGGTGGCCCGGTGTGAGTGGGGCTCTGCTGGCCTTTCTGCAGGAGTTGCCAGGCTGCAACCTGTAAAGAAGAGGATGTGTCACCCATACCTTCTGATGGAATTTCTCTCCGGAAAGAGGTGAGGAAGGAAAAAAGCAGTGGGGGCCGGGACAGGAGGCGTATCTCAGGCATGGCAATAGAAAGCTTCCAGAAGAGTTCCCGGGGCCAGGACCATCCTGGCTGGCCTGCAGGCACCAAGTTGGCCTGAGTGCTGTTGCTGGTGTGGCTCCACGGCCCTTCCTCTAGGCTTTCAAGCCCTTGTACATATTCAGGTGTTTTACCTGGGAAGGGTGGGAACAGTTCAGCAGCAGCTGGCCTGGGGCTCAGCTCACGTTTACTCACAGATGCCTCAGCACGGTCTCCCAGCTTTGCAATGATTACGCTTCTTGCATGGGGGGTGGGTTGCTGGCTGTATGGGAGGTGATTCCCCACCTCTGACCAATTTCAGAATTGTTTACCGCTGGAGCAAGTGCCCTGCTAGGGTTTCCCTCTGTATAACTGGTGGGTTCAGGTTTTTTTTCTTTTATGGTTCAAGTTAGATTTGATTCCTCTTTTATGTATTTATAGATATAAGCATGGAAATAATTCATTCCTATAAATACATCTGTGTGAAGGGAATAACATTTTTCTGTTTTATTTTAAAATTTTATTTTTTAAAATTTTGAAATTTAAGTTTATTTATTTTTTTATACAGCAGTTTATTATTAGTTATGTATTTTATGCATATACATGTATACAGGTCAATCCCAATCTCCCAACTCATCCCACCACCACCACCCCATGGCTTCCCACACTTGGTGTCCATACGTTTGTTCTCTACCTCTGTGTCTCTATTTCTTCCCTGAAAACCAGTTCATCTGTACCATTTTTTAGGTTCCACATATATGCGTTAATATACAATATTTGTTTTCCTCTTTCTGACTGACTTCATTCTGTATGACAGTCTCTAGATCCATCGATGTCTCTACAAATGACCCAGTTTCATCCCTTTCTATGGCTCAGTAATATTCCATTTTATATATATACAACATCTTTATCCATTCATCTGTCTGTGGGCATTTAGGTTGCTTGCATTACCTGTCTATTGTAAATAGTGCTGCAATGAACATTGTGGTGAATGTGCCTTTTTGATTTATGGTTTTCTCTGGGTATATGCCCAGAAGTGGGATTGCTGGATCAGATGGTAATTCTATTTCTAGTTTTTTTAAGGAAACTCCATACTGTTCTCCATAGTGACTGTATCAATTTACATCCTCACCAATAGTGGAAGAGGCCTCCGTTTGTCCACACCCTCCACAGAATTTGTTGTTTGTTGATTTTCTGATGATGCCGATTCTAACAGGTGTGAGGTGATACCTCATTGTAGTTTTGATTTGCATTTCTCTAATAATTAGTGCTGTTGAGCAGCTTTTCATGTGCGTCTTGGCCATCTCTGTGTCTTCTTTGAAGAAACGTCTCTAGATCTTCTGCCCATTTTTGTATTGGGTTGTTTGTTTCTTTAATATTAAGCTGCATGAGCTGTTTATATATATATTGGAGATTAAACCTTTGTCCATTGATTCATTTGCAACGATTTTCGCCCATTCTGAAGGATGCCTTTTTCCATTCCCGTTTTTTTAACAAAAAAGGAAAGAAAGAAAAAGAAGCTGAACACTAATGTGGGTAAAATATGCCTTTTGAAATGGTCGTTTTGAAATATGGACGTCCTTTGAATTTTTTGGTCAATATGTGACCCCAGGATTTGTTTTCAGGGCAGGTGTCATTTACAGGCCTGCAATGATTTTGAATATCAACTGACCATTAGCGCTGGGTTTAAAGCTGCTGTTGCGTGAAACGGCCACAAGGTGGCAGCAGTTCTCCCTTACCTACTCTGGTTACTAGAGCAACAGAGCCTCAATGGAGGTCGTGTTCTAGATTGGAATTTAGAATGGAATGTGCCAGGAGAAAGCCCCTCAAGTTTGTCTCACTACTTCTTGTTCGTGTTTTTAATTTTTTTTTTTATTTTCTATAACAGCAAGTTTGATTACAATGTTTGACTTGTTGTAGGTGTGGAAGATGTGGTTCTTTTACACATATACAGATGTCTGTTCTTCCTGGGATCCTTTTCCCATGTACGTTAGGACAGAATGTTGAGTAGTCTTCTCTTGGTATTCCGTAGGTCTTTGGTGATTATATATGTCACCTGTGTTTGATTATGTCTGTTAACCCCGATATCGTAATGAAACCAATCCTCACACCTTTCCATTGGTGAACCATAAGTTTGTTTAATGAATCTGTGATTGCCCTTCTCCGTAGAAATATCTGCCCTGGTATCCATTTTTAGTTAACACCTATAAGTGATATGGTACGATATGTGTCTTTCACTTTCTGACTTACTCCAAGTCACGTGATTACCTTGGACTCATCTACTGGGCTGCAATGGCAATGTGTCCTTTTTTTCCTTGGCTTCTATTCTGCTTTAGCGAGGTCCATTTTCAACAATGTGATTCCCTGAGGGTTGTGGATTAGCTGACCTGGGCAGCCTTACCCAGCCGGCCAGCCTTCCCCAGGTGTGCCTGGTTGATGTCAATATAAACAGCGCTCCAGGCAGCAATAGCCCCAGAATTTGTGCCTGGCTCCATATTCTCTGCCCTGTCAGCAGTCTCGTGGCTGTGCTGGTGGGAGGGAGTGAGGGGCCAAGGCTTTGTTGGTGGCCCGGTGTGAGTGGGGCTCTGCTGGCCTTTCTGCAGGAGTTGCCAGGCTGCCACCTGTAAAGAAGAGGATGTGTCACCCATACCTTCTGATGGAATTTCTCTCCGGACAGAGGTGAGGAAGGAAAAAAGCAGTGGGGGCCGGGACAGGAGGGGTATCTCAGGCAGGGCAATAGAAAGCTTCCAGAAGAGCGCCCGGGGCCAGGACCATCCTGGCTGGCCTGCAGGCACCAAGTTGGCCTGCGTGCTGTCGCTGGTGTGGCTCCACGGCCCTTCCTCTAGGCTTTCAAGCCCTTGTACATATTCAGGTGTTTTACCTGGGAAGGGTGGGAACAGTTCAGCAGCAGCTGGCCTGGGGCTCAGCTCACGTTTACTCACAGATGCCTCAGCACGGTCCCACAGCTTTGCAATGAGGACGCTCCTTTCATGGGGGGTGGGTTGCTGGCTGTAAGGGAGGTGATTCCCCACCTCTGACCAATTTCAGAATTGTTTACCGCTGGAGCAAGTGCCCTGCTAGGGTTTCCCTCTGTATAACTGGTGGGTTCAGGTTTTTTTTTCTTTTATGGTTCAAGTTAGATTTGATTCCTCTTTTATGTATTTATAGATATAAGCATGGAAATAATTCATTCCTATAAATACATCTGTGTGAAGGGAATAACTTTTTTCTGTTTTATTTTAAAATTTTATTGTTTAAAATTTTGAAATTTAATTTTATTTATTTTTTTTATACAGCAGTTTATTATTAGTTATGTATTTTATGCATATACATGTATACAGGTCAATCCCAATCTCCCAACTCATCCCACCACCACCACCCCATGTCTTCCCACACTTGGTGTCCATACGTTTGTTCTCTACCTCTGTGTCTCTATTTCTTCCGTGCAAACCAGTTCATCTGTACCATTTTTTAGGTTCCACATATATGCATTAATATACAATATTTGTTTTCCTCTTTCTGACTGACTTCATTCTGTATGACAGTCTCTAGATCCATCGATGTCTCTACAAATGACCCAGGTTCATTCCTTTTTATGGCTGAGTAATATTGCATTTTATATATGTACCACATCTCTATCCATTCATCTGTCTGTGGGCATTTAGGTTGCTTGCATTACCTGGCTATTGTAAATAGTGCTGCAATGAACATTGTGGTGAATGTGCCTTTTTGATTTATGGTTTTCTCTGGGTATATGCCCAGAAGTGGGATTGCTGGATCAGATGGTAATTCTATTTCTAGTTTTTGTAAGGAAACTCCATACTGTTCTCCATAGTGACTGTATCAATTTACATCCCCACCAATAGTGGAAGAGGGCTCCTTTTGTCCACACCCTCCCCAGAATTTGTTGTTTGTAGATTTTCTGAGGATGCCGATTCTAACAGTTGTGAGTTGATACCTCATTGTAGTTTTGAATTGCATTTCTCTAATACTTAGTGCTGTTGAGCAGCTTTTCATGTGCGTCTTGGCCATCTCTGTGTCTTCTTTGAAGAAACGTGTCTTTAGATCTTCTGCCCATTTTTGTATTGGGTTGTTTGTTTTTTTAATATTAAGCTGCATGAGCTGTTTATATATATATTGGAGATTAAACCTTTGTCCATTGATTCGTTTGCAACGATTTTGGCCCATTCTGAGGGATGCCTTTTTCCATTCCCGTTTTTTTAACAAAAAAGGAAAGAAAGAAAAAGAAGCAGAACACTAATGTGGGTAAAATATGCCTTTTGAAATGGTCGTTTTGAAATATGGACGTCCTTTGAAATTTTTGGTCGATATGTGACCCCAGGATTTGTTTTCAGGGCAGGTGTCATTTACAGGCCTGCAATGATTTTGAATATCAACTGACCATTAGCGCTGGGTTTAAAGCTGCTGTTGCGTGAAACGGCCACAAGGTGGCAGCAGTTCTCCCTTACCTAATCTGGTTACTAGAGCAACAGAGCCTCAATGGAGGTCGTGTTCTAGATTGGAATTTAGAATGGAATGTGCCAGGAGAAAGCCCCTCAAGTTTGTCTCACTACTTCTTGTTCGTGTTTTTAATTTTTTTTTTATTTTCTATTACAGCAAGTTTGATTACAATGTTTGGCTTGTTGTAGGTGTGGAAGATGTGGTTCTTTTACACATATACAGATGTCTGTTCTTCCTGGGATCCTTTTCCCGTGTACGTTAGGACAGAATGTTGAGTAGTCTTCTCTTGGTATTCCGTAGGTCTTTGGTGATTATATATGTCACCTGTGTTTGATTATGTCTGTTAACCCCGATCGTAATGAAACCAATCCTCACACCTTTCCATTGGTGAACCATAAGTTTGTTTAATGAATCTGTGATTGCCCTTCTCCGTGGAAATATCTGCCCTGGTATCCATTTTTAGGTAACACCTATAAGTGATATGATACGATATGTGTCTTTCAATTTCTGACTTACTCCAAGTCACGTGATTACCTCTAGACACATCTACGGGGCTGCAATGGCATTGTGTCCTTTTTTCCTTGGCTTCTATTCTGCTTTAGCGAGGTCCATTTTCAAAAATGCGATTCCCTGAGGGTTGTGGATTAGCTGACCTGGGCAGCCTTACCCTGCCGGCCGGCCCTCCCCCGGTGTGCCTGGTTGAGGTCAATATAAACAGCGCTCCAGGCAGCAATAGCCCCTGAAGTTGTGCCTGACTCCATATTCTCTGCCCCGTCAGCAGTCTCGGGGCTGTGCTGGTGGGAGGGAGTGAGGGGCCAAGGCTTTGTTGGTGGCCCAGTGTGAGTGGGGCTCTGCTGGCCTTTCTGCAGGAGTTGCCAGGCTGCCACCTGTAAAGAAGAGGATGTGTCACCCATACCTTCCGCTGGAATTTCTCTCCGGACAGAGGAGAGGAAGGAAAAAAGCAGTGGGGGCCAGGACAGGAGGAGTATCTCAGGCAGGGCAATAGAAAGCTTCCAGAAGAGCGCCCAGGGCCAGGACCATCCTGGCTGGCCTGCAGGCACCAAGTTGGCCTGCACGCTGTCGCTGGTGTGGCTCCTCGGCCCTTCCTCTAGGCTTTCAAGCCCTTGTACATATTCAGGTGTTTTACCTGGGAAGGGTGGGAACAGTTCAGCAGCAGCTGGCCTGGGGCTCAGCTCACGTTTACTCACAGATGCCTCAGCACGGTCCCCCAGCTTTGCAATGAGGACGCTCCTTGCATGGGGGGTGGGTTGCTGGCTGTATGGGAGGTGATTCCCCACCTCTGACCAATTTCAGAATTGTTTACCGCTGGAGCAAGTGCCCTGCTAGGGTTTCCCTCTGTATAACTGGTGGGTTCAGGTTTTTTTTTCTTTTATGGTTCAAGTTAGATTTGATTCCTCTTTTATGTATTTATAGATATCAGCATGGAAATAATTCATTCCTATAAATACATCTGTGTGAAGGGAATAACTTTTTTCTGTTTTATTTTAAAATTTTATTTTTTAAAATTTTGAAATTTAATTTTATTTATTTTTTTATACAGCAGGTTATTATTAGTTATGTATTTTATGCATATACATGTATACAGGTCAATCCCAATCTCCCAACTCATCCCACCACCACCACCCCATGGCTTCCCACACTTGGTGTCCATACGTTTGTTCTCTACCTCTGTGTCTCTATTTCTTCCCTGCAAACCAGTTCATCTGTACCATTTTTTAGGTTCCACATATATGCATTAATATACAATATTTGTTTTCCTCTTTCTGACTGACTTCATTCTGTATGACAGTCTCTAGATCCATCGATGTCTCTACAAATGACCCAGGTTCATTCCTTTTTATGGCTGAAAATATTGCATTTTATATATGTACCACATCTCTATCCATTCATCTGTCTGTGGGCATTTAGGTTGCTTGCATTACCTGGCTATTGTAAATAGTGCTGCAATGAACATTGTGGTGAATGTGCCTTTTTGATTTATGGTTTTCTCTGGGTATATGCCCAGAAGTGGGATTGCTGGATCAGATGGTAATTCTATTTCTAGTTTTTTTAAGGAAACTCCATACTGTTCTCCATAGTGACTGTATCAATTTACATCCCCACCAATAGTGGAAGAGGGCTCCTTTTGTCCACACCCTCCCCAGAATTTGTTGTTTGTAGATTTTCTGAGGATGCCGATTCTAACAGTTGTGAGTTGATACCTCATTGTAGTTTTGAATTGCATTTCTCTAATACTTAGTGCTGTTGAGCAGCTTTTCATGTGCGTCTTGGCCATCTCTGTGTCTTCTTTGAAGAAACGTCTCTTTAGATCTTCTGCCCATTTTTGTATTGGGTTGTTTGTTTTTTTAATATTAAGCTGCATGAGCTCTTTATATATATATTGGAGATTAAACCTTTGTCCATTGATTCGTTTGCAACGATTTTCGCCCATTCTGAGGGATGCCTTTTTCCATTCCCGTTTTTTTAACAAAAAAGGAAAGAAAGAAAAAGAAGCAGAACACTAATGTGGGTAAAATATGCCTTTTGAAATGGTCATTTTGAAATATGGACGTCCTTTGAATTTTTTGGTCGATATGTGACCCCAGGATTTGTTTTCAGGGCAGGTGTCATTTACAGGCCTGCAATGATTTTGAATATCAACTGACCCTTAGCGCTGGGATTAAAGCTGCTGTTGCGTGAAACGGCCACAAGGTGGCAGCAGTTCTCCCTTACCTAATCTGGTTACTAGAGCAACAGAGCCTCAATGGAGGTCGTGTTCTAGATTGGAATTTAGAATGGAATGTGCCAGGAGAAAGCCCCTCAAGTTTGTCTCACTACTTCTTGTTCGTGTTTTTAATTTTTTTTTTTATTTTCTATTACAGCAAGTTTGATTACAATGTTTGGCTTGTTGTAGGTGTGGAAGATGTGGTTCTTTTACACATATACAGATGTCTGTTCTTCCTGGGATCCTTTTCCCATGTACGTTAGGACAGAATGTTGAGTAGTCTTCTCTTGGTATTCCGTAGGTCTTTGGTGATTATATATGTCACCTGTGTTTGATTATGTCTGCTAACCCCGATATCGTAATGAAACCAATCCTCACACCTTTCCATTGGTGAACCATAAGTTTGTTTAATGAATCTGTGATTGCCCTTCTCCGTGGAAATATCTGCCCTGGTATCCATTTTTAGGTAACACCTATAAGTGATATGATACGATATGTGTCTTTCACTTTCTGACTTACTCCAAGTCACGTGATTACCTCTAGACACATCTACGGGGCTGCAATGGCATTGTGTCCTTTTTTCCTTGGCTTCTATTCTGCTTTAGCGAGGTCCATTTTCAACAATGTGATTCCCTGAGGGTTGTGGATTAGCTGACCTGGGCAGCCTTACCCTGCCGGCCAGCCCTCCCCAGGGGTGCCTGGTTGAGGTCAATATAAACAGCCCTCCAGGCAGCAATAGCCCCTGAATTTGTGCCTGACTCCATATTCTCTGCCCCGTCAGCAGTCTCGGGGCTGTGCTGGTGGGAGGGAGTGAGGGGCCAAGGCTTTGTTGGTGGCCCGGTGTGAGTGGGGCTCTGCTGGCCATTCTGCAGGAGTTGCCAGGCTGCCACCTGTAAAGAAGAGGATGTGTCACCCATACCTTCCGATGGAATTTCTCTCCGGACAGAGGTGAGGAAGGAAAAAAGCAGTGGGGGCCGGGACAGGAGGGGTATCTCAGGCAGGGCAATAGAAAGCTTCCAGAACAGCGCCTGGGGCCAGGACCATCCTGGCTGGCCTGCAGGCACCAAGTGGGCCTGCGTGCTGTCGCTGGTGTGGCTCCAGGGCCCTTCCTCTAGGCTTTCAAGCCCTTGTACATATTCAGGTGTTTTACCTGGGAAGGGTGGGAACAGTTCAGCAGCAGCTGGCCTGGGGCTCAGCTCACGTTTACTCACAGATGCCTCAGCACGGTCCCCCAGCTTTGCAATGAGGACGCTCCTTGCATGGGGGGTGGGTTGCTGGCTGTATGGGAGGTGATTCCCCATCTCTGACCAATTTCAGAATTGTTTATCGCTGGAGCAAGTGCCCTGCTAGGGTTTCCCTCTGTATAACTGGTGGGTTCAGGTTTTTTTTTCTTTTATGGTTCAAGTTAGATTTGATTCCTCTTTTATGTATTTATAGATATCAGCATGGAAATAATTCATTCCTATAAATACATCTGTGTGAAGGGAATAACTTTTTTCTGTTTTATTTTAAATTTTTATTTTTTTAAATTTTGAAATTTAATTTTATTTATTTTTTTATACAGCAGGTTATTATTAGTTATGTATTTTATGCATATACATGTATACAGGTCAATCCCAATCTCCCAACTCATCCCACCACCACCACCCCATGGCTTCCCACACTTGGTGTCCATACGTTTGTTCTCTACCTCTGTGTCTCTATTTCTTCCCTGCAAACCAGTTCATCTGTACCATTTTTATGTTCCACATATATGCATTAATATACAATATTTGTTTTCCTCTTTCTGACTGACTTCATTCGGTATGACAGTCTCTAGATCCATCGATGTCTCTACAAATGACCCAGTTTCATTCCTTTTTATGGCTGAGTAATATTGCATTTTATATATGTACCACATCTCTATCCATTCATCTGTCTGTGGGCATTTAGGTTGCTTGCATTACCTGGCTATTGTAAATAGTGCTGCAATGAACATTGTGGTGAATGTGCCTTTTTGATTTATGGTTTTCTCTGGGTATATGCCCAGAAGTGGGATTGCTGGATCAGATGGTAATTCTATTTCTAGTTTTTGTAAGGAAACTCCATACTGTTCTCCATAGTGACTGTATCAATTTACATCCCCACCAATAGTGGAAGAGGGCTCCTTTTGTCCACACCCTCCCCAGAATTTGTTGTTTGTAGATTTTCTGAGGATGCCGATTCTAACAGGTGTGAGGTGATACCTCATTGTAGTTTTGATTTGCATTTCTCTAATACTTAGTGCTGTTGAGCAGCTTTTCATGTGCGTCTTGGCCATCTCTGTGTCTTCTTTGAAGAAACGTCTCTTTAGATCTTCTGCCCATTTTTGTATTGGGTTGTTTGTTTTTTTAATATTAAGCTGCATGAGCTGTTTATATATATATTGGAGATTAAACCTTTGTCCATTGATTCGTTTGCAATGATTTTCTCCCATTCTGAGGGATGCCTTTTTCCATTCCCGTTTTTTTAACAAAACAGGAAAGAAAGAAAAAGAAGCAGAACACTAATGTGGGTAAAATATGCCTTTTGAAATGGTCGTTTTGAAATATGGACGTCCTTTGAATTTTTTGGTCGATATGTGACCCCAGGATTTCTTTTCAGGGCAGGTGTCATTTACAGGCCTGCAATGATTTTGAATATCAACTGACCCTTAGCGCTGGGATTAAAGCTGCTGTTGCGTGAAACGGCCACAAGGTGGCAGCAGTTCTCCCTTACCTAATCTGGTTACTAGAGCAACAGAGCCTCAATGGAGGTCGTGTTCTAGATTGGAATTTAGAATGGGATGTGCCAGGAGAAAGCCCCTCAAGTTTGTCTCACTACTTCTTGTTCGTGTTTATAATTTTTTTTTAATTTTCTATTACAGCAAGTTTGATTACAATGTTTGGCTTGTTGTAGGTGTGGAAGATGTGGTTCTTTTACACATATACAGATGTCTGTTCTTCCTGGGATCCTTTTCCCATGTACGTTAGGACAGAATGTTGAGTAGTCTTCTCTTGGTATTCCGTAGGTCTTTGGTGATTATATATGTCACCTGTGTTTGATTATGTCTGTTAACCCCAATATCGTAATGAAACCAATCCTCACACCTTTCCATTGGTGAACCATAAGTTTGTTTAATGAATCTGTGATTGCCCTTCTCCGTGGAAATATCTGCCCTGGTATCCATTTTTAGGTAACACCTATAAGTGATATGATACGATATGTGTCTTTCACTTTCTGACTTACTCCAAGTCACGTGATTACCTCTAGACTCATCTACGGGGCTGCAAATGGCATTGTGTCCTTTTTTTCCTTGGCTTCTATTCTGCCTTAGCGAGGTCCATTTTCAACAATGTGATTCCCTGAGGGTTGTGGATTAGCTGACCTGGGCAGCCTTACCCTGCCGTCCGGCCCTCCCCAGGTGTGCCTGGTTGAGGTCAATATAAACAGCGCTCCAGGCAGCAATAGCCCCTGAAGTTGTGCCTGACTCCATATTCTCTTCCCCGTCAGCAGTCTCGGGGCTGTGCTGGTGGGAGGGAGTGAGGGGCCAAGGCTTTGTTGGTGGCCCGGTGTGAGTGGGGCTCTGCTGGCCTTTCTGCAGGAGTTGCCAGGCTGCCACCTGTAAAGAAGAGGATGTGTCACCCATACCTTCTGATGGAATTTCTCTCCAGACAGGGGTGAGGAAGGAAAAAAGCAGTGGGGGCCGGGACAGGAGGTGTATCACAGGCAGGGCAATAGAAAGCTTCCAGAACAGCGCCCGGGGCCAGGACCATCCTGGCTGGCCTGCAGGCACCATGTTGGCCTGCGTGCTGTCGCTGGGGTGGCTCCAGGGACCTTCCTCTAGGCTTTCAAGCCCTTGTACATATTCAGGTGTTTTACCTGGGAAGGGTGGGAACAGTTCAGCAGCAGCTGGCCTGGGGCTCAGCTCACGTTTACTCACAGATGCCTCAGCACGGTCCCCCAGCTTTGCAATGAGGACGCTCCTTGCATGGGGGGTGGGTTGCTGGCTGTATGGGAGGTGATTCCCCACCTCTGACCAATTTTAGAATTGTTTACCGCTGGAGCAAGTGCCCTGATAGGGTTTCCCTCTGTATAACTGGTGGGTTCAGGTTTTTTTTTCTTTTATGGTTCAAGTTAGATTTGATTCCTCTTTTATGTATTTATAGATATCAGCATGGAAATAATTCATTCCTATAAATACATCTGTGTGAAGGGAATAACTTTTTTCTGTTTTATTTTAAAATTTTATTTTTTAAAATTTTGAAATTTAATTTTATTTATTTTTTTATACAGCAGGTTATTATTAGTTATGTATTTTATGCATATACATGTATACAGGTCAATCCCAATCTCCCAACTCATCCCACCACCACCACCCCATGTCTTCCCACACTTGGTGTCCATACGTTTGTTCTCTACCTCTGTGTCTCTATTTCTTCCCTGCAAACCAGTTCATCTGTACTATTTTTTAATTTCCACATATATGCATTAATATACAATATTTGTTTTCCTCTTTCTGACTGACTTCATTCTGTATGACAGTCTCTAGATCCATCGATGTCTCTACAAATGACCCAGTTTCATTCCTTTTTATTGCTGAGTAATATTGCATTTTATATATGTACCACATCTTTATCCATTCATCTGTCTGTGGGCATTTAGGTTGCTTGCATTACCTGGCTATTGTAAATAGTGCTGCAATGAACATTGTGGTGAATGTGCCTTTTTGATTTATGGTTTTCTCTGGGTATATGCCCAGAAGTGGGATTGCTGGATCAGATGGTAATTCTATTTCTAGTTTTTGTAAGGAAACTCCATACTGTTCTCCATAGTGACTGTATCAATTTACATCCCCACCAATAGTGGAAGAGGGCTCCTTTTGTCCACACCCTCCCCAGAATTTGTTGTTTGTAGATTTTCTGAGGATGCCGATTCTAACAGGTGTGAGGTGATACCTCATTGTAGTTTTGATTTGCATTTCTCTAATACTTAGTGCTGTTGAGCAGCTTTTCATGTGCGTCTTGGCCATCTCTGTGTCTTCTTTGAAGAAACGTCTCTTTAGATCTTCTGCCCATTTTTGTATTGGGTTGTTTGTTTTTTAATATTAAGCTGCATGAGCTGTTTATATATATATTGGAGATTAAACCTTTGTCCATTGATTCGTTTGCAACGATTTTCGCCCATTCTGAGGGATGCCTTTTTCCATTCCCATTTTTTTAACAAAACAGGAAAGAAAGAAAAAGAAGCAGAACACTAATGTGGGTAAAATATGCCTTTTGAAATGGTCGTTTTGAAATATGGACGTCCTTTGAATTTTTTGGTCGATATGTGACCCCAGGATTTCTTTTCAGGGCAGGTGTCATTTACAGGCCTGCAATGATTTTGAATATCAACTGACCCTTAGCGCTGGGATTAAAGCTGCTGTTGCGTGAAACGGCCACAAGGTGGCAGCAGTTCTCCCTTACCTAATCTGGTTACTAGAGCAACAGAGCCTCAATGGAGGTCGTGTTCTAGATTGGAATTTAGAATGGGATGTGCCAGGAGAAAGCCCCTCAAGTTTGTCTCACTACTTCTTGTTCGTGTTTTTAATTTTTTTTTAATTTTCTATTACAGCAAGTTTGATTACAATGTTTGGCTTGTTGTAGGTGTGGAAGATGTGGTTCTTTTACACATATACAGATGTCTGTTCTTCCTGGGATCCTTTTCCCATGTACGTTAGGACAGAATGTTGAGTAGTCTTCTCTTGGTATTCCGTAGGTCTTTGGTGATTATATATGTCACCTGTGTTTGATTATGTCTGTTAACCCCGATATCGTAATGAAACCAATCCTCACACCTTTCCATTGGTGAACCATAAGTTTGTTTAATGAATCTGTGATTGCCCTTCTCCGTGGAAATATCTGCCCTGGTATCTATTTTTAGGTAACACCTATAAGTGATATGATACGATATGTGTCTTTCACTTTCTGACTTACTCCAAGTCACGTGATTACCTCTAGACTCATCTACGGGGCTGCAAATGGCATTGTGTCCTTTTTTTCCTTGGCTTCTATTCTGCCTTAGCGAGGTCCATTTTCAACAATGTGATTCCCTGAGGGTTGTGGATTAGCTGACCTGGGCAGCCTTACCCTGCCGTCCGGCCCTCCCCAGGTGTGCCTGGTTGAGGTCAATATAAACAGCGCTCCAGGCAGCAATAGCCCCTGAAGTTGTGCCTGACTCCATATTCTCTGCCCCGTCAGCAGTCTCGGGGCTGTGCTGGTGGGAGGGAGTGAGGGGCCAAGGCTTTGTTGCTGGCCCGGTGTGAGTGGGGCTCTGCTGGCCTTTCTGCAGGAGTTGCCAGGCTGCCACCTGTAAAGAAGAGGATGTGTCACCCATACCTTCTGATGGAATTTCTCTCCGGACAGGGGTGAGGAAGGAAAAAAGCAGTGGGGGCCGGGACAGGAGGTGTATCACAGGCAGGGCAATAGAAAGCTTCCAGAACAGCGCCCGGGGCCAGGACCATCCTGGCTGGCCTGCAGGCACCATGTTGGCCTGCGTGCTGTCGCTGGGGTGGCTCCAGGGACCTTCCTCTAGGCTTTCAAGCCCTTGTACATATTCAGGTGTTTTACCTGGGAAGGGTGGGAACAGTTCAGCAGCAGCTGGCCTGGGGCTCAGCTCACGTTTACTCACAGATGCCTCAGCACGGTCCCCCAGCTTTGCAATGAGGACGCTCCTTGCATGGGGGGTGGGTTGCTGGCTGTATGGGAGGTGATTCCCCACCTCTGACCAATTTTAGAATTGTTTACCGCTGGAGCAAGTGCCCTGATAGGGTTTCCCTCTGTATAACTGGTGGGTTCAGGTTTTTTTTTCTTTTATGGTTCAAGTTAGATTTGATTCCTCTTTTATGTATTTATAGATATCAGCATGGAAATAATTCATTCCTATAAATACATCTGTGTGAAGGGAATAACTTTTTTCTGTTTTATTTTAAAATTTTATTTTTTTAAATTTTGAAATTTAATTTTATTTATTTTTTTATACAGCAGGTTATTATTAGTTATGTATTTTATGCATATACATGTATACAGGTCAATCCCAATCTCCCAACTCATCCCACCACCACCACCCCATGTCTTCCCACACTTGGTGTCCATACGTTTGTTCTCTACCTCTGTGTCTCTATTTCTTCCCTGCAAACCAGTTCATCTGTACTATTTTTTAATTTCCACATATATGCATTAATATACAATATTTGTTTTCCTCTTTCTGACTGACTTCATTCTGTATGACAGTCTCTAGATCCATCGATGTCTCTACAAATGACCCAGTTTCATTCCTTTTTATTGCTGAGTAATATTGCATTTTATATATGTACCACATCTTTATCCATTCATCTGTCTGTGGGCATTTAGGTTGCTTGCATTACCTGGCTATTGTAAATAGTGCTGCAATGAACATTGTGGTGAATGTGCCTTTTTGATTTATGGTTTTCTCTGGGTATATGCCCAGAAGTGGGATTGCTGGATCAGATGGTAATTCTATTTCTAGTTTTTTTAAGGAAACTCCATACTGTTCTCCATAGTGACTGTATCAATTTACATCCCCACCAATAGTGGAAGAGGGCTCCTTTTGTCCACACCCTCCCCAGAATTTGTTGTTTGTAGATTTTCTGAGGATGCCGATTCTAACAGGTGTGAGGTGATACCTCATTGTAGTTTTGATTTGCATTTCTCTAATACTTAGTGCTGTTGAGCAGCTTTTCATGTGCGTCTTGGCCATCTCTGTGTCTTCTTTGAAGAAACGTCTCTTTAGATCTTCTGTCCATTTTTGTATTGGGTTGTTTGTTTTTTAATATTAAGCTGCATGAGCTGTTTATATATATATTGGAGATTAAACCTTTGTCCATTGATTCGTTTGCAACGATTTTCGCCCATTCTGAGGGATGCCTTTTTCCATTCCCATTTTTTTAACAAAACAGGAAAGAAAGAAAAAGAAGCAGAACACTAATGTGGGTAAAATATGCCTTTTGAAATGGTCGTTTTGAAATATGGACGTCCTTTAAATTTTTTGGTCGATATGTGACCCCAGGATTTCTTTTCAGGGCAGGTGTCATTTACAGGCCTGCAATGATTTTGAATATCAACTGACCCTTAGCGCTGGGATTAAAGCTGCTGTTGCGTGAAACGGCCACAAGGTGGCAGCAGTTCTCCCTTACCTAATCTGGTTACTAGAGCAACAGAGCCTCAATGGAGGTCGTGTTCTAGATTGGAATTTAGAATGGGATGTGCCAGGAGAAAGCCCCTCAAGTTTGTCTCACTACTTCTTGTTCGTGTTTTTAATTTTTTTTTAATTTTCTATTACAGCAAGTTTGATTACAATGTTTGGCTTGTTGTAGGTGTGGAAGATGTGGTTCTTTTACACATATACAGATGTCTGTTCTTCCTGGGATCCTTTTCCCATGTACGTTAGGACAGAATGTTGAGTAGTCTTCTCTTGGTATTCCGTAGGTCTTTGGTGATTATATATGTCACCTGTGTTTGATTATGTCTGTTAACCCCGATATCGTAATGAAACCAATCCTCACACCTTTCCATTGGTGAACCATAAGTTTGTTTAATGAATCTGTGATTGCCCTTCTCCGTGGAAATATCTGCCCTGGTATCCATTTTTAGGTAACACCTATAAGTGATATGATACGATATGTGTCTTTCACTTTCTGACTTACTCCAAGTCACGTGATTACCTCTAGACTCATCTACGGGGCTGCAAATGGCATTGTGTCCTTTTTTTCCTTGGCTTCTATTCTGCCTTAGCGAGGTCCATTTTCAACAATGTGATTCCCTGAGGGTTGTGGATTAGCTGACCTGGGCAGCCTTACCCTGCCGGCCGGCCCTCCCCAGGTGTGCCTGGTTGAGGTCAATATAAACAGGGCTCCAGGCAGCAATAGCCCCTGAAGTTGTGCCTGACTCCATATTCTCTGCCCCGTCAGCAGTCTCGGGGCTGTGCTGGTGGGAGGGAGTGAGGGGCCAAGGCTTTGTTGGTGGCCCGGTGTGAGTGGGGCTCTGCTGGCCTTTCTGCAGGAGTTGCCAGGCTGCCACCTGTAAAGAAGAGGATGTGTCACCCATACCTTCTGATGGAATTTCTCTCCGGACAGAGGTGAGGAAGGAAAAAAGCAGTGGGGGCCGGGACAGGAAGTGTATCTCAGGCAGGGCAATAGAAAGCTTCCAGAAGAGCGCCCGGGGCCAGGACCATCCTGGCTGGCCTGCAGGCACCAAGTTGGCCTGCGTGCTGTCGCTGGGGTGGCTCCAGGGCCCTTCCTCTAGGCTTTCAAGCCCTTGTACATATTCAGGTGTTTTACCTGGGAAGGGTGGGAACAGTTCAGCAGCAGCTGGCCTGGGGCTCAGCTCACGTTTACTCACAAATGCCTCAGCACGGTTCCCCAGCTTTGCAATGAGGACGCTCCTTTCAAGGGGGTTGGGTTGCTGGCTGTATGATAGGTGATTCCCAACCTCTGACCAATTTCAGAATTGTTTACCGCTGGAGCAAGTGCCCTGCTAGGGTTTCCCTCTGTATAACTGGTGGGTTCAGGTTTTTTTTTCTTTTATGGTTCAAGTTAGATTTGATTCCTCTTTTATGTATTTATAGATATCAGCATGGAAATAATTCATTCCTATAAATACATCTGTGTGAAGTGAATAACTTTTTTCTGTTTTATTTTAAAATTTTATTTTTTTAAATTTTGAAATTTAATTTTATTTATTTTATTATACAGCAGGTTATTATTAGTTATGTATTTTATGCATATACATGTATACAGGTCAATCCCAATCTCCCAACTCATCCCACCACCACCACCCCATGGCTTCCCACACTTGGTGTCCATACGTTTGTTCTCTACCTCTGTGTCTCTATTTCTTCCCTGCAAACCAGTTCATCTGTACCATTTTTTAGGTTCTACATATATGCATTAATATACAATATTTGTTTTCCTCTTTCTGACTGACTTCATTCGGTATGACAGTCTCTAGATCCATCGATGTCTCTACAAATGACCCAGTTTCATTCCTTTTTATGGCTGAGTAATATTGCATTTTATATATGTATCACATCTTTATCCATTCATCTGTCTGTGGGCATTTAGGTTGCTTGCATTACCTGGCTATTGTAAATAGTGCTGCAATGAACATTGTGGTGAATGTGCCTTTTTGATTTATGGTTTTCTCTGGGTATATGCCCAGAAGTGGGATTGCTGGATCAGATGGTAATTCTATTTCTAGTTTTTGTAAGGAAACTCCATACTGTTCTCCATAGTGACTGTATCAATTTACATCCCCACCAATAGTGGAAGAGGGCTCCTTTTGTCCACACCCTCCCCAGAATTTGTTGTTTGTAGATTTTCTGAGGATGCCGATTCTAACAGGTGTGAGGTGATACCTCATTGTAGTTTTGATTTGCATTTCTCTAATACTTAGTGCTGTTGAGCAGCTTTTCATGTGCATCTTGGCCATCTCTGTGTCTTCTTTGAAGAAACGTCTCTTTAGATCTTCTGCCCATTTTTGTATTGGGTTGTTTGTTTTTTTAATATTAAGCTGCATGAGCTGTTTATATATATTTTGGAGATTAAACCTTTGTCCATTGATTCGTTTGCAACGATTTTCGCCCATTCTGAGGGATGCCTTTTTCCATTCCCGTTTTTTTAACAAAACAGGAAAGAAAGAAAAAGAAGCAGAACACTAATGTGGGTAAATTATGCCTTTTGAAATGGTCGTTTTGAAATATGGACGTCCTTTGAATTTTTTGGTCGATATGTGACCCCAGGATTTCTTTTCAGGGCAGGTGTCATTTACAGGCCTGCAATGATTTTGAATATCAACTGACCCTTAGCGCTGGGATTAAAGCTGCTGTTGCGTGAAACGGCCACAAGGTGGCAGCAGTTCTCCCTTACCTAATCTGGTTACTAGAGCAACAGAGCCTCAATGGAGGTCGTGTTCTAGATTGGAATTTAGAATGGGATGTGCCAGGAGAAAGCCCCTCAAGTTTGTCTCACAACTTCTTGTTCGTGTTTTTAATTTTTTTTAATTTTCTATTACAGCAAGTTTGATTACAATGTTTGGCTTGTTGTAGGTGTGGAAGATGTGGTTCTTTTACACATATACAGATGTCTGTTCTTCCTGGGATCCTTTTCCCATGTACGTTAGGACAGAATGTTGAGTAGTCTTCTCTTGGTATTCCGTAGGTCTTTGGTGATTATATATGTCACCTGTGTTTGATTATGTCTGTTAACCCCGATATCGTAATGAAACCAATCCTCACACCTTTCCATTGGTGAACCATAAGTTTGTGTAATGAATCTGTGATTGCCCTTCTCCGTGGAAATATCTGCCCTGGTATCCATTTTTAGGTAACACCTATAAGTGATATGATACGATATGTGTCTTTCACTTTCTGACTTACTCCAAGTCAGGTGATTACCTCTAGACTCATCTACGGGGCTGCAAATTGCATTGTGTCCTTTTTTTCCTTGGCTTCTATTCTGCCTTAGCGAGGTCCAATTTCAACAATGTGATTCCCTGAGGGTTGTGGATTAGCTGACCTGGGCAGCCTTACCCTGCCGGCCAGCCCTCTCCAGGTGTGCCTGGTTGAGGTCAATATAAACAGCGTCCAGGCAGCAATAGCCCCTGAAGTTGTGCCTGACTCCATATTCTCTGCCCCGTCAGCAGTCTCGGGGCTGTGCTGGTGGGAGGGAGTGAGGGGCCAAGACTTTGTTGGTGGCCCGGTGTGAGTGGGGCTCTGCTGGCCTTTCTGCAGGAGTTGCCAGGCTGCCACCTGTAAAGAAGAGGATGTGTCACCCATACCTTCTGATGGAATTTCTCTCCGGACAGAGGTGAGGAAGGAAAAAAGCAGTGGGGGCCGGGACAGGAAGGGTATCTCAGGCAGGGCAATAGAAAGCTTCCAGAAGAGCGCCCGGGGCCAGGACCATCCTGGCTGGCCTGCAGGCACCAAGTTGGCCTGCGTGCTGTCGCTGGGGTGGCTCCAGGGCCCTTCCTCTAGGCTTTCAAGCCCTTGTACATATTCAGGTGTTTTACCTGGGACGGGTGGGAACAGTTCAGCAGCAGCTGGCCTGGGGCTCAGCTCACGTTTACTCACAAATGCCTCAGCACGGTCCACCAGCTTTGCAATGAGGACGCTCCTTGCATGGGGGGTGGGTTGCTGGCTGTATGGGAGGTGATTCCCCACCTCTGACCAATTTCAGAATTGTTTACCGCTGGAGCAAGTGCCCTGCTAGGGTTTCCCTCTGTATAACTGGTGGGTTCAGGTTTTTTTTTCTTTTATGGTTCAAGTTAGATTTGATTCCTCTTTTATGTATTTATAGATATCAGCATGGAAATAATTCATTCCTATAAATACATCTGTGTGAAGGGAATAACTTTTTTCTGTTTTATTTTAAAATTTTATTTTTTTAAATTTTGAAATTTAATTTTATTTATTTTTTTATACAGCAGGTTATTATTAGTTATGTATTTTATGCATATACATGTATACAGGTCAATCCCAATCTCCCAACTCATCCCACCACCACCACCCCATGGCTTCCCACACTTGGTGTCCATACGTTTGTTCTCTACCTCTGTGTCTGTATTTCTTCCCTGCAAACCAGTTCATCTGTACCATTTTTTAGGTTCCACATATATGCATTAATATACAATATTTGTTTTCCTCTTTCTGACTGACTTCATTCGGTATGCAGTCTCTAGATCCATCGATGTCTCTACAAATGACCCAGTTTCATTCCTTTTTATGGCTGAGTAATATTGCATTTTATATATGTATCACATCTTTATCCATTCATCTGTCTGTGGGCATTTAGGTTGCTTGCATTACCTGGCTATTGTAAATAGTGCTGCAATGAACATTGTGGTGAATGTGCCTTTTTGATTTATGGTTTTCTCTGGGTATATGCCCAGAAGTGGGATTGCTGGATCAGATGGTAATTCTATTTCTAGTTTTTGTAAGGAAACTCCATACTGTTCTCCATAGTGACTGTATCAATTTACATCCCCACCAATAGTGGAAGAGGGCTCCTTTTGTCCACACCCTCCCCAGAATTTGTTGTTTGTAGATTTTCTGAGGATGCCGATTCTAACAGGTGTGAGGTGATACCTCATTGTAGTTTTGATTTGCATTTCTCTAATACTTAGTGCTGTTGAGCAGCTTTTCATGTGCGTCTTGGCCATCTCTGTGTCTTCTTTGAAGAAACGTCTCTTTAGATCTTCTGCCCATTTTTGTATTGGGTTGTTTGTTTTTTTAATATTAAGCTGCATGAGCTGTTTATATATATATTGGAGATTAAACCTTTGTCCATTGATTCGTTTGCAACGATTTTCGCCCATTCTGAGGGATGCCTTTTTCCATTCCCGTTTTTTTAACAAAACAGGAAAGAAAGAAAAAGAAGCAGAACACTAATGTGGGTAAAATATGCCTTTTGAAATGGTCGTTTTGAAATATGGACGTCCTTTGAATTTTTTGGTCGATATGTGACCCCAGGATTTCTTTTCAGGGCAGGTGTCATTTACAGGCCTGCAATGATTTTGAATATCAACTGACCCTTAGCGCTGGGATTAAAGCTGCTGTTGCGTGAAATGGCCACAAGGTGGCAGCAGTTCTCCCTTACCTAATCTGGTTACTAGAGCAACAGAGCCTCAATGGAGGTCGTGTTCTAGATTGGAATTTAGAATGGGATGTGCCAGGAGAAAGCCCCTCAAGTTTGTCTCACTACTTCTTGTTCGTGCTTTTAATTTTTTTTTTAATTTTCTATTACAGCAAGTCTGATTACAATGTTTGGCTTGTTGTAGGTGTGGAAGATGTGGTTCTTTTACACATATACAGATGTCTGTTCTTCCTGGGATCCTTTTCCCATGTACGTTAGGACAGAATGTTGAGTAGTCTTCTCTTGGTATTCCGTAGGTCTTTGGTGATTATATATGTCACCTGTGTTTGATTATGTCTGTTAACCCCGATATCATAATGAAACCAATCCTCACACCTTTCCATTGGTGAACCATAAGTTTGTTTAATGAATCTGTGATTGCCCTTCTCCGTGGAAATATCTGCCCTGGTATCCATTTTTAGGTAACACCTATAAGTGATATGATACGATATGTGTCTTTCACTATCTGACTTACTCCAAGTCACGTGATTACCTCTAGACTCATCAACGGGGCTGCAAATGGCATTGTGTCCTTTTTTTCCTTGGCTTCTATTCTGCCTTAGCGAGGTCCATTTTCAACAATGTGATTCCCTGAGGGTTGTGGATTAGCTGACCTGGGCAGCCTTACCCTGCCGGCTGGCCCTCTCCATGTGTGCCTGTTTGAGGTCAATATAAACAGCGCTCCAGGCAGCAATAGCCCCTGAAGTTGTGCCTGACTCCATATTCTCTGCCCCGTCTGCAGTCTCGGGGCTGTGCTGGTGGGAGGGAGTGAGGGGCCAAGGCTTTGTTGGTGGCCCGGTGTGAGTGGGGCTCTGCTGGCCTTTCTGCAGGAGTTGCCAGGCTGCCACCTGTAAAGAAGAGGATGTGTCACCCATACCTTCTGATGGAATTTCTCTCCGGACAGAGGTGAGGAAGGAAAAAAGCAGTGGGGGCCGGGACAGGAAGGGTATCTCAGGCAGGGCAATAGAAAGCTTCCAGAAGAGCGCCCGGGGCCAGGACCATCCTGGCTGGCCTGCAGGCACCAAGTTGGCCTGCGTGCTGTCGCTGGTGTGGCTCCAGAGCCCTTCCTCTAGGCTTTCAAGCCCTTGTACATATTCAGGTGTTTTACCTGGGAAGGGTGGGAACAGTTCAGCAGCAGCTGGCCTGGGGCTCAGCTCATGTTTACTCACAGATGCCTCAGCACGGTCCCCCAGCTTTGCAATGAGGACGCTCCTTGCATGGGGGGTGGGTTGCTGGCTGTATGGGAGGTGATTCCCCACCTCTGACCAATTTCAGAATTGTTTACCGCTGGAGCAAGTGCCCTGATAGGGTTTCCCTCTGTATAACTGGTGGGTTCAGGTTTTTTTTTCTTTTATGGTTCAAGTTAGATTTGATTCCTCTTTTATGTATTTATAGATATCAGCATGGAAATAATTCATTCCTATAAATACATCTGTGTGAAGGGAATAACTTTTTTCTGTTTTATTTTAAAATTTTGTTTTAAAATTTTGAAATTTAATTTTATTTATTTTTTTATACAGCAGGTTATTATTAGTTATGTATTTTATGCATATACATGTATACAGGTCAATCCCAATCTCCCAACTCATCCCACCACCACCACCCCATGGCTTCCCACACTTAGTGCCCATACGTTTGTTCTCTACCTCTGTGTCTCTATTTCTTCCCTGCAAACCAGTTCATCTGTACCATTTTTTATGTTCCACATATATGCATTAATATACAATATTTGTTTTCCTCTTTCTGACTGACTTCATTCTGTATGACAGTCTCTAGATCCATCGATGTCTCTACAAATGACCCAGTTTCATTCCTTTTTATGGCTGAGTAATATTGCATTTTATATATGTACCACATCTTTATCCATTCATCTGTCTGTGGGCATTTAGGTTGCTTGCATTACCTGGCTATTGTAAATAGTGCTGCAATGAACATTGTGGTGAATGTGCCTTTTTGATTTATGGTTTTCTCTGGGTATATGCCCA
Source organism: Mesoplodon densirostris (assembly GCF_025265405.1). Classification (NCBI taxonomy): domain Eukaryota; kingdom Metazoa; phylum Chordata; class Mammalia; order Artiodactyla; family Ziphiidae; genus Mesoplodon; species Mesoplodon densirostris. The sequence continues at coordinate 51,287,589 of NC_082670.1, forward strand.
GAAGTGGGATTGCTGGATCAGATGGTAATTCTATTTCTAGTTTTTGTAAGGAAACTCCATACTGTTCTCCATAGTGACTGTATCAATTTACATCCCCACCAATAGTGGAAGAGGGCTCCTTTTGTCCACACCCTCCCCAGAATTTGTTGTTTGTAGATTTTCTGAGGATGCCGATTCTAACAGGTGTGAGGTGATACCTCATTGTAGTTTTGATTTGCATTTCTCAGATACTTAGTGCTGTTGAGCAGCTTTTCAAGTGCGTCTTGGCCATCTCTGTGTCTTCTTTGAAGAAACGTGTCTTTAGATCATCTGCCCATTTTTGTATTGGGTTGTTTGTTTTTTTTTTAATATTAAGCTGCATGAGCTGTTTATATATATATTGGAGATTAAACCTTGTCCATTGATTCGTTTGCAACGATTTTCGCCCATTCTGAGGGATGCCTTTTTCCATTCCTGTTTTTTTAACAAAAAAGGAAAGAAAGAAAAAGAAGCAGAACACTAATATCGGTAAAATATGCCTTTTGAAATGGTCGTTTTGAAATATGGATGTCCTTTGAATTTTTTGGTCGATATGTGACCCCATGATTTGTTTTCAGGGCAGGTGTCATTTACAGGCCTGCAATGATATTGAATATCAACTGACCATTAGCTCTGGGATTAAAGCTGCTGTTGCGTGAAACGGCCACAAGGTGGCAGCAGTTCTCCCTTACCTAATCTGGTTACTAGAGCAACAGAGCCTCAATGGAGGTCGTGTTCTAGATTGGAATTTAGAATGGAATGTGCCAGGAGTAAGCCCCTCATGTTTGTCTCACTACTTCTTGTTCGTGTTTTTAATTTTTTGTTATTTTCTATTACAGCAAGTTTGATTACAATGTTTGGCTTCTTGTAGGTGTGGAAGATGTGGTTCTTTTACACATATACAGATGTCTGTTCTTCCTGGGATCCTTTTCCCGTGTACGTTAGGACAGAATGTTGAGTAGTCTTCTCTTGGTATTCCGTAGGTCTTTGGTGATTATATATGTCACCTGTGTTTGATTATGTCTGTTAACCCCGATATCGTAATGAAACCAATCCTCACACCTTTCCATTGGTGAACCATAAGTTTGTTTAATGAATCTGTGATTGCCCTTCTCCATGGAAATATCTGCCCTGGTATCCATTTTTAGGTAACACCTATAAGTGATATGATACGATATGTGTCTTTCACTTTCTGACTTACGCCAAGTCAGGTGATTACCTCTAGACTCATCTACGGGGCTGCAAATGGCATTGTGTCCTTTTTTTCCTTGGCTTCTATTCTGCCTTAGCGAGATCCATTTTCAACAATGTGATTCCCTGAGGGTTGTGGATTAGCTGACCTGGGCAGCCTTACCCTGCCGGCCGGCCCTCCCCAGGTGTGCCTGGTTGAGGTCAATATAAACAGTGCTCCAGGCAGCAATAGCCCCTGAAGTTGTGCCTGACTCCATATTCTCTGCCCCGTCAGCAGTCTCGGAGCTGTGCTGGTGGGAGGGAGTGAGGGGCCAAGGCTTTGTTGGTGGCCCGGTGTGAGTGGGTCTTTGCTGGCCTTTCTGCAGGAGTTGCCAGGCTGCCACCTGTAAAGAAGAGGATGTGTCACCCATACCTTCTGATGGAATTTCTCTCCGGACAGAGGTGAGGAAGGAAAAAAGCAGTGGGGGCCGGGACAGGAGGGGTATCTCAGGCTGGCAATAGAAAGCTTTCAGAAGAGCGCCTGGGGCCAGGACCATCCTGGCTGGCCTGCAGACACCAAGTGGGCCTGCGTGCTGTCGCTGGTGTGGCTCCAGGGCTCTTCCTCTAGGCTTTCAAGCCCTTGTACATATTCAGGTGTTTTACCTGGGAAGGGTGGGAACAGTTCAGCAGCAGCTGGCCTGGGGCTCAGCTCACGTTTACTCACAGATGCCTCAGCACGGTCCCCCAGCTTTGCAATGAGGACGCTCCTTGCATGGGGGGTGGGTTGCTGGCTGTATGGGAGGTGATTCCCAACCTCTGACCAATTTCAGAATTGTTTACCGCTGGAGCAAGTGCCCTGCTAGGGTTTCCCTCTGTATAACTGGTGGGTTCTGGTTTTTTTTTTTTCTTTTATGGTTCAAGTTAGATTTGATTCCTCTTTTATGTATTTATAGATATCAGCATGGAAATAATTCATTCCTATAAATACATCTGTGTGAAGGGAATAACTTTTTTCTGTTTTATTTTAAAATTTTATGTTTTAAAATTTTAAAATTTAATTTTATTTATTTTTTTATACAGCAGGTTATTATTAGTTATGTATTTTATGCATATACATGTATACAGGTCAATCCCAATCTCCCAACTCATCCCACCACCACCACCCCAAGTCTTCCCACACTTGGTGCCCATACGTTTGTTCTCTATCTCTGTGTCTCTATTTCTTCCCTGCAAACCAGTTCATCTGTACCATTTTTTATGTTCCACATATATGCATTAATATACAATATTTGTTTTCCTCTTTCTGACTGACTTCATTCTGTATGACAGTCTCTAGATCCATCGATGTCTCTACAAATGACCCAGTTTCATTCCTTTTTATGGCTGAGTAATATTGCATTTTATATATGTACCACATCTTTATCCATTCATCTGTCTGTGGGCATTTAGGTTGCTTGCATTACCTGGCTATTGTAAATAGTGCTGCAATGAACATTGTGGTGAATGTGCCTTTTTGATTTATGGTTTTCTCTGGGTATATGCCCAGAAGTGGGATTGCTGGATCAGATGGTAATTCTATTTCTAGTTTTTGTAAGGAAACTCCATACTGTTCTCCATAGTGACTGTATCAATTTACATCCCCACCAATAGTGGAAGAGGGCTCCTTTTGTCCACACCCTCCCCAGAATTTGTTGTTTGTAGATTTTCTGAGGATGCCGATTCTAACAGGTGTGAGGTGATACCTCATTGTAGTTTTGATTTGCATTTCTCTGATACTTAGTGCTGTTGAGCAGCTTTTCATGTGCGTCTTGGCCATCTCTGTGTCTTCTTTGAAGAAACGTCTCTTTAGATCATCTGCCCATTTTTGTATTGGGTTGTTTGTTTTTTTTTTAATATTAAGCTGCATGAGCTGTTTATATATATATTGGAGATTAAACCTTGTCCATTGATTCGTTTGCAACGATTTTCGCCCATTCTGAGGGATGCCTTTTTCCATTCCCGTTTTTTTAACAAAAAAGGAAAGAAAGAAAAAGAAGCAGAACACTAATATCGGTAAAATATGCCTTTTGAAATGGTCGTTTTGAAATATGGACGTCCTTTGAATTTTTTGGTCGATATGTGACCCCAGGATTTGTTTTCAGGGCAGATGTCATTTACAGGCCTGCAATGATATTGAATATCAACTGACCATTACCGCTGGGATTAAAGCTGCTGTTGCGTGAAACGGCCACAAGGTGGCAGCAGTTCTCCCTTACCTAATCTGGTTACTAGAGCAACAGAGCCTCAATGGAGGTCGTGTTCTAGATTGGAATTTAGAATGGAATGTGCCAGGAGAAAGCCCCTCATGTTTGTCTCACTACTTCTTGTTCGTGTTTTTAATTTTTTGTTATTTTCTATTACAGCAAGTTTGATTACAATGTTTGGCTTGTTGTAGGTGTGGAAGATGTGGTTCTTTTACACATATACAGATGTCTGTTCTTCCTGGGATCCTTTTCCCGTGTACGTTAGGAAAGAATGTTGAGTAGTCTTCTCTTGGTATTCCGTAGGTCTTTGGTGATTATATATGTCACCTGTGTTTGATTATGTCTGTTAACCCCGATATCGTAATGAAACCAATCCTCACACCTTTCCATTGGTGAACCATAAGTTTGTTTAATGAATCTGTGATTGCCCTTCTCCATGGAAATATATGCCCTGGTATCCATTTTTAGGTAACACCTATAAGTGATATGATACGATATGTGTCTTTCACTTTCTGACTTACTCCAAGTCAGGTGATTACCTCTAGACTCATCTACGGGGCTGCAAATGGCATTGTGTCCTTTTTTTCCTTGGCTTCTATTCTGCCTTAGCGAGGTCCATTTTCAACAATGTGATTCCCTGAGGGTTGTGGATTAGCTGACCTGGGCAGCCTTACCCTGCCGGCCGGCCCTCCCCAGGTGTGCCTGGTTGAGGTCAATATAAACAGTGCTCCAGGCAGCAATAGCCCCTGAAGTTGTGCCTGACTCCATATTCTCTGCCCCGTCAGCAGTCTCGGAGCTGTGCTGGTGGGAGCGAGTGAGGGGCCAAGGCTTTGTTGGTGGCCCGGTGTGAGTGGGTCTTTGCTGGACTTTCTGCAGGAGTTGCCAGGCTGCCACCTGTAAAGAAGAGGATGTGTCACCCATACCTTCTGATGGAATTTCTCTCCGGACAGAGGTGAGGAAGGAAAAAAGCAGTGGGGGCCGGGACAGGAGGGGTATCTCAGGCAGGCAATAGAAAGCTTTCAGAAGGGCGCCTGGGGCCAGGACCATCCTGGCTGGCCTGCAGACACCAAGTGGGCCTGCGTGCTGTCGCTGGTGTGGCTCCAGGGCTCTTCCTCTAGGCTTTCAAGCCCTTGTACATATTCAGGTGTTTTACCTGGGAAGGGTGGGAACAGTTCAGCAGCAGCTGGCCTGGGGCTCAGCTCACGTTTACTCACAGATGCCTCAGCACGGTCCCCCAGCTTTGCAATGAGGACGCTCCTTGCATGGGGGGTGGGTTGCTGGCTGTATGGGAGGTGATTCCCAACTTCTGACCAATTTCAGAATTGTTTACCGCTGGAGCAAGTGCCCTGATAGGGTTTCCCTCTGTATAACTGGTGGGTTCTGGTTTTTTTTTTTTTCTTTCATGGTTCAAGTTAGATTTGATTCCTCTTTTATGTATTTATAGATATCAGCATGGAAATAATTCATTCCTATAAATACATCTGTGTGAAGGGAATAACTTTTTTCTGTTTTATTTTAAAATTTTATTTTTTAAAATTTTGAAATTTAATTTTATTTATTTTTTTATACAGCAGGTTATTATTAGTTATATATTTTATGCATATACATGTATACAGGTCAATCCCAATCTCCCAACTCATCCCACCACCACCACCCCATGGCTTCCCACATTGGTGTCCATACGTTTGTTCTCTACCTCTGTGTCTCTATTTCTTCCCTGAAAACCAGTTCATCTGTACCATTTTTTAGGTTCCACATATATGCATTAATATACAATATTTGTTTTCCTCTTTCTGACTGACTTCATTCTGTATGACAGTCTCTAGATCCATCGATGTCTCTACAAATGACCCAGTTTCATTCCTTTTTATGGCTGAGTAATATTGCATTTTATATATGTACCACATCTTTATCCATTCATCTGTCTGTGGGCATTTAGGTTGCTTGCATTACCTGGCTATTGTAAATAGTGCTGCAATGAACATTGTGGTGAATGTGCCTTTTTGATTTATGGTTTTCTCTGGGTATATGCCCAGAAGTGGGATTGCTGGATCAGATGGTAATTCTATTTCTAGTTTTTGTAAGGAAACTCCATACTGTTCTCCATAGTGACTGTATCAATTTACATCCCCACCAATAGTGGAAGAGGGCTCCTTTTGTCCACACCCTCCCCAGAATTTGTTGTTTGTACATTTTCTGATGATGCCGATTCTAACAGGTGTGAGGTGATACCTCATTGTAGTTTTGATTTGCATTTCTCTAATAATTAGTGCTGTTGAGCAGCTTTTCATGTGCATCTTGGCCATCTCTGTGTCTTCTTTGAAGAAACGTCTCTTTAGATCTTCTGCCCATTTTTGTATTGGGTTGTTTGTTTTCTTAATATCAAGCTGCATGAGCTGTTTATATATATATTGGAGATTAAACCTTTGTCCATTGATTCATTTGCAACGATTTTCGCCCATTCTGAGGGATGCCTTTTTCCATTCCCGTTTTTTTAACAAAAAAGGAAAGAAAGAAAAAGAAGCAGAACACTAATGTGCGTAAAATATGCCTTTTGAAAGGGTCGTTTTGAAATATGGACGTCCTTTGAATTTATTAGTTGATATGTGACCCCAGGATTTGTTTTCAGGGCAGATGTCATTTACAGGCCTGCAATGATTTTGAAAATCAACTGACCAGTAGCGCTGGGACTAAAGCTGCTGTTGCGTGAAACGGCCACAAGGTGGCAGCAGTTCTCCCTTACCAAATCTGGTTACTAGAGCAACAGAGCCTCAATGGAAGTCGTGTTCTAGATGGGAATTTAGAATGGAATGTGCCAGGAGTAAGCCCATCAAGTTTGTCTCACTACATCTTGTTCGTGTGTTTAATTTTTTTTTTATTTTCTATTACAGCAAGTTTGATTACAATGTTTGGCTTGTTGTAGGTCTGGAAGATGTGGTTCTTTTCCACATATACAGATGTCTGTTTTTCCTGGGATCCTTTTCCCATGTACGTTAGGAAAGAATGTTGAGTAGTCTTCTCTTGGTATTCCGTAGGTCTTTGGTGATTATATATGTCACCTGTGTTTGATTATGTCTGTTAACCCCGATATCGTAATGAAACCAATCCTCACACCTTTCCATTGGTGAACCATAAGTTTGTTTAATGAATCTGTGATTGCCCTTCTCCGTGGAAATATCTGCCCTGGTATCCATTTTTAGGTAACACCTATAAGTGATATGATACGATATGTGTCTTTCACTTTCTGACTTACTCCAAGTCACGTGATTACCTCTAGACTCATCTACGGGGCTGCAAATGGCATTGTGTCCTTTTTTTCCTTGGCTTCTATTCTGCCTTAGCGAGGTCCATTTTCAACAATGTGATTCCCTGAGGGTTGTGGATTAGCTGACCTGGGCAGCCTTACCCTGCCGGCCGGCCCTCCCCAGGTGTGCCTGGTTGAGGTCAATATAAACAGTGCTCCAGGCAGCTATAGCCCCTGAAGTTGTGCCTGACTCCATATTCTCTGCCCCGTCAGCAGTCTCGGGGCTGTGCTGGTGGGAGGGAGTGAGGGGCCAAGGCTTTGTTGGTGGCCCGGTGTGAGTGGGTCTTTGCTGGCCTTTCTGCAGGAGTTGCCAGGCTGCCACCTGTAAAGAAGAGGATGTGTCACCCATACCTTCTGATGGAATTTCTCTCCGGACAGAGGTGAGGAAGGAAAAAAGCAGTGGGGGCCGGGACAGGAGGGGTATCTCAGGCAGGCAATAGAAAGCTTCCAGAAGAGCTCCCGGGGCCAGGACCATCCTGGCTGGCCTGCAGGCACCAAGTTGGCCTGCGTGCTGTCGCTGGTGTGGCTCCACGGCCCTTCCTCTAGGCTTTCAAGCCCTTGTACATATTCAGGTGTTTTACCTGGGAAGGGTGGGAACAGTTCAGCAGCAGCTGGCCTGGGGCTCAGCTCACGTTTATTCACAGATGCCTCAGCACGGTCCCCCAGCTTTGCAATGAGGACGCTCCTTGCATGGGGGGTGGGTTGCTGGCTGTATGGGAGGTGATTCCCCACCTCTGACCAATTTCAGAATTGTTTACCGCTGGAGCAAGTGCCCTGATAGGGTTTCCCTCTGTATAACTGGTGGGTTCAGGTTTTTTTTTTCTTTTATGGTTCAAGTTAGATTTGATTCCTCTTTTATGTATTTATAGATATCAGCATGGAAATAATTCATTCCTATAAATACATCTGTGTGAAGGGAATAACTTTTTTCTGTTTTATTTTAAAATTTTATGTTTTAAAATTTTGAAATTTAATTTTATTTATTTTTTTATACAGCAGGTTATTATTAGTTATGTATTTTATGCATATACATGTATACAGGTCAATCCCAATCTCCCAACTCATCCCACCACCACCACCCCATGTCTTCCCACACTTGGTGCCCATACGTTTGTTCTCTACCTCTGTGTCTCTATTTCTTCCCTGCAAACCAGTTCATCTGTACCATTTTTTAGGTTCCACATATATGCATTAATATACAATATTTGTTTTCCTCTTTCTGACTGACTTCATTCTGTATGACAGTCTCTAGATCCATCGATGTCTCTACAAATGACCCAGTTTCATTCCTTTTTATGGCTGAGTAATATTGCATTTTATATATGTACCACATCTTTATCCATTCATCTGTCTGTGGGCATTTAGGTTGCTTGCATTACCTGGCTATTGTAAATAGTGCTGCAATGAACATTGTGGTGAATGTGCCTTTTTGATTTATGGTTTTCTCTGGGTATATGCCCAGAAGTGGGATTGCTGGATCAGATGGTAATTCTATTTCTAGTTTTTTTAAGGAAACTCCATACTGTTCTCCATAGTGACTGTATCAATTTACATCCCCACCAATAGTGGAAGAGGGCTCCTTTTGTCCACACCCTCCCCAGAATTTGTTGTTTGTAAATTTTCTGATGATGCCGATTCTAACAGGTGTGAGGTGATACCTCATTGTAGTTTTGATTTGCATTTCTCTAATACTTAGTGCTGTTGAGCAGCTTTTCATGTGCGTCTTGGCCATCTCTGTGTCTTCTTTGAAGAAACGTCTCTTTAGATCTTCTGCCCATTTTTGTATTGGTTGTTTGTTTTTTTTAATATTAAGCTGCATGAGCTGTTTATATATATATTGGAGATTAAACCTTTGTCCATTGATTCGTTTGCAACGATTTTCGCCCATTCTGAGGGATGCCTTTTTCCATTCCCGTTTTTTTATCAAAAAAGGAAACAAAGAAAAAGAAGCAGAACACTAATGTGCGTAAAATATGCCTTTTGAAAGGGTCGTTTTGAAATATGGACGTCCTTTGAATTTTTTGGTCGATATGTGACCCCAGGATTTGTTTTCAGGGCAGGTGTCATTTACAGGCCTGCAATGATATTGAATATCAACTGACCATTAGCGCTGGGATTAAAGCTGCTGTTGCGTGAAACGGCCACAAGGTGGCAGCAGTTCTCCCTTACCTAATCTGGTTACTAGAGCAACAGAGCCTCAATGGAGGTCGTGTTCTAGATTGGAATTTAGAATGGAATGTGCCAGGAGAAAGACCCTCAAGTTTGTCTCACTACTTCTTGTTCGTGTTTTTAATTTTTTTTTATTTTCTATTACAGCAAGTTTGATTACAATGTTTGGCTTGTTGTAGGTGTGGAAGATGTGGTTCTTTTACACATATACAGATGTCTGTTCTTCCTGGGATCCTTTTCCCATGTACGTTAGGACAGAATGTTGAGTAGTCTTCTCTTGGTATTCCGTAGGTCTTTGGTGATTATATATGTCACCTGTGTTTGATTATGTCTGTTAACCCCGATATCGTAATGAAACCAATCCTCACACCTTTCCATTGGTGAACCATAAGTTTGTTTAATGAATCTGTGATTGCCCTTCTCCGTGGAAATATCTGCCCTGGTATCCATTTTTAGGTAACACCTATAAGTGATATGATATGATATGTGTCTTTCACTTTCTGACTTACTCCAAGTCACGTGATTACCTCTAGACTCATCTACGGGGCTGCAAATGGCATTGTGTCCTTTTTTTCCTTGGCTTCTATTCTGCCTTAGCGAGGTCCATTTTCAACAATGTGATTCCCTGAGGGTTGTGGATTAGCTGACCTGGGCAGCCTTACCCTGCCGGCCTGCCCTCCCCAGGTGTGCCTGTTTGAGATCAATATAAACAGCGCTCCCGGCAGCAATAGCCCCTGAAGTTGTGCCTGACTCCATATTCTCTGCCCCGTCAGCAGTCTCGGGGCTGTGCTGGTGAGAGGGAGTGAGGAGCCAAGGCTTTGTTGGTGGCCCGGTGTGAGTGGGGCTCTGCTGGCCTTTCTGCAGGAGTTGCCAGGCTGCCACCTGTAAAGAAGAGGATGTGTCACCCATACCTTCTGATGGAATTTCTCTCCGGACAGAGGTGAGGAAGGAAAAAAGCAGTGGGGGCCGGGACAGGAAGGGTATCTCAGGCAGGGCAATAGAAAGCTTCCAGAAGAGCGCCCGGGGCCAGGACCATCCTGGCTGGCCTGCAGGCACCAAGTGGGCCTGCGTGCTGTCGCTGGTGTGGCTCCAGGGCCCTTCCTCTAGGCTTTCATCCCTTGTACATATTCAGGTGTTTTACCTGGGAAGGGTGGGAACAGTTCAGCAGCAGCTGGCCTGGGGCTCAGCTCACGTTTACTCACAGATGCCTCAGCACGGTCCCCCAGCTTTGCAATGAGGACGCTCCTTGCATGGGGGGTGGGTTGCTGGCTCTATGGGAGGTGATTCCCCACCTCTGACCAATTTCAGAATTGTTTACCGCTGGAGCAAGTGCCTTGATAGGGTTTCCCTCTGTATAACTGGTGGGTTCAGGTTTTTTTTTCTTTTATGGTTCAAGTTAGATTTGATTCCTCTTTTATGTATTTATAGATATCAGCATGGAAAGAATTCATTCCTATAAATACATCTGTGCGAAGGGAATAACTTTTTTCTGTTTTATTTTAAAATTATATTTTTTTAAATTTTGAAATTTAATTTTATTTATTATTTTATACAGCAGGTTATTATTAGTTATGTATTTTATGCATATACATGTATACAGGTCAATCCCAATCTCCCAACTCATCCCACCACCACCACCCCATGGCTTCCCACACTTGGTGTCCATACGTTTGTTCTCTACCTCTGTGTCTCTGTTTCTTCCCTGCAAACCAGTTCATCTGTACCATTTTTTAGGTTCCACATATATGCATTAATATACAATATTTGTTTTCCTCTTTCTGACTTATTTCATTCTGTATGACAGTCTCTAGATCCATCGATGTCTCTACAAATGACCCAGTTTCATCCCTTTCTATGGCTGAGTAATATTCCATTTTATATATATACCACATCTTTATCCATTCATCTGTCTGTGGGCATTTAGGTTGCTTGCATTACCTGTCTATTGTAAATAGTACTGCAATGAACATTGTGGTGAATGTGCCTTTTTGATTTATGGTTTTCTCTGGGTATATGACCAGAAGTGGGATTGCTGGATCAGATGTTAATTCTATTTCTAGTTTTTTTAAGGAAACTCCATACTGTTCTCCATAGTGACTGTATCAATTTACATCCCCACCAATAGTGGAAGAGGGCTCCTTTTGTCCACACCCTCCCCAGAATTTGTTGTTTGTAGATTTTCTGATGATGCCGATTCTAACAGGTGTGAGGTGATACCTCATTGTAGTTTTGATTTGCACTTCTCTAATAATTAGTGCTGTTGAGCAGCTTTTCATGTGAGTCTTGGCCATCTCTGTGTCTTATTTGAAGAAACGTCTCTAGATCTTCTGCCCATTTTTGTATTTGGTTGTTTGTTTCTTTAATATTAAGCTGCATGAGCTGTTTATATATATATTGGAGATTAAACCTTTGTCCATTGATTCATTTGCAATGATTTTCGCCCATTCTGAGGGATGCCTTTTTCCATTCCCGTTTTTTTAACAAAAAAGGAAAGAAAGAAAAAGAAGCAGAACACTAATGTGCGTAAAATATGCCTTTTGAAATGGTCGTTTTGAAATATGGACGTCCTTTGAATTTTTTGGTCGATATGTGACCCCATGATTTGTTTTCAGGGCAGGTGTCATTTACAGGCCTGCAATGATTTTGAATATCAACTGATCATTAGCGCTGGGTTTAAAGCTGCTGTTGCGTGAAACGGCCACAAGGTGGCAGCAGTTCTCCCTTAGCAAATCTGGTTACTAGAGCAACAGAGCCTCAATGGAAGTCGTGTTCTAGATTGGAATTTAGAATGGAATGTGCCAGGAGAAAGACCCTCAAGTTTGTCTCACTACATCTTGTTCGTGTTTTTAATTTTTTTTTTATTTTCTATTACAGCAAGTTTGATTACAATGTTTGGCTTGTTGTAGGTCTGGAAGATGTGGTTCTTTTACACATATACAGATGTCTGTTCTTCCTGGGATCCTTTTCCCATGTACGTTAGGACAGAATGTTGAGTAGTCTTCTCTTGGTATTCCGTAGGTCTTTGGTGATTATATATGTCACCTGTGTTTGATTATGTCTGTTAACCCCGATATCGTAATGAAACCAATCCTCACACCTTTCCATTGGTGAACCATAAGTTTGTTTAATGAATCTGTGATTGCCCTTCTCCGTGGAAATATCTGCCCTGGTATCCATTTTTAGGTAACACCTATAAGTGATATGATATGATATGTGTCTTTCACTTTCTGACTTACTCCAAGTCACGTGATTACCTCTAGACTCATCTACGGGGCTGCAAATGGCATTGTGTCCTTTTTTTCCTTGGCTTCTATTCTGCCTTAGCGAGGTCCATTTTCAACAATGTGATTCCCTGAGGGTTGTGGATTAGCTGACCTGGGCAGCCTTACCCTGCCGGCCTGCCCTCCCCAGGTGTGCCTGTTTGAGATCAATATAAACAGCGCTCCCGGCAGCAATAGCCCCTGAAGTTGTGCCTGACTCCATATTCTCTGCCCCGTCAGCAGTCTCGGGGCTGTGCTGGTGAGAGGGAGTGAGGAGCCAAGGCTTTGTTGGTGGCCCGGTGTGAGTGGGGCTCTGCTGGCCTTTCTGCAGGAGTTGCCAGGCTGCCACCTGTAAAGAAGAGGATGTGTCACCCATACCTTCTGATGGAATTTCTCTCCGGACAGAGGTGAGGAAGGAAAAAAGCAGTGGGGGCCGGGACAGGAAGGGTATCTCAGGCAGGGCAATAGAAAGCTTCCAGAAGAGCGCCCGGGGCCAGGACCATCCTGGCTGGCCTGCAGGCACCAAGTGGGCCTGCGTGCTGTCGCTGGTGTGGCTCCAGGGCCCTTCCTCTAGGCTTTCATCCCTTGTACATATTCAGGTGTTTTACCTGGGAAGGGTGGGAACAGTTCAGCAGCAGCTGGCCTGGGGCTCAGCTCACGTTTACTCACAGATGCCTCAGCACGGTCCCCCAGCTTTGCAATGAGGACGCTCCTTGCATGGGGGGTGGGTTGCTGGCTGTATGGGAGGTGATTCCCCACCTCTGACCAATTTCAGAATTGTTTACCGCTGGAGCAAGTGCCTTGATAGGGTTTCCCTCTGTATAACTGGTGGGTTCAGGTTTTTTTTTCTTTTATGGTTCAAGTTAGATTTGATTCCTCTTTTATGTATTTATAGATATCAGCATGGAAAGAATTCATTCCTATAAATACATCTGTGCGAAGGGAATAACTTTTTTCTGTTTTATTTTAAAATTATATTTTTTTAAATTTTGAAATTTAATTTTATTTATTATTTTATACAGCAGGTTATTATTAGTTATGTATTTTATGCATATACATGTATACAGGTCAATCCCAATCTCCCAACTCATCCCACCACCACCACCCCATGGCTTCCCACACTTGGTGTCCATACGTTTGTTCTCTACCTCTGTGTCTCTGTTTCTTCCCTGCAAACCAGTTCATCTGTACCATTTTTTAGGTTCCACATATATGCATTAATATACAATATTTGTTTTCCTCTTTCTGACTTATTTCATTCTGTATGACAGTCTCTAGATCCATCGATGTCTCTACAAATGACCCAGTTTCATCCCTTTCTATGGCTGAGTAATATTCCATTTTATATATATACCACATCTTTATCCATTCATCTGTCTGTGGGCATTTAGGTTGCTTGCATTACCTGTCTATTGTAAATAGTACTGCAATGAACATTGTGGTGAATGTGCCTTTTTGATTTATGGTTTTCTCTGGGTATATGACCAGAAGTGGGATTGCTGGATCAGATGTTAATTCTATTTCTAGTTTTTTTAAGGAAACTCCATACTGTTCTCCATAGTGACTGTATCAATTTACATCCCCACCAATAGTGGAAGAGGGCTCCTTTTGTCCACACCCTCCCCAGAATTTGTTGTTTGTAGATTTTCTGATGATGCCGATTCTAACAGGTGTGAGGTGATACCTCATTGTAGTTTTGATTTGCACTTCTCTAATAATTAGTGCTGTTGAGCAGCTTTTCATGTGAGTCTTGGCCATCTCTGTGTCTTATTTGAAGAAACGTCTCTAGATCTTCTGCCCATTTTTGTATTTGGTTGTTTGTTTCTTTAATATTAAGCTGCATGAGCTGTTTATATATATATTGGAGATTAAACCTTTGTCCATTGATTCATTTGCAATGATTTTCGCCCATTCTGAGGGATGCCTTTTTCCATTCCCGTTTTTTTAACAAAAAAGGAAAGAAAGAAAAAGAAGCAGAACACTAATGTGCGTAAAATATGCCTTTTGAAATGGTCGTTTTGAAATATGGACGTCCTTTGAATTTTTTGGTCGATATGTGACCCCATGATTTGTTTTCAGGGCAGGTGTCATTTACAGGCCTGCAATGATTTTGAATATCAACTGATCATTAGCGCTGGGTTTAAAGCTGCTGTTGCGTGAAACGGCCACAAGGTGGCAGCAGTTCTCCCTTA